>NC_080404.1:46938250-47250375 GCF_030265065.1 Corythoichthys intestinalis | reverse complement strand
GCTTGGCTTCCCCTAGTGGTGAATTACTGGAAGCAGCAGGCAAAAAAAACTTTTTACTTTAGTTGGAAATTAACCTTTGAGGTGTACAGACGCTACACACCTCCTCAGCACTACACATCGTCTGGAAGCCTTGATGAAACAAAATCTGTAAGTTTGCAAGTTTAAACAGGTCTGATATCATTTCGGTGTGTTTATTCTGTTACGATGTTGTGATTTATGTAAAGTGAACCAAAACGTGTTTGTGCTAAGCTAAATTAGCCACTTCCTATGATGTGCTCATAAAGGAGCAAGTCTTCACGTAGCTTCTTCTTTGTGGTGTTCAGAAGGGGTGCAACGGTTTGCGGTTCAAAACCGAACCGTACGGTTTGCCCTGTACGGTTCAATACGCCTTTATGAACCGCGCCTTTTCGGTTTTGAAATTAATTTATTCCGAACGCTTGTGGAATTAATTGGTCGAGCTCTGTGTGACTGTGTCTGACGTGAAGCACTGCTGTGGAGAAATTCCCGCTCCGCAAGTAAATGTCCGATCGCTGTCAAGCACCTGTGTAATAGAAGCCGAGTAACGCCCTCTCTCGCTTACGAGCGAAGTGAAAGTGAAACAAGAAAGAAAACAAAGAGCTATGGCGAGCGGAGGAGTGGAGAGACCGAATTTTGAGGAAGCACGGGCTTCTTTCAAATCTGCGGTGTGGCAACATTTCGGTTTCCCCGTGGACTACAATGCGGTGGGAGAGAAAATAGGAGGGAGAGAAAATATTGGGGAAAAAAAACAACAATTTGCAAGCATTGCTCAGCGCTTGTTCCCCATGCTAATGGCAACACTTTTATAACATGACTCCGGCACCTCAGCCGGCATCACCCACAGATATCACTTTCTCAGAGCAAGACAACCCCGAAGATGACACCAGTGAAAACACACGGCGGGCTTCGTTAATTTATTTGCAACGCTTGACCCTCGTTAAATTGTTCCCTTGCGGACATATTTCTCCAACAACGTAATCCCCGACATTTTTTAAATGGCACGCAAAGTCATCGAAGATGATTTCGCTAAAGCACATAGTTTCGCCCTGACCACTGATAGTTGGACATCCCGTGCTTCAGAGTGCTACTACCTAACCGTGACAGTCCACTATAACGTTTCGGCAACGAGACAATGTGCGTTTGAGAAAAGTCAGAGACACTGAGAGGGAAGGTTTGTTGTGACGCTGTAGCAAACGCGATGCTAGGCTAGGTGGCTCCAATATTTACTGACTGTAGCCGACAGCCTACAATCTACACCTAGATATCTCATGCATATAGAACTACATGCAAAATGACAGACTCGGTAGCGTTAGTAAACAGCCGCCATTTTAGAGCAGTAAACTTCTCAGAAAGGCTCTTTTGTAGTGAACCTTCCTAGCGAACCTAAGAAACTTTTTATCTAAAATACTCCTAAATCGGCAAAATCTTGACTTGAGTCTATCTTTAAAGGATGAAACAGTTTTAAAATGTTCACATGTCGAAAGTAGACATAAGGGAACTAATGCAAATACGGGAGCAATTTTATGAACTTTAACGGTTGATTCACAACATTAAATGGCATCCAAACATAGCAAAGGTTACGATGTTTTTGTTTTTTTGTTTTTTTTAGGGCTGTCAAACGATTAAAATTTTTAATCGAGTTAATTACAGCTTAAAAATTAATTAATCGTAATTAATCGCAATTAATCGCAATTCAAACCATCTATAAAATATGCCATATTTTTCTGTAAATTATATATATATTCTGTAAAATAATTTGTTGGAATGGACAGATAAGACACAAGATGGATATATACATTCAACATACGGTACATAAGGACTGTAGTGTGCATTTCACTCTACTGTCATTTAAATCTGTCTATGCTGTCCTCACTCCGAAGCGTCTACTTTTTCCAAAGCTAGACAGCTAGTGAGCGACGCCTTAATAATCAGACTTCTTCCTTTTTCATCTGATTTATTAATAAAATGGCCTCAAACCACTGTCCTCTTTAGACCGTAGTGAAACTACAAAAAAAAGTACACAAGCATTGCATTAGCAACAACGGTAGCTTAGCACGCTATACAGGTTCACTAAACATAAACAAAAAAGCGTCTCATACAAAAAATATAACATTTCGCTTACTAACATAATATGTACATTATTTACAACAACCATACTTATGGACAAATCTTGTCCAAGGATCATATAAGCACAACATTACAACGTAGGCGTCAGCCACAGACGTCGTGCAGCCATATTGAACTGGCAAGAAAGCAATAAACCATGTCGCAAAGCGACCACAAGAGTTCGCCGTTAGACATCACAAAAAACCTTGCTGTAAAACTTACCAAAAGGCAGAATACTGTCTGAACGGGACATGTGCCTTAATTGCGTCAAATATTTTAACGTGATTAATTTAAAAAATAATTACCGCGCGTTAACGCGATAATTTTGACAGCCCTAGTTTTTTTTTTTTAATGAAAAAAAAAAAAACATGAAAGGTAACACCAGTTACTTTGCCAAGTAACTTTTTTACTACTGTGTGTGTATTTCAGTAGTCAGTCACTACACTAGCCAAAGAGCTAAGAGGCATTTTAACTGTCGAAAATGTTTACATTTTACATTTTCAAGTGTTTATTTAATTTTCTTAAAAGCAAAACAAAGGCAGTTTTTTTTTGTTTGTTTGTTTTTTTTAAATGCAAAACTCAAACCGAAACCGAACCGAAACCGTGATCCCAAAACCGAGGGTCAAACCGAACCATGAGCTAACTGAACCGTTGCACCCCTAGTGTTCAACAGCTATTTTTTCCGGTCAGCGGTCAGGGCATCAAAATAAAAAAAATTTGAACGGTTCCGGGAGAACAATTGGGGTGTTAGTCCCGGATCCCATCGATGCTCGATGCCCAACCCTAATCATTATACACCTATGCTACCCAACAATATTGCGGTGCTAACGTAATCCAGTTATATTGACCCGTGGAAACCATGTGTGTGTGCTGGAAACCGAGGGAAAAGAGAAGGGAAGATTGGAAGTAAACGTGATAAAGGCTAGGGTGGGGCGTACTTCTACATATGTGAATCCAACATAAATTTATTACATACACCTCCTCCAATCAACTAATCACTTGGAGACATCAAACATATGTTTATTCCTTTATGCCTGAATTAACATCAATGTGTTCATTCAAATCTGTGAGTATGTATGAATGTGTGTTGTTATATAGATATCTTGTCAGAAGCAGATGACTGATTATAAATGTGACAGCCTTTGTGTGTCTGTGACATGAGTGCATGCGTGCTTCTTTTGGAGTATGACAGGGCCAAACCCCGGGGTTCCTCTAATCACATCCCGCTCTCCCTTCTCCTTCGCTTCTGTGTTGTCAGTCACATTGACGCCGTTACTGAGGAACCCTGTGCGCTCAATTTCCTCAACAGGCAGCACAGCTTCAGCTCATGAATTCCTTTGTGTACTACGACTTTCTAAAGTAGCCTGAAGAATATAATATGCTATTCTAATCTTACGTGCGAGACTGCATCGCCAAAGACACACATTATCCTGACACTTAAAAACAGCACATCAATTGCCCTTCAGGCATCCTCCACACCACACACCTCCAGGGTTCACCTTCTCTCCACCCTCTTAAATGTGACACAGGCAGCTGATGATAAAGGACTCTCTCTCTGCCTTGTACCCACACTGAGTGGGTTTGAGTGGCATCCTCCATAGCTTCCACGCAGTAATAGTTTGGCTGTTTACCCATTTTTCCTCCTACACATAATAATGAGTGACTTTCAGTCTGAAAAAACGACTCCAATAGGTTATTGGACATAATATCATCACCTAATGCATATCTAATGTTTTGAGTGGCAGGGTGAGTTAGGCGCCCCTGTTGACATCTTAGTCACACTCAAAGATAGCACGCGGTAGCTAAACAAATGATGAAATGTATAACTAGACTCAAAAGTACACTACTGCTAAGCCTGTCGCGATATGCAATAATTCCATTTATCGCACGGTAAATGAAAATGAAGGCGGTAATTTTCCCGCTGCGATTTATTTAAAAGTTTGGCTTCCTTGTTACTTGGGGTGTGACAAAATATCGAAATGGTGATATATCGTGATCTTTGTATCCCAAAAGGTTATCGATATGCTCCTGCCAAGTATCGAGATATCGTTTTAAAAAGGTGTGTTTAGCAAAAAAAAAAAAAAGGGACCAAAAAGTTGCTACCAAAATCTTCCACCATAATAGCCACGTAATAGCCCGTATATACCACACGGTATATACATTATAAAAAAATTAATTTAAAAAAAAAAAAAGAAAAAGAGGATCTATGTACAACAAAAGAACTATCAGCTAACTTGTGTAGCAAAAGTCTGATAGCTTAAATGCTATTAAATGCTAACACTTTTTTACAATGCTCTTAACAAATGGCTCAGACACCTATTCACTCAAAAAAAAAATCCACTGGCTCTACTTAAAAAAATTGTTGTAACAATTTGCATTTAATTTTTTGAGTAAATTCAACTAAGCAATGATTGAGTACTTCCCTTATAAATTTTCTAACTGGACTAACTCAATTATTCTAGTTGAACCATCATTATTTATTGTCCTCCACAAGCTTTATTGTGTAGAACCAACTCAATTTTTATAGCATTAATAAGAAATAAAACTACTTCATTTAGGTTGCTATAACTCCTTCATTTTCATTTCTCAACTCAAAAGTTGATGCAAAATGGTACTTTAATTTATTGAGTAAGAGCAACTCATTCATTTTCTATGCCGCTTTTTCCTCACGAGGTTCACGGAGGTGCTGGAGACTATCTCAGCTAACTATGGGCAGTAGGCAGGGGACACCCTGAACTGGTTGCCAGCCAATCGCAGGGCACGAGGAGACATACAACCATTCAGGTACACTCATACCTACGGACAATTTAGAGTGCTCAATCAGCCTACCATGCATGTTTTTGGGATGAAACCGACGCGGGCACGGGAAGAACATGCAAACTCCACACAGGAAGGCCGAAGCCTGGGATTGAACCCTTGATCTCAGAACTGTGAGGGGGACGTGCTAACCACTCAGCCACCGTGCCGCCTAAGAGTACCTTGTTTTTCAAAATAAATTGGACATGGCAACTCCAGTTCTATTTGGAAAAAAATACATATTTCAAAACTCAAAAGAATGGACAAAATGAAAGTGCAGAGCAAAACCAATATAAACATCCTAAACATTGTCAACAGTTCACTTCAGGTGCAGGTACGAAAAGTGTACTTCCAGTACTTTGATTCACAGATATGGCACAACAACACACAGTGCAAAACAAGTGTACAACAAAATGTTTGCAAATGTACAAACAATATAGGGTGATTGAAAAGTAACTCCTGTTTTAAGATAATTTATTTAAATGTTGTAAACATTTTTGTAATTTTTTCGAGTATGCTGCTTGATGTATGGTAATGAAATCTGTTTTCATTTTCTTTCTGACTGCAAATATTGTAAGGCAGAAAATGGCCAATTCTTTTCCCGTGGTAATATGCACATGTGATGGGAATTTAGGAAGTTGCACGAACTTAATAATGGAATAGAAATTAAATTTCACTCACTTAATCTTTCCCTTTGTTACGTGAAAGCAGAAAAGCTTATTCAAAAACAATATACTTTTAAGTTAATACGTCTTTCTTAATATTTAACTTTGATTAACTCCATAAAAGAAGTTACCAACTTAATAAAACAATGAATAGTAAAAAAAAAAGCCATTTTTATGTTGAAAAAGCTCATGTTTTCAAGTCATACCAACTAGCCTCATGAATCATTTTTTAGAGTGTTCCCACAAAAATGGCTAAATATACATTGAAACTAAATTACAAATGTATTCAAAAAAAATCATCAGCGCAAACAAAAGCTTAGCTTATGTTGGTCTTAACAGGGAGCAAATGGATTCAGCCATGTGAAATGAGGTAGACTAGAGGGCCGTGTATCCACCCAAATCAATGAAAAATAAGAGCAAATACTTTCAAAACAAACCATTACAACGCCACTTTAATTAAACGAATACTTTTTTTCTAATCGAATACTCGAGTTTATTGATTAATCGTTGCAGCCCTAATTCGACACCAGAGCATTTGCAGTCATTCTGTCCGATTTTTCGGAGCATTTATGGGTCACTTGGTGTTCATTTACATGCCATTTACTGTTGAGTTTGAGTTACTACCTAATCATTTGTGTGATTCCCAGGTCACTTCCTGTTCAGTAACTCAAAATAAACAGGAAGGGACCCATAAAATACCCCCAAATCAACAGGAAGTAACTGAAAATCAACAGGTAATTGACCTTAAATGGCCCAAAATTATCTCATTGCCTGGCATCGGCTACCAATGACGGCCATAGACGTTCAATCCGTTTGAAGTGGGAGGGATTCGTTCATTCACTGCCACCCTCCAAGTTCAAAAGGATTGGACGTCTACTAGTGATAAACTCATTCCAATTCACAGCAGAAGCTTGGTTTTCTGTTTATTAGTAGTTTGCAGAATATCCTAGAATGATTTCCTGACCAATGTGGCGATAATCGTATCGCCATATCGTCAGATCATCGTTAGCGTGAGCTTTGTATCGCAAATCGTATCGTATCGTGAGGTAGCAAGCGGTTCCCACTCCTACTTGTTACCAACAGTGCAATATGCTGTGACGAGGATTCACTCTATTTTATTGACTTGCTGGGTATGTACGTTTTATACATTTGAGTTTGCGTAACCATCATTCAATGGGGAGAGGTAGGGTCGAGTGCACTGTCGGCGTACAGCAATGTAATGAGCGAGCAGAGTGAGGAAGACAAAAATGGACGGAAAATGCCGATTTCCAAACCAAACAACACAGCCCCGGTGAGGGAATATTTTGATTTCAAACCAAAAGAAAATGGTGAGTAACCAAAAAGGGTGAAGCAGTATGCAAAATGTGTTTGGAGGTTGTTTCAACAAAGAGGGCCAACACAACAAATCTACATGCTCATTTGAAACCATATCAACCTCTTTAGTTTTCACTGCTTGGTAAGAAAACTGCATCGCAACCAGCGGAGCCTTCCTTGTCACGGCAATCGACAATTACAGAGGTACAGTAATCGCTTGATTTGAGAAATACAAAAGACGTCGCGCAAAATGGCGTTCCCTCACGGAAAGTGTAGTCCGCTACATTGCTGAAGAAATGAGGCTGTTTTACCTGTTTAATGTTGTTTGACACTTTCTAGGTTCATAATCTTGCATGGTCTTAATGCACGAATCCGATTTTTTCGTGTTTTTCCGACTCAAGTGAAGCATTGACTTGAAGGTCTGAACGTGACAAGTCGCATAGAAGTGGACCATTTCAAATCCGATCTGGGTCACTTTCATATGTGGTCTGAATCTGATCTGGGCCACATTTTACTAGAATGTGGCTGGCGGTCTGAACTTTCAAGTCTCCCGAATCGGAATTCATGCAGCAATGACGTCAGCAAAGCGAAAGTGGCAGGCAAGACGGGAGCGATGCAGCTGTGCATTAGCTTCTGGCTTAAACTCTGCTTTTATGCATAAGCGGGCTTGACCACAGTCATAAAAAAATTAATGAAGAAAAGGATAAGCCTGAAAATTTTCGATTTTCATTCTATGCGCCGAATGAGCAATATTTCAGTATTGCTTACATGGCCGAGACGGGGCAAATTGACACACCCACTTCATGTCACGCACACAAGTCAAGGCTCATGTGCGTGGGTGTATGCGTTCTGTCAGTCCATATAAACTTTGAATAAAAGACTAAATGGGGATTATTGATTTCTGTTATTTGTGTCCTCTTTTTGGAAATCAAAATCTGATCACCCTGGAATGACATACAGCTAGCATGTGTAATTTGTTTTGATGCTTCTGTGCATGCGGGTCACTTTGCTGACTCTCGGACTGCGAATTAGTGCACATGTGTGATACTTGAACGGGCTCCCTGGACAAAGGCAGTCTGAACGGACACGACAAAAAAACAGACATGACGCAAAATTGGATTTGTGCATTAAAAGACCGGCAGGATGAACTTAGCCTTAGTGAGGCAAAATTTTTGTTATTGCTACTTAATGTATTTTTCTCTTGTTGTTGAAGTGCAATTATTTGTGTTACTACAACTTTATACCTCTGTGCCTAAATGCTTAAGTTATTGAAGTGCAATTTTATTTTTTCTTGAAAAAGACATTTTATTTCTTCTGTGTTTCTGTGTGGTAATGATATTGCGTAAACGTTTATTGCGTTTAAATGGGTGTACTTAATATTACTTAGTATTATTAATACACACTGTATTCTTACTGTTATTGTAAATCAGTTTTTAAAAATGGGGGGGGGGGGCAATAATATCGCATATCGCAATAATTTATGAGAGAATTTATCGCCCACTAAAATTTGTTATCGCGACAGGCCTAACTACTGCTATCATGTATTTTACGTGTCCAGTAGGGGTGTGACAAAATATCGAAATGGTGATATATCGTGATACTTTGTATCCCAAAAGGTTATCAATATGCTCCTGCCAAGAATCGAGATATCGTTTTAAAAAGGTGTCAATGTCTAAAATAATAAAAATGAACGAACAAGTTGCTACCAAAATCTTCCATCATAATAGTGTCTCAGTTAACTCCAAGGCTGCATTGACGGCTGCATCACAGCATTTAATAATGCTCATGACAGTGTCACGTCATAATTATTTGTCTAATGAGAGTCTTATGGTGCCATTGTCAAATAAAGTGTTACCAAATACCATGACCAGCAATTAATAAAACAATTGGAACAATAACTGATGAAATGATCAGCACAGTACATGAATTTTGATTGTTATTTACATTTGTAGCACTGCAGTGCATGCTAGGAGGCATGTTGGACAACAACAGCATTGACAGCAGGTGGTAGCAGAGGTTGACTATCTCCCCCAAGAGAGCAGTGATGGCCAAATGAAGCTTCTTGCTTCATTCAATCTTCTCTGACTGGATATCTGCCCTGTGCTCCGTCGCAGGTCGCTGGTTGGGCGCCGGTGTATCGGCTGGGTGTTGCCTGCATCGGCGGGGGACCCTTCCCTGCCCTGGGCTTAGTGGGCCGCTGGGGGTCAAGTGGCGTGCTGTGCCGGTTGGGGGGCTGCGGCTGTGGCTCATGGACCGGGTGGGCGGGCTAGTGGGGGTAGGCGTGGGGTTGGTGGTGCGTCCCCTCTTGCCATCCCTGAAGGCCGGTTGATGGGTGCGCAGGTGGCCCGGGGGACCACCCTGGATCCGGGGGTGGGGGGGTGATGGCTCCTTTGCTGGGCTGCGGGAGGAGGGATGGGCTGCGCTTGACCCCTGGCCCTCGCCCGCCCTCCCTCCCTCCCTCCCCGGGCTGGCTGGATGGGGGCCCTGGCCCTGGGTTGGCGCCCGCGTGGCGTCTCCGCTCGTCTGCGTGGCTGTCGCGCGCCTGATGGGGCTCGTGTGCAGCTGGATGTGATAGGGCGCGCTCGGGTGGCTCGAGATTGGCGATGGGGCGGCGTACGGTTGGTCGCCAACGGGCTTACACTCACAAAGGATTCACACGATTACTGGGTTCTAGTTCATAGAGCTGATTTGTGTACACTCTACCCCTTTCAATCATTTAGCTTATAGACTCCCCCACCCCCGTCCCCCTCTTTCCCTGGTCAACAGACCCCCCCACATGGTGTCAACCGCAAATACATCTAGCTGACGATAGCACCAACATATTAGTAATTGGTCAAGATGTTCAATATTTCTTGTTGTAGTTTGTGTTTTTCTTTCTTCTGTTGTGTTTCTTCTGTTCCCCCATAACCCCTTCCTGTTCGCTGCTTTGTCATAATAAACGAGGTATGTTGAGTGATCACAATGGGAGTATGTCAGACTCTCAATGTGAAGCATTAAAACTGTTCAGACTATCCGGGCACTTAGACTTCCATTTTCCGTGTCAAACAGCTGAACAGGACAGGTTTTTAAATAAATAAATAAAATTAAAAAAAAAAAAAAAAAAAAAAAAAAAAAAAAAAAAAAAGGAAGCTTCTTGAAGCAATGAAGCTTTGCAGCCAATTGGTTGTAAGATTCATGGTGGTTCATTTGGTCTTATGACAGTTGTATAATGCCACTGTCAAATAAACTTTTACCGTTTAATATCTTATGGTGTAAATATCCCATGATACAGTGAGGACAGCGGCGGCTTATCGTCCAGTAGGGCCTATCTAAACAAACGACAAATGCAGTTTTCGTGTCAAATTTGGTGCAAAAATTATAATAATTAAAAACCCCACTAAATCGTAGATTAAGCCTAATATCAAAAATTCTGAACTTCCCCTTTAAGTCATGCACACAGGTGACAACTTGATTATTAGCCATGTTTTCAAAATATGACCAAGTAACTTGGTAATAATGCAACACTTAAAAAGGATAAACGTGAATTCTTGCTGAGATTTGTCAATTGAGCTTTGCTTTACAAGGACAAACCAATTAATAGTTTGACAGTGAACCATCAGGCAAGGCTGAGAGGGTTTTATTTTTACGATAAATTTTATTTTACAGTAGGTAACTTTGCTAGGACAGTTTAGGAAGCAGAAAACCAGTCTCTGGAACAAATGACTCCACTTTACATTAATGCCCACGGGATAAAAATGCTTGGGAAAGCATATTTAAGTGGAGATCATAGAACATTGTGAAGCTATTTGAACTTGAACCATTTTGAACTTGAAGCATCTGCTTCAACTGTATCATTATTCTGCAACCTTTAACTTTCCTCACGTCTCTTCCTCTTCTGCAGCCAACTCTAAATGAACAAAGAGGTGAAAAGGGAGTAGGACAAAGGAAGACATGAGCCGGGGCTCATTTCAATAAACGATCGGCTGGCCCAGTCTGTAGTTTTGGTCAAAAATGAAAACTCGTTAGCATTGATCTTGGCTTGGAGCTCCATTGAGCTGCACTCCCTTTGTGGTCTGACAGACGTGTAGAGGTGAAAGAGAGGGGACAGATTTTGGCAGATAACTTTTGGGATGGGACAGATAATGACAAAGCTGAGCAGTCAAAACAGAATACAGGGAATACTGGAAATAAAGATGAAGACAGAAAGTTAAACATTGACAGTACTATACAGGCTTTCCCCTACATATTAAAAATCGTGGCTCTTCGCCACACCAAAATAAAAGCTGCCACACCTTGTAAATGAATTTTTTGTTTTGTTTTTGTAAAATTCATTCTAATTATTAATTCGTATTAGTCAACATGACGTCTCAATGATGCTCATTTTTACACACTATTTGCCATAAGTCGTCTGAAATAGCACGACAAATTCAAATTGTTCTTTACACGCTTTATTTTGAAAAGCGCATCAGTTTTCTTACTGAAAGTTTACGCCTCGAGTACGTCGGCACGGAGATTGAAGTGAGAGAAAAATTCACAGAAAGGCATTTGAAGTTAAGGAATTTACTTCTGGCTTATACTGTAAAAACAACCTTAATATTGACATTGACGTAAATTCTTTATGGCGTGTCTTTGACCTGAATCGTCGCCACCTAGCATAGCATTTGCTCGGCGCTGACATCACTCGTAATTTCAGATGAGGGTTTCGAAGTACAGTATTTTGGAAAGACAAAAGTTCCTGAATACGAGGGAACAAAATGACCATTATTGTTGTCGTGATCTAGACCGTCACGTTCCTAAATATTTAATTAGCGTCTGAAGCTAATTAAATATTTCAGAACTAGGGCTGTCAAACAATTAAAAATTTTAATCGAATTAATTACAGTTTAAAAATTAATTAATCGTTATTAATCGCAATTAAAAGCATCTATAAAAGATGCTATATTTTCTGTAAATTATTGTTGGAATGGAAAGATAGGACAAGATGAATATATACATTCAACATACTGTACATAAGTACTGTATTTGTTTATTCTAACAATCAATCAACAAGATGGCATTAACAGGAACATTGTGTTAAAGTGATCCATGGATAGAAAGACTGGTAGTTCTTAAAAGATAAATGTTAGTACAAGTTATAGAAATTTTATATTTAAACCCCTCTTAATGTTTTCGTTTTAATAAAATTTGGAAAATTTTCAATCAAAAAATAAACTACCGGTAGTAGCTCGCCATTGTTGATGTCAATAATTACACAATGCTCATTGTGCTTAACCCAATAATATCAGTCGCACCAAAGTGCCAGCATAGGGCGACAAAAAACACAAGTAACAAGTGAGCATGATACTGTGCTGTCATTTTAATCTGTTTGAGCGGGGCATGTGCGTTAATTGCGTCAAATATTTTAACGTGATTAATTTAAAAAATTAATTAGCCCCCCCCCCCCCCCCCCCCCGTTAACGGGACAATTTTGACAGCCCTATTCAGAACGTGAGGCACACACTCCCCAGTTCCGAAGGTATTAGCGCTCACGTTCTGAGTAGTAGAAATAACTAAATGGTTATGGCAAGTGGTGTATTTTAATGTTTATATTAAGATTTCAAATGAGGCACGATCACTGCTGGAGACGCAGATCAGGAAAGCGCACAGTTCAGCGTAGGAGAACTCTCAACTAATAAGCAACCAGAGAATTTAGCTGGGACCCAAAATGGACAGAAATGGCAAAGTTCAAGTCATAGCTGTACCACACAAATCAAAGTGAGTGTTAAGAATCCTGCACCTATTATTTTTTTAAAATAACCATAAATTAATAATTGTATTATTTTACCTTAAATTCTGGTGATGAAAAAGGTTCATTGTCTATAAACTATAGACATTACACTAACCGACCACTTTATTAGGTACACCTGTCCAACTGCTCGTTAACACTTAATTTCTAATCAGCCAATCACATGGCGGCAACTCAGTGCATTTAGGCATGTAGACATGGTTTAAGACAATCTCCTGCAGTTCAAACCGAGCATCAGAATGGGGAAGAAAGGTGATTTGAGTGACTTTGAACGTGGCATGGTTGTTGGTGCCAGAAGGGCTGGTCTGAGTATTTCAGAAACTGCTGATCTACTGGGATTTTCACGCACAACCATCTCTAGGGTTTACAGAGAATGGTCCGAAAAAGAAAAAATATCCAGTGAGCGGCAGTTCTGTGGGCGGAAATGCCTTGTTGATGCCAGAGGTCAGATGAGAATGGCCAGACTGGTTCGAGCTGATAGAAAGGCAACAGTGACTCAAATAACCACCCATTACAGCCAAGGTAGGCAGAAAAGCATCACTGAACGCACAGTACGTTGAACTTTGAGGCAGATGGGCTACAGCAGCATAAGACCACGCCGGGTGCCACTCCTTTCAGCTAAGAACAGGAAACTGAGGCTAGAATTTGCACAAGCTCATCGAAATTGGACAATATAAGATTGGAAAAACGTTGCCTCGTCTAATGAGTCGATTTCTGCTGCGACATTCTGATGGTAGGGTCAGAATTTGGCGTCAACAACATGAAAGCATGGATCCATCCTGCCTTGTATCAACGGTTCAGGCTGGTGGTGGTGTAATGGTGTGGGGAATATTTTCTTGGCACTCTTTGGGCCCCTTGGTACCAATTGAGCATCGTTGGAACGCCTCAGCCTACCTGAGTATTGTTGCTGACCATGTCCATCCCTTTATGACTACAATGTAACCAACTTCTGATGGCTACTTTCAGCAGGATAATGCGCCATGTCATAAAGCTGGAATCATCTCAGACTGGTTTCTTGAACATGACAATGAGTTCGCTGTACTCAAATGGCCTCCACAGTCACCAGATCTCAATCCAATAGAGCACCTTTGGGATGTGGTGGAACGGGAGATTCGCATCTTGGATGTGCACCCGACAAATCTGCACCAACTGTGTGATGCCATCATGTTGATATGGACCAAACTCTCTGAGGAATGCTTCCAGCACCTTGTTGAATCTATGCCACGAAGAATTGAGGCACTTCTGAAGGCAAAAGGGGGTCCAACCCGTTACTAGCATGGTGTACCTAATAAAGTGGCCGGTGAGTGTATAACCTGGCATATTCCTTATACAAAAAAATTACAAGACAGATGGCGCAATTACATTGAAAGAAGTATATTTCATCTCATTGAAACAAATCATTATATGAATTTGCACTAACAATCAGAAAAGTAACTCTGATTTCTGATTTCAGATTTCTCTGCAATGAATAGAGTAAGACATTTGGTCAACTGTAAAATGTAAGTTAGAAATGCTTGAGTGCCTTCATTTCCTAGATCAAATTTTTTTCTTGTTCCTGTGTAGGTGAAGACAGACTTGAGAATCAGGGGGACCATCTTGCAGCACGCCTCACTAAAAATTGACCATTTATTGCTGATTTCCCTCTTTATTTTTTTTTTTAGTCCAGGAAAATCAAATGTTCGCAGGCAGGATGCAAACTTTGCAAAGGTTAAGGTTCTTAGAAAAGTATAAATGTTGTTGAAAAAAAACTTATTCGTCATGATATGAAACAAATTCGCCGCAGCACATGATGGGGTCGTCCGACTCTGACGCGGCCCACCACCACCGCAGCTTAAAAAAATCCGAGGGGAAAGACTGCTATAACATGTAAATTATGGTGTTTTGTCGTAAACCCCTGAATACAATATGTTTAAATTAAACCACACACATTTCAGTCTAAATCCCACTCCAGAAAATCCATGTTATCAAACACTTCTTGACAGCGTCAATCAAACCGGAGCATTAGACTGATTTTTTAAAACATTTTTTTTTAACATCAGCATTATATAATCGTGAGGAAGGAGACAGGGTGAGGGGGAGGAATGTGAAGAAGAGCAAATTAGAGTGCATAGCAAGCGGGGGCTCTCGTTGGTTTTATTTAGAAATATAGCCAGGACATTTGTGTCGCGCCAAAGAAAATGCAGATGGGCAATTATAGCGACATTATATTTTCCACATGCAAACATCCTCACGGAGAGGTGTTAATATTTTAGATGCTGGGGATTGATTAGAAGGTATTATGGCGATGCGACACAAAGACCATTGTAAAACAAAACAGTATCTATTTGTAATAATGTAAACGTAAATCAACAGAGTAAGACCATAGCTGAGAAAGCTTTTTGTCATCAGTTCGACTCACCATGTTTGGTAGGAGAAAAAAAATAGATATATATATACTAGGGCTGTCAAAATTATCGCGTTAATGCGCGGTAATTATTTCCTTTAATTAATCACGTTACAATATTTGACGCAATTAACGCACATGTCCAACTCAGACAGTATTCTGCCTTTTGGTAAGTTTTAAAGCAGGGTTTTTTGTGCTGTCTAACAGCGAACTCTTGTGGTCGCTTTGAGACATGGTTTATTGCTTTCTTGCCAGTTCAATATGGCTGCACGACGTCTCGGGCTGACGCCTACGTGGTAATGTTGTGCTAATATGATCCTTGGACAAGATTTGTCTGTAAGTATGGTTGTTGTAAAGAATGTACATATTATGTTAGTAAGCGAAATGTTATATTTTTTGTATGAGACGCTTTTTGTTTATGTTTAGTGAACCTGTATAGCGTGCTAAGCTAACGTTGTTGCTAATGCAATGCTTGTGTACTTTTTTTTTTGGGAGTTTTACTAAGGTCTAAAGAGAACAATGGTTTGAGGCCATTTTATTAATAAATCAGATGAAAAAGGGAGAAGTCTGATTATTAAGGCGTCGTTCACTAGCTTTGGAAAAAGTAGACGCTTCGGAGTGAGGACAGCATAGACAGATTTAAATGACAGTAGAGTGAAATGCCCACTACAGTCCTTATGTCCTGTATGTTGAATATATATATCCATCTTGTGTCTTATCTTTCCATTCCAACAATTTATTTTACAGAATATATATATAATTTACGGAAAAATATGGCATATTTTATAGATGGTTTGAATTGCGATTAATTACGATTAATTAATTTTTAAGCTGTAATTAACTCGATTAAAAATTTTAATCGTTTGACAGCCCTAATATATACGTATATAAGTAGTCACCCCACTCACCCCGAAATCAAGTGTAGTGGTCAAATAATTCTGTTTTGGTGCTTTTTTGTTTGCAAACTGAAGACTTTGATTTCATACAGGAAGACTAGATTTGAACCCACATCCTCGAAATTGTGAGGCGGATGTTTGTGGAACATCAAAAAGGATTTTTATTTTTCAAAACATATAAGAAAATTGGAACATAAGTATAATGTTAAGTTAAAATAAAAATAATAATAAAAATACTGTTTTCTGAGTGAATCTCGGATCCATACGGGCTCCAGTAGGTCTCCTGCAATATTTGCGGTGACTGAGTTGTAATTCAATGGAAGATTCATCTGAAAAATCCCTCTTTTGCCACAAAACAGTGAAGTTTGGTGGTGGCAAAATCATTGTCTGGGGTTACATCCAGAATGGGAGTGTGCGAGAGATCTGCAGGGTGGAAGGCAACATAAATAGTCTGAAATATCAACAAATCTTAGCTGCCTCTTACATTCCTAACCATAAAAAGGGACAAATTCTGCAGCAGGATGATGCTCCATCGCATACTTCAATCTTTACCTCAAAGTTCCTCAAGGCAAAGAAGATCAAGATCCTCCAGGACTGGCTAGCCCAGTCACCAGAAATGAACAGCATGAAAGAGGAAGCATGGAAGACGAAACCCAAGAATGTTGATGAACTCTGGGAGGCATGCAAGACTGCTTTCTTTGATGTTCCTGATGACTTCATCAATAAATTGTATGAATCCTTGCCGAACCGCATGGATGCAGTCCTTCAAGCCCATGGAAGTCACACAAAATATTCAATTTGGATCTCACAGCACCACTACTTAATTCGCTTATGCTATGTGTAAGATAAGCTTGTTTTTATATGCCAAATATATTATGCCAGTTTGCTCTCCCACAGCTTTTATACGCGCACTCCCAAGCTATTATGAAGAATACAGTTTTAGCCCATAATCATGTGCTTACCGGCGATTGCTCACACTCTGCTGATAAATAGATACACACACATATGTTGATTCATCACACAACGTCTCAGTACTTTTCCACCAAGCCACAGTACTTTGAGTGCAAATGTGTGTTCAAAACAAAGATATCTTACCCGCTCAAGAGTGTGACTGTTAATTCAATCAAGAGTGTAACTGTTCAATCAATGACTAGAATACTGCCACGTTGGACAACAGTGTTGTAACTGTATTCCGCCCAGCAACAAGCCCTCAATAAAAGTTAGCAGCACGGGAGAGTTCAGAGAGAGACTCTAATGAGACAGCATTGATCGCGGAACTCTGTCTCATGGCTCTCCCAACCTGCAGGTTGAAAAATGTCAACTCTCTGACTCTGTCTCACCGTGCCCTGCCTTTTGTCAGCTTGCCTTGGGTAAATAACTAAGTTAAAGAACGAGTTTTAGACCCAACATTATGTCACATATTTTTGTATCTGAAGTACATTTTTATGTTCAATTTTCACACTACTTTCTGTAGGCGACAAAACTTTTGTCTTGCCAAAATTTGACCTTTATGTCTTCATTAAATGATAAATCTTTTTTCAGTGAAACAAATATATTTTTGTACATTCAACATCATTTGGGAGGGTCTTAGCTTTCATATGAGCCATTTCTGAAACCAACTGAATAATTAAAAGTCAGGTTATTAGCAATTGTTTCTACAAAATGGATAAGCGACAAGACTTTTGTCAGGGACAGTAGATTGTTTAATCAGTGGCATTAATATATGTGCTTCTAATAAAACATTTTAGTGAAAGAGGACAATTGTGGCTTCTTAGAGCATGCAGGTCTTTAAGTCAGAGGTTCCCTTTAAGCATTTATTCACAAGAATTTTCAACGTAAAAAGCTCTATGTGGTAATAAGTCGGCGCCACAGTGGCTTAAAGACTAGCAGCACATTTGACACAGTATTTACGTAAAATAAATGCTAACTGCCCGTTTTTTTGTTTTTTCGCTTTTAACCAATAATCAAGACTGTTTTATGTCCATATCTATAAAGAATTCAGGGATTTAAGCATTTATTCACAAGAATGTTCAACGTAAAAAGCTCTTCGTCTGCGTTTCCACTCGGTCAGCTTTGACGGAGATATTAATCGGCCCCACGCTCCGTCAATATATTATATAGTCTATGCCACGGTATACCTTGAAACCGGTAATCGGCACATGTCTAGTGCGGACACAGCAAATTATTAAGCTTGAGCACGATAAACCGATACGACCGGATATCCGGTTTTACAGGTGAGAGATACAGCTGTATCGATAGCAAAGTTACCATTCGACAGTAATTAGTCATTAAATATTCAATGAACCGATAGTAGAGATAGAATTCGGCTATCGCGAGCACAAGAATCAGCTTCTAATGCCTAGTTCAATGCATTGCTTAATATGATAATAATTTAGCTTTTACCTCACATGCTGCGCTTGTCATTCACCACACAGCGCACTTAGATTGTGACCGCCATCGTGGTTGCCTCAACTTCCCATTCATTTCGGCAGAACCGCTAGTAGTCGCCGTCATTACCCGATCGTCACTGGCGTTTCATAACAACGCGAGAGCTAACAAAACCACTGTAACGCACGCTCCGTAGCGTTTTCTTAACCGCCCAAAACGAAACTACTAGCGGCAACGAAGCAACATGCTAAAACAATGGACAGTTTGCGCACCATGCCAGCGACGTGCAGGGATTGATTTTCAACGCACCCAGGAAAAAATAAGTCGCACTTCGAAGTGACGAAGGCAGCCAGATCTGTTCGCATGGGACAGAGCTAGTGTGAAAGAATAGGAAAGCGGAAAAAATAATTGATGTTTGTGAAAAGCTGCAACTTTTTTGTGAATAGTTGCTTATAGTATTATTCATTTTTTCTTCTGATGTGCAATGTTTGGTATGTTTATACCCCCTGGCATATTTGTGTTCTTTTGTTTTTTGGTTTGTATTATTGATTATTTTCTGTCTACTTCTTTGTTTGTATTGCTGTTTATTCTGTCGTGTTGTTGTTAATAAAAAATAAATAAATAAATACAATAAAAAATTTTTTTTAAAAAGACAGCTAGTGTGAAGCGGTACAGCGATCGTGAGTTTTTAACCCTAAAAATTAACCCACTACAATGGTGGAAAGGGCGGCATATTGTTTCCACGATACGCAGTGTACTTAAACATGAACATGTGGATCAATTGATCTTCCTCAAGAAAAATCTGCCCTTCAAAAAAGATATAGACAGTGATGACGAATAAAAAAATGTGGAAGCACAGGCATAAGTGAATGACTTTGCTGTGTATAAGGTTAATGTAATGATTATAGACAGGGGTGCACATAATTTTTTTGCCCAGGTTCTCAGAGGAGGACCTGGAGATGTGACTTGGTCCTCATTGAGCTTGAGAGCCGACCCGCCTGATGCGATAAAATTATGACAAGCTTTACTTAGAGCCAATTACCTTTAATTAATTATATTAACAATTAATGCTCGATTAACATCAACTGGCACAACAAAATTGCCATTACTTCGAAGTGAAATGTAAAGAAATAAACATAAAAGCACCAATTCAAAATAAAGGGCATTATGTGGCTCCCACATTAACTCCAAGCCTTTGTAAAAGTGGGATGCCCTCCTCCTCATAAGAGCTCATTGAACGTACATGTTTAGCTTTGTGAAATGCGAGCAAAAACACGTTTGTCAGTGCATAGCGCTGTGCAGGGCGAGTGGGGTGCTGTCTGACATCAATAGTTTGCTTAAGTGCCACATGCTCTGTTTTTTTCGTGCTTTTCAAAGTTTGGATGGCTGAAATTCTTTGACCCTACTACATAAAATGCGCTGCTTTTATTAGCGACATTGGAATTCTCACGGCAAATTTTGTACCACATTTCCGTGCAAGCATCATTTGCTTCTAGCCATGGTACCTACCTCCTGCAGCCACTTTTCAGCAAATGTCCTTTTTTTCGGTAGCTCCGGTGACGTCTCTCTCGTCTGTCTGTCTTTTGACGGGGGTGGGGGAACACGGAAATAATTACAGGTGTAGGCTCACTATCCTATTCCCCTCACTATCCACTCGCTCTCGCTATATGATTGACCGAAGAGTCGAAATGCTCTCCCGTGATTGGCCGAAGAGTCGAAATGCTCTCCCGTGAAATGCCTGTTTAAAAATGTTCCCGTTGTTACTTGTTGCGTTCGTTTAAAAGTGCTCATTTAAAAAGGAAAATCGATGGATGATACTACACACAGAGCGTATTATTAACAAATGCTAAAGTTGTATATTCATATAGCGAGAATAAGGAACGTCACTGACAAGCGCAGGCCCCCGCGAGTGGATAGTGAGGGGAATAGGATAGTGCGCCTACATCTGTATGTAGTATTGTACTCAGTGGGGCCTGCCTCTTTGACATTTTGAGAAGTGATTTTCTCGTGTCCGCCGCAAATGCAGTGGTCAGCCATCGGTACGCAAAAGCATATGGAATCCGTTGAGGGCCCGCGCGTCACTGGCATTATATTTTATTATCAATCCCATCCAACAAAATGACGGTCATACAGTAAGCTTTATTTTTTTTTTTTTTTGTCATAGAAAAAATAAAACATAACATTGGTATGAAATGTTGTTGTTTAATGTAATCTTTAATATTTTTTTATATGTTTAAAATACTGTATGAACACACACAACAAATGTTTACTATCGTATCGTTTTCACTCTGTATCGAACCGTATCGTTCTTAAACTGTATCGAATCGCTCGGCCTTAAAAATGTATCGTTTTTTTAATCGAATCGTAACCTGTGTATCTAGATACGTATCGAGTCGGCTTCATGCCAGAGATTCCCAACCCTACAAATTATGTCATCGACCCCCGAAAGGTTATAGGAACTTCAGATGGTTCCTATATTGAGAAAGCCCCTGCAGTAGCAACCACTCCTAAATTGGTGATTTACACCCTTGTGTTCATCCTATGTCTATACAGCTTATCCTGTTCCGGGTCGTAGCTAGATTTGAGGAGAATGCAGACTTAATCTAGGAATGGTCATGTTACATTTCACACACTGGTATAATGCCGGTCGACCATTAATGCTCACACTCAGTCAGACCATCACTGAGTAGGAATTATGCTGTCTGCGCGAGTCAGGCAAATTTAGAAGGAAAAAAACTGGGACCAGAGCCTAAGTGGCAATTTTATCCAATCAAATAGTTCTCAGGTCTCATTTGGGCAGATCCCATCAGCAGTCAGAGGTGGGTTGAGAGAGTGTGCAGTCACAATGCTTATGATCGTAACAGAGATGTCTGCTCGTTTGCCATACTCCAATTTTATATTTGTCATCCTCATCCTTCCTCAATGGATGCAAAAGCTCAAGATTGACGAGCTAAAGAGAAGCGCAACAAGTACAGGATGCCTGGAGACAACCGCAGGGGTTCACAAGATTCCTGGTGGCAGCTCCAATCCGCTACTAGGAGTCCCACTGCACCAAATTTCACATGTTAACAGCTGTAGTATGCCCTGGAAACAATTTCATTCGGAAACTGTTAAAAGTATCATTTTACCCAAGGGGAACTGCATGAGTCAGTAAATAGGCTGTGCGTGACATCCATCATCGCCCAGTAAAAGGGACAGGAAGAACTTTTAAACTGTGTGCATGTAGGTAATTGTATGCGCACGTGTGTGCGTGCATGTCTGCGCGTATGTATGCATGAGCTCATTCTTTTGTAGAGGTGATATGATCCCGCATTGTGCTTTGTGAGGTGGAAGAGCAGATTACTGCTGCACACTTCTATAATTACCTCTCATCTCTCAGCCGCTGCTCTCAAACACAACAGGGAATGCTAGGCGGGCTACCACAAACACGCACACAGCGGAACGCTCGACAAGCACAACGTGAGCAAGCTGAGGGGGATTATTTCTAGAGGGTTATATTTCACTTGAATGTTGATTTGAAAACACCCACACTGCCTTTAAGTAACACAGGTTAGCGGAGAGAGCATACACACACACTTTTCGCCACACACGAGTTGCTTGCAAGCAAGAATGACTCACCTGAAGCTACCCTTCCCACACAAAAACCCACTTAATAATCCATCCTCACAACTATACTTGTGCTTTACAGCTTTTTTTTGTGTGTAGGGGCTTTGACAGAAAAACACCTGTCACAGTATGAACACACTGGCTATTATTTTACATCATGTGATACAATATAAATAACTTAAATTTATTCACATAAAACTGTAGCCTTCATATGTAGACTACAATTATCAGCATCTGACTTAAAGGGGAACTGAAGAGCTTTTCAGATTTCGCTCTTAAGTGTTTTACTCAGTTGAATTGTATTAAATGCGTCATCCGCTCTCTCAAAAAGTCACATAAAAAAAAAATAAAAATAATTGACCGTGTAGTTTTTGAGTTATGGCCATAGCAACACCATAGCAACGAGGGACGCGCTGTCCTGCCGACCCCTACCTCGTGACGTAACTTCCAGGAAGCCTCGCCACCATTCTGAACACGGAAATATAGCACCACGCTATCCTCGCCATATATTGCAAACATTTTCTGGGTTTTACTCGCGGGATTCGTCATGCCATCTCGATGTGTAGCGATATGAATTGCTCACAGGAAGACTCGAGACTCTAGGAGTGGTCCAAAAAAAACCTTCTCCTGCAAAGGTTTGGACCGTTTTTGTTAGCATGCATACAGGTCCCCAATCGGCTCATTGTTTTCATCATTTCAGCCACGACAGCTTTGAAAACCTACAACAATGCAACCTTGGTTTTCCAAAGACGTAAGTAGAACATTAATGGCTTTTTTTTTATAAACGAGGGGGACTCCTACTGCCAGTTTGTTGAAGTGCGACATTTTTTTATTTATTTTTTTTTGCTGTTGGCCTGTCATAAGTAGATAGGTTGGCTGACATGTCGTCTACTCATGTGATTTTATTACTATATCAATAGGTGTTATGTAAATTCAAATGTCCCCAGCACCAAATAGGTCCTTGGCTCGTTTTTTATATTTTAACATCAAGGTCTGCCTATTTGAAGAGGGAACAATAGCATCAAATAGATGCTGCTATGACTGGGGCATTATTATTTGATCACCAAGAAATTATTATTAAATTAAAATTGGGATTCATCCAATATTTTCATGCTGCTGTGATTTTTTTTTTTTTCCTCCAGGAAGCCAAACATAAAAAATTAAGTGGCGGAAACCCTCAACACGATGAAAAAAGCGTTGCAAGTCAGTTGCCACCCAGTTTCCCAAAATCAAGAGAGAGTGGGTCGAGTCATATGATGACCGAAGTGATGCGGTGTCCAGCGATGACGACTGAAGCGATACTATGAGGCCTGCCAGATGCTGAATTTCTTCCGTCTGCGACATCAGATGATGATGATTTAGGAGAAATAAATGTAGCAAATTTTGATGATATGAAATCATAAACTAGTCATATATACAGTACACATTTTTTAAAAGAAAAATCAAGTTACCTTCATATTTTAATGATAATGCATTATCTTTGTATAGAGAACACTTCATGCTACAGAAAAGAGTAAATACATATTTCCCACTGCCATTATCATTTTTCAATGTTGCGCTAGTCCGTTGCTATCCTAACTTTGTGTTGCTTACTAAAATTATGCTCTTTGATGTGTGCCGTTGTGTGCTTGGTATAACGTGTCACAATCTGACAACGAAAGCTAATGCTGATTCAACATAAACCTGGTATCATTTATTATTGCGGCCTATTGAATATTTTTTCAGAATGTAATATAATTACAATATATTATATACCAATAGAATACATTAAACAGTCAACAAAATGTGTCAATGTTGTTAACAATTTATGGTTTTATTTTTTTAATGAAATTCATGCCCCTGTCAGTGCTTCAGCCTCCGCAAGTTTGGCTCTCACGTCTGGGATCTCCTGATGACACAGGCATACTCTTGGAAGGGTAATTACTTGACGGTTTACAGCAACACCTGGAAAATAAAATGGTTTTGTCATTTATTTTGAAATATCAATACCATATCATTCATTTAGCCACATTTGGGCTAGCTTTATCATATTTAGATCGGTAGGAGCTGTCCCATTACCTAAAATCCAGTTTTAGCTATGTGTAGAGCATTCATTTAGCCACATTTGGGCTAGCTTTATCATATTTAGATCGGTAGGAGCTGTCCCATTACCTAATATCCGGTTTTAGCTATGTGTAGAGCATTCATTTAGCCACATTTGGGCTAGCTTTATCATATTTAGATCGGTAGGAGCTGTCCCATTACCTAATATCCAGTTTTAGCTATGTGTAGAGCATGGAAAAATATACAACCATGTAATCGCATTCTAATAAAAAAAAATCACGATGCTGGATTTACCACTCTCCCGTTCGTGAAGTGTCGAGCTGTCAATTGGCGTCATGACGCCATCTGCTGTGTCAAGTAAATCGCCGTCATCTGACGCCTCAGGTTCAAACATGTAGGGATTAATTGTAGTTCATCTTTCCTGGGAGCCTTTGCCATCGGTAGCGTCACGAAAGAGCGATCCTGAATGGTTACCTTTGGTGGAAATATCACTGACATCATTGTTGCTGCTATGTTAGCTGTAAGTAGTCTTCTGTTGCCTACGTCACACTTCCGGGTTTGCGAAGGGACCATTAACGGAGTGCAAAAAAACTAAAAAAACGCAAATTATCCTTACAATTACGTGTTGATAATGTCATGGTTGTTTTGACGAACTTGTCCCAAGTTTATATTCATAAAATTACACCAAAATCCGGAAAGGTCTTCAGTTCCCCTTTAAAGAGTCAATCTCAGTTCAAAATAACTCATTTGTTACACTTAAAAATTGCTATTTAATGGTTCTTGAAGGTTGCTGTTGACATAAATCTGGTGCAGTTTTAACGCTGACGTGACTGAAGTCTTGGAGTGAAGTCTGGTCAACATTTTTATCAATATGCGCAGCTCAATAATCACCTTCTTTATCTTTAGTTTTCGCAGGCAAGTCATGATTTTCTAGTACTTTGTCAAGAACAACCCAAAGGGTGAGGGTTCTGTATCTTATCTATTTCACATAAATCAGGCCTAGACACTATACCGTTACACAAAAAAAAAAAAAAAAAACTTAAACCCACCTAAGCGTCATTAATATTGTGATTGTCCTATGTGATAAAGACAATAAGGGTGTGTAAATGCAATCAGGACTCCAGAATAACATTTTTTACAAGAAGCACAGTGGCCCCTAACATCAAATTTTAAGGGCACAAGCAGAAGATTCAGGGGCGCACACTGTAAATCAGCATGCAATGTTTTCCGCTAATTTTCACAGTTTAACCATTCGCGGAAGTGGCCGAAAATGTCATCGGTTGTAATTGACTTTCCTATATATGAATTAAAATTAAGACTTGGCCGGTAAAATGTTGTCTGTAAAAGCTGTAAGGTAATAAAACAACAAAAATGAGTGAAATGAACTAGGGCTGTCAAAATTATCGCGTTAATGGGCGGTAATTAATTTTTTTAATTAATCACGTTAAAATATTTGACGCAATTAACGCACATGCCCCGCTCAAACAGATTAAAATGACAGAACAGTGTAATGTCCACTTGTTACTTGTGTTTTTTGGAGATTTTTCGCCCTCTGCTGGCGCTTGGGTGCGACTGATATAATGCGTTTCAGCACCATGAGCATTGTGTAATTATTGACATCAACAATGGCGGGCTACTAGTTTATTTTTTGATTGAAAATTTTACAAATTTTATTAAAACGAAAACATTAAGAGGGTTTTAATATCAAATTTCTATAACTTGTACTAACATTTATCTTTTAAGAGCTACAAGTCTTTCTATCCATGGATCGCTTTAACAATGTTAATAATGTTAATGCCATCTTGTTGATTTATTGTTATAATAAACAAATACAGTACTTATGTACCGTATGTTGAATGTATATATCCGTCATGTGTCTTATCTTTCCATTCCAACAATAATTTACAGAAAAATATGGCATATTTTAAAGATGGTTTGAATTGAGATTAATTACGATTAATTAATTTTTAAGCTGTAAATAACTCGATCAAAATTTTAATCGTTTGACATCCCTAAAATGAACACACACAAAAAAAAAATTCTATAGTGTGTCAAAATTATTTTTCAAACAGATCATGTTACTAGCACCTAAGAGAGTCATTTGCTTTGCTTAGCCAAAATAAAACACCTGAGGACAGAAGAGGCAAGATGGATAGACGTAATTTTTTCAAAGCTTTCAAAAGCGACAACAATGACTGAGCGAGAACCAAGGATTGAAGATGTGGACCATGAAAAGCTGGAGAGTACCGCCAAAATGGTGAGCGGAGTTTCGGTTTGCCCCACTAAAGACGTTAATTGTACAACAGAGCCACCACCGGGCGTACCAAATTCAATGGACAATGATCTTGGCCAAAAGCATAGCTGTCCTAAGCAGCCTGATTTAGAATTCCCCTACAAAAATGATGGGAAACAAAAAAAAAAAAAAAAAAAAAAGCTAATTTTTCAACACATTATTATGAATATATAAATATTCCTGGCTGGAATATTCAGTCAAAAAGGATGCGGCGTAAACAGAAAAACGCGAGTGCTCACACACGTAAGCACACCCCCAGACACACCGCTGGGATGCCTGTATGTACGAGCATAGGCTAAGCCACTATCCAAGCATATATCTTATAAGTTATATATATTGCTAACACTGCGTTTCGGGGTCATCAACATGTTTTTCCCCTCCATGCCACAAAAGTCAAACTCCACCTATGAATTTAACCGATAAATACTTTCTTAATAAATGTGTAAATCTAAAAACTGAATCGATATTTTATTCTCTATTAGTTTTGACATCAACCAGTATACTCCTTTGAAATTAAATTAACATGCAATTTTTTTTTAGGGAGATCTACCAGTAATATGGATGCAGAGTGTCACAATTGATGACAAAAAAAATAAGTACATGAAAAAGAAGTTAAATAAAGCAGAATCTAAAGATTGTCATGGGTTTAAGTCAGGGGTCAGGAACCTTTTTGACCGAGAGCGCCAAAACACCCAACATATGTTAAAACGTAATTCAACGAGAGCCATATCGTCTATGTGTGTGTCTTTGTGTGTAACAGTGGCCGAGACAGGCAGTGCCTCTCCGGGCGCCCAATCACGAGTCTCACTCTCTTGGAAGTGGCGAAATTTGACAGTCCAAAAAGTCACGAAAGTGAAATCGATTTCGCATCTGTGTGACTTGAGGTACTACGCAGTTCCCTTTCATTGTTTAATTTTCCCCTATGCATTGTTTTATATACTCAAATTCGCTCAGCATCGAGACGGGAGGGGCCGACCCCACCCGGCGACCGCTTCACAATCGTCCACAGTCACATTTTTCTTCTATTGTATTTTCCCTTGGCAAACCAGCTCGTCACATTACTACCAACAAGTGGATTTAACCGTGAAGGAGTTTGTCAACAACAGCAACAACTAAAACGCAATGTTACTGGTTGCGCATGTGTGAGTAAATGAAAAAAATACTCGCACTGTTAAGCCTATCGCAATATGCAATAATTCCATTTATCGCACGGTAAATGAAAATGAAGGCGGCAAGTTTTCCGCTGCGATTTATCGTCTCGTGTGCACGTGCTGTTAAAAGTTCGGATTCCTTGTTACCAACTACGCAAAATGCATCTTCATTACGGGTCCGGCAAAAAATAGCGCTGGAGCCAATCCGTTCCCATTATATCCTATTGTTCAATGAATACCGGCCGCGTCAGTGCTCCGGATTGCCCAAACCATCCGGCGTGCCGGATCCTGCCGGATGGTTTAGGCCATTTTTTCTTTTTGCCAGAGACGCATTAGTCAAAATAGGCGGAGCCGGGCATGGAGTCAACAGCCCAGTTGCTTATTCACGGTTTAACCAGCGAACATGGACGAAGAAGGCTTCATCATGGAGGTGGAAAGTCACAAAGTGCTTTATGATGCAGCAGATCATCATGATCAGGACAACATTAAAAAGGAGGCTGTATGATGTCCTATTATGTGCGTTTTTCTGGCAATGATATAAAACACACAACGTGCTGACTTTTTTTTTTTTTTTTTTTATTAACAAGCGGTACTAACAACACTTCCTCAGCCTGCGGCTCTCGGCAGCCTGTGCCGCGTCACATAAACAAAACAACATCACCGTTGCCAGCGCTTCAGGGTGCCTCGGAAAACATCCAATCAGAATATTACACATGGAACGCCAACCAGAAGCTTTGAGGGGAAAAGTTTTCATTTGTCTAAGAGTGTGACAATTTCGATATATCGCGATATTTTGCAACCTGATCGGTTATCGATATGCTCCCGCCAAGTATCCCGCCAAGTAATTGCTGTATTGTGATATCGTGAGATAATTGTTATCGTGAGCCTTGTATCGCGAATCGTATCGTATCGTGAGGTTCCCACTCCTAGTCTAAATGCTTAAGTTATTAAGTGCAGTTTTTGTTTTTTTTTCTTGAAAAAGACATTTTATTTCTTCTGTGTTTCTGTGCGGTATTAATATTGTTGTCTTTTACTGAAGAGGCATGGTCTATTGTTTTTAGTTGTGATTTCTTAAAAAGTATTTTTGAATTTAAGAGTAAACATTTATCACGTTTAAATGGGTGTACTTGATCTATTAATATATACTGTATTCTCACTGTTATTGTAAATTGGTTTTAAAAAAAAATGGGGGGGCACAATGATATCGCATATCGCAATAATTTATGACATAAATTATCGCACACTAAAATTTGTTATCGCAACAGGTCTACGCTCTGTGTCTAATTTTAGTCGCGAAAATGTGACCACTTGGTCGCAGTCTGGAGCCCTGGCAATCATCTAACAGCCATAGGAGGTGCGCGTGTGCACTGAAAATAATAAAAGAGGACGAGATTCAAGTGCTTCCAGTCTTAAAATTGTAAATGGAACTCCGCAAAATATAAAACCGCTAATATCAGCCTGAAGTGCCCATCATACAACACCAATTCAAATGAAGATGGGATGTTGTGTTAAACATGAATAAAATCAGTATATTCAATTAAATATAGGCTGAATATGATTTGCAAATCACTAATGATTATTTTGTTTTTTTTCCCCTCACACAACTTCCCAACTTCATTTGAATTGGGTTGTGACACACCGTCCAAACATCTGGGTAGCAATGGTAATGTGAGATTCTGTATGTAGCATCAGAACATTTTTGTAAATGCACCAACCATAAGCCTTGGCAAGCATTAAAATGAAAGCATAAAATGCTCAAAGATCTCAACAAAGTGGCCTATTCAAACTTGTTTCAGCCTTTTTAAAAGACATTTAGGAGCTCTTGATATGGCATGTAAACGAATAAAAGGGGTAAGTGCCAGAAAGTGTGTGCGAGTGTAAAGCTTCACGCCCCTGTCCTGCAATTGCCAATTTTCCTCTGTTAAGGCTCTGATTAACACCTCCAAAGGTGGAATAGGCCTGTTCACTCTTGGTCAGTGTCATTTAAGGGGCTTTAAATGACATTTTCCCTGTGGAGCAAGGGAGAGCACAGCTGCCTAGTATGGCATGCATCCCTCTGCAACGCCAGAGGTGCATTCAGGCATGATGTGGGAATGCTACAGAGACAGCTGGCACGCAACTGTGCACATATTAGACAGTAGGGCTTTGAGCTATGACCTCAAGAGGCTGTACCGATGAAAACATCCCTAGAGAGGGATCCCTTTTCACTCGTGGAGCACAGGTAAGCTCAAATAGTAGACAATTAAACGAGTCATGAAAAGGCAAAAACGGGATTCCTCATCCAACAAGGATTTATACTTTTGCTTCAGTTTTACAAACAGTAGCATGTATGCAAGTTTAGCATCCCACTAACAACAACTTATCTTGTCAGAGTCTTATACAACTATGATGTCAAGTAGGGGTGTGACAAAATATCGAAATGACGATATATCGTGATACTTTGTATCTCAAAAGGTTATCGATATGCTCCAGGCAAGAATCGAGATTTCGTTTTTACAAATCAAGTCAGAAACCTTGGCGTAATTATTGACTCAGACCTAAAATTTGATAGCCATCTAAAGTCCGTCACTAAATCCGCTTATTACCACCTAAAAAATATAACCAGAATTAAGGGGCTTCTGACTCAACAAGACATGGAAAAACTTATGCATGCATTCGTTTTCAGCAGATTGGACTACTGCAACGGTATATTTACAGGTCTTGATAAAAAATCAGTCAGGAAGCTGCAGCTAGTACAGAATGCTGCAGCCAGAGTCCTCACAAATACAAGGAAGCTGGACCACATTACACCGGTTTTGAAATCGCTACACTGGCTTCCAGTGAGTCAAAGGATAGACTATAAAATACTACTGCTCGTCTACAAAACACTTAATGGCCTTGGACCAAAATACATGCTTGACTTGTTAGATTCCTATGAGACATCTAGACCCTTAAGGTCGTCTGGAACGGGTCTTCTGCATGTTCCAAGAACAAGAACCAAGCAGGGTGAGGCAGCATTTAGTTATTATGCTCCTCACCTCTGGAACAAGTTACCCGAAGGTCTGAAGTATGCTCAAACCGTTAGCTCATTTAAATCAGGGCTAAAAACGCTTTTGTTTAGCACTGCATATCCATAACTGTCTATATATTTCAATCTACCTGCCTTCTATTCCTCTTGTGCTTATCTCCATTGGTGATTTCAATGATTATTATTAGTAGTAGTTTTTGCTTTATTTCTATTTTTGTTTTATTTTTATTTATTTATTTTTATTCTGTGATTAAATGCGATCTTTTGTCTTGGTTTTTACGTTGTGTTGATTTAAATGTGATTTTTATGGTTTTCATGTGATGTAAAGCACTTTGAATTGCCTTGTGTTGAATTGTGCTATATAAATAAATTTGCCTTGCCTTGCCTTGCCTTGCCTTGCCTTGCCTTTAAAAAGGTGTCAATGTCTAAAAATAAATAAATAAATAAAAAGGAACAAACAAGTTGCTACCAAAATGTTCCACCATAATAGTGCCTCATTTAACCCTAAGGCTGCATTGATGGTGCTCGATGCAAATCCATTTAGACTGGGAACGTTCGTTCTTCGAAACCAGAGCATTCACAGTCATTCTTTCTAGGGGTGCACGATATCCATTTTTTGAAACCGATATCGATAACTTCCTGCTCCTCAAAGCCGATACCGATAATAAATATATATATTAGGGCTGTCAAACAAATAAAATTTTTAATCGAGTTAATTACAGCTTAAAAATTAATTAATCGCAATTAATCGCAACTCAAGCCATCTATAAAATATGCCATATTTTTCTGTAAATTATTGTTGGAATGCAAAGATAAGACACAAGATGGATATACAGTGCCTTGCAAAAGTATTCGGCCCCCTTGAATCTTGCAACCTTTTGCCACATTTCAGGCTTCAAACATAAAGATATGAAATTTAATTTTTTTGTCAAGAATCAACAACAAGTGGGACACAATTGTGAAGTGGAACAACATTTATTGGATAATTTAAACTTTTTTAACAAATAAAAAACTGAAAAGTGGGGTGTGCAATATTATTCGGCCCCTTTACTTTCAGTGCAGCAAACTCACTCCAGAAGTTCAGTGAGGATCTCTGAATGATCCAATGTTGTCCTAAGTGACCGATGATGATAAATAGAATCCACCTGTGTGTAATCAAGTCTCCGTCTAAATGCACCTGCTCTGTGATAGTCTCAGGGTTCTGTTTAAAGTGCAGAGAGCATTATGAAAACCAAGGAACACACCAGGCAGGTCCGAGATACTGTTGTGGAGAAGTTTAAAGCCGGATTTGGATACAAAAAGATTTCCCAAGCTTTAAACATCTCAAGGAGCACTGTGCAAGCCATCATATTGAAATGGAAGGAGCATCAGACCACTGCAAATCTACCAAGACCCGGCCGTCCTTCCAAACTTTCTTCTCAAACAAGGATAAAACTGATCAGAGATGCAGCCAAGAGGCCCATGATCACTCTGGATGAACTGCAGAGATCTACAGCTGAGGTGGGAGAGTCTGTCCATAGGACAACAATCAGTCGTACACTGCACAAATCTGGCCTTTATGGAAGAGTGGCAAGAAGAAAGCCATTTCTCAAAGATATCCATAAAAAGTCTCGTTTAAAGTTTGCCACAAGCCACCTGGGAGACACACCAAACATGTGGAAGAAGGTGCTCTGGTCAGATGAAACCAAAATTGAACTTTTTGGCCACAATGCAAAACGATATGTTTGGCGTAAAAGCAACACAGCTCATCACCCTGAACACACCATCGCCACTGTCAAACATGGTGGTGGCAGCATCATGGTTTGGGCCTGCTTTTCTTCAGCAGGGACAGGGAAGATGGTTAAAATTGACGGGAAGATGGATGCAGCCAAATACAGGAACATTCTGGAAGAAAACCTGTTGGTATCTGCACAAGACCTGGGACTGGGACGGAGATTTATCTTCCAACAGGACAATGATCCAAAACATAAAGCCAAATCTACAATGGAATGGTTCAAAAATAAACGTATCCAGGTGTTAGAATGGCCAAGTAAAAGTCCAGACCTGAATCCAATCGAGAATCTGTGGAAAGAGCTGAGGACTGCTGTTCACAAACACTCTCCATCCAACCTCACTGGGCTCGAGCTGTTTTGCAAGGAAGAATGGGCAAGAATGTCAGTCTCTCGATGTGCAAAACTGATAGAAACATACCCCAAGCGACTTGCAGCTGTAATTGGAGCAAAAGGTGGCGCTACAAAGTATTAACGCAAGGGGGCCGAATAATATTGCACGCCCCACTTTTCAGTTTATTTGTTAAAAAAGTTTAAATTATCCAATTAATTTTGTTCCACTTCACGATTGTGTCCCACTTGTTGTTGATTCTTGACAAAAAATTAAAATTTTAAATCTTTATGTTTGAAGCCTGAAATGTGGCGAAAGGTTGCAAGGTTCAAGGGGGCCGAATACTTTTGCAAGGCCCTGTATACATTCAACTAGTGATGCACGATAATACATTTTTCAACCGATATCGAAAACCGATAATTTCCTGCCCCTTCCACGCGATAACCGATAATGTCACGCCGATAATTCTATTCAAATATGTATGTAAAATTTTAAAGTATACAAAGATCAAATATTACTGTGCAAAAATGGAATTTAGTGCTATTTTTTTCCACATCAAATGTGAACAAGTAGTAAATTCCAACATCTAAACAATGGCAATGACATTGTGTAATGGTAAGCTTTTGGCAACAATTACTTCAAGAGTAAACACCCAAGTTGCACAAAAATGCCTTTAAAAGTAAGCCCTTCCCAACATATATCACATTACTACACTGCAAAAGCACCTCCTTAAAACTAGCGGAATTGGACAAAACTGTTGATTGCGCACATTTGAAGGGTAAATCAAGTAGGATTGCATCAAGGATTGCATTATCGGTTGAATTTCGTTTTATCTGGATTATCTGTGTGACGTCATAATTGCCATTATCGGCCAATAATTATCGGTAACCGATATTATCGTGCATCTCTACATTCAACATACGGTACATAGGGACTGTATTTGTTTATTACAACAATAAATCAACAAGATGGCATTAACATTATTAACATTATGTTTAAGCGATCCATGGATAGAAAGACTTGTAGTTCTTAAAGGATAAATGTTAGTACAAGTTATAGAAACTTTATATTAAAACCCCTCTTTTTGTTTTAACAAAATTTGTAAAAATTTCAATCATAAACTAGTAGCCCGCCATTGTTGATGTCAATAATTACTTACACAATGTTCGTGGGTGCTGAAGCCTATAAAATCAGTCGCACCCAAGCGCCAGCAGAGGGCGGCAAAACTCCATAAAACACAATTAACATGTGGGCATTTTACTGTACTGTCATTTAAATCTGTCTGAGCGGGGCATGTGCGTTAATTGCGTCAAATATTTTAACGTGATCAATTAAAAAAAATAATTACCGCCCGTTAACGCGATAATTTTGACAACCCTAATATATATATATATATATATATATATATATATATATATATATATATATACATATATACAGTGGGGAGAACAAGTATTTGATACACTGCCAATGGGTTTTCCCATTGACTGTGTATCAAATACTTGTCCTCCCCACTGTATTTAATGTATATTCACCCGAGTTGTTGAACACCTGGAGGTTTAAAAAATTAATAATGGTGGATTCAACATAGATTTGCCTTTGACCTCACCAGAATTTCCATAATGACATGAACATTATTACAATGAACAAAACAAAGACAAGAACAGTCTTGACATCAAATAAAGTGCCTATATTTATTTTTTCAAATAAATATAATTTGAGTCAATCACAATCAATTAGTCTATATAATTGAAGATGCGTTTCCTGAACAATGAGCACTGAACTGAAACATAAACCCAACAGGTATTGTGCTTTGTCATCAGATAAAAATATTTGGTGCTACAGGAGACTGTTGTGGACTTGGTCCATGAAACAACTTTCTTAACCTGGGAGACAGGTTAGGACAGCAAGCCTATCAATAACCAAAAGGCCTCTCAATAACTTACTAACTTATAACTAACACTGTAAAATGCAAACATTATATAGTAAGGGTTATCACTTATCCTCATAACAAAAATATGGTAGAAGAAAAAGGATTAATGGCTTGCCTTATAATAATCAATGTAAACGGCAGTGAGTGAACTCATATTCAATTAAGTATGAGGTTTCTTCTCTGCATAGAATAAAATCCTACCAAGCATGCTGACAGGACTAACATTAGACGACAACTATTATATGTATGTATAGCATACCACACTAGCTTGAGATACTTGCCTTAACCATTGGCTGGCTTCTATAACATAACAACTTATGAAGTTCTGTACATATGACCCTTCACCACCGAAGTAAACATATATTGCACATCCATATGTTATAGTAAACATAAATACTTACAGACATATATTTCCGAGGCGGAAACAAATGACAGAAAGCATTCACGATTGTCAATGCTACGGCTAGACACAGCACTGTGTAAAGTGAATAAGTTTGTGGGCCAAATTATAGATGCAGCGAATTATTCTGATCGGCAGGTGGCAGCAATGTCCCGCAAATGGTCAACTGATTTCCCAGCCAGCCAGCACAGTACATATTATCGGTCCTATTAATAATGTTATTGGATTTATTTGGGATGACATCGTAATTCCTATTATCGGGCCGATAATTATCGGACCAATAATTATCGTGCACCAGTAATTCTTTCCAATTTTCAGGGCATTTACAGGTCACTTGCTGTTCATTTTAGGGCATTTACAGGACATTTCCTGTTTAGTTGGAGTCACTGCCTATTCATTTGGGTGATTCCATGGTCACTTTCTGCTCTGTAACTCAAAATAAACAGGAAGTGACCCATGAAATACCCCAAAATCAACAGGAAGTACCATACTGGCCCGAATATGAGACGGCCCTGATTATAAGATGACCCCCTCTTTTTCCAAGACTCAAGTTTGAAAAAAAGACTTTTTGAACACCAAATTAATTTTTATACAGAAAATAATTACAGTACATCTGAAACAAATGATTATAACAATATATTTGAGAGAAAAAGCATGTTATTTTGCCTCATTCAAATCTTAATATCTGAACATTTAAATATGTAAACCAAAGTGCAATTACATTCGTAAATGAATGGTTTCTGGTTTTTGAAATGTAAATAAACCAGTCCATTGTGATAAAACGACAAAATTGCAATAACTGCATTAACCATCAAAGTGAAGTCTAACTGTAGTCTTGAAACAAACCTGAATAAGGAAAAACATTGCAATAAAATAATGCAAACTGGTTAAACTTGAGAGTAGCTGAGATCTGTCATGACAGAACATCGCTTCAATGATATCTGGCGCCATCTAGGGTCGTGAATGGGTATAACGTCTACCCCCCACTTTTTCAGTCTTATTTCAATGCAAAAAACACCGTCTTATATTCGGGCCAATACGGTAACTGAAAATCAACAAGTAAATGACCTTAAATGGCCCAAAATTACCTCATTGCCTGGCATTGGCTGCCAGTGATAGCCATAGACGTCCAATCCGTTTGAAGTGGGAGGGATGGCAGCGAATGAACGAATGTTCATTCGCTGCCACCCTCCCAGTTCAAATGGATTGGACGTCTACTAGTGATAAACTCGTTCCAATTCACAGCAGAAGCTTGTTTTTCCTGTTTTTTAGTTGATTGTAGAATATCCTAGAATAATTTCCTGACCAATGTATCGATAATCATTGTATCGCCATATCGTCAGATCATCGTTATCGTTAGCTTTGTATCGCAAATCATATCGTGAGGTACCAAGAGTTTCCCACTCCTCGTCTCAAGCATTTACGCTTAGAGTGACAAAAGAAAAAAAGCTGTCAATGATGGCAGTGATGCCAAAACATCATTCCATTTAATAATCCAGTGATTATTCTACTGTACAAGTGTGCTGTGAGGGTTCACCAGGTGTACCATGGGAAATTATCGAATTTCACATAATTGGTTCAAATAGTTTTATTGATTCACTATAAACAAAGTGTCTTAGTTCATCCATCTTTGCCGGTGCTGTATAATGAATGGGAGAATACTGAAAGGCCCTTACAGAAGATTACAAAAGGTACAATTAAGATGTGTGTATATATAATGCATGAGCATTATTTTTATGTATGAAGTTCTCCCATTCATACTATTACTTTATATCCATTTTGTTAGGTAGTATGTCATGAGATTTTCAAATGTAACAATGGTTCAATAAACATTGGAAAATGCAATACTAATCCAGAGTTAGAGTGCTCTAACATCCTCTCACACTACTAAAAGCTACCGGGGTGACAAAACTGCACAATATCTAAATACGAGGGGGAAAAATGGCTTCCATCTCCCTAGCTAAAGCATTTCAATCTAATTTCAGAGGGAATAATGATTTTTACTTCACAGAAACAACGCTCCCAGCGATTAATGCATGTCAAGCCAAAGCATAAAAAACAATTCCAAGTATCTCGTCTCAGTGCAAACTAAAGCACCACGTCCGCCACTCCTCATCATTGCACAACTCAGCCTGGTCAGCAACAATCATGATAACATTTTTCACAGCAGTCACCACCACACACATGCAAAAATGTCATAAAAGATTCAATATGCTGTCTTGATCCCTCCAATCCAATTTTGTTAGCAAGTTACCACAGGGAGGGCGGGGTTAAAACTAGAGAAGGGTTTGATTAGGCGATTTAATTGTTGAGATTATTGTTTTTCATGTTAACAAATCATACAAATCACTTGTTTCACGGAACTTTAAGTTGGCCATAGGATGTTATCCAATTTCTCTCCAGTAAATATTTACTACAAAAATATATATTTGTTCAAATACAGTGCCCTCCATAATTATTGGCACCCCTGAAAAAGATGTGTTTTTTAGCTTCTAATATATATATATATATATATATATATATATACACACATATATACACACACATATATGTATATATACATATATATATATACATATATATATATATATACATATATACATATATATACTAGGGCTGTCAAAATTATCGCGTTAACGCGCGGTAATTAATTTTTTAAATTAATCACGTTAAAATATTTGACGCAATTAACGCACATGTCCCGCTCAGACAGTATTCTGCCTTTTGGGAAGTTTTACAGCAAGGCTTTTTGTGCTGCAGTACAACAGCGAACTCTTGTGGTCGCTTTGCGACATGGTTTCTTTTTTTCTTGCCAGTTCATATGGCTGCACGGCGTCTCGGGCTGAAGCCTACATTGTAATGTTGTGCTTATATGATCCTTGGACAAGATCTGTCCGTAAGTATGGTTGTTTTAAAGAATGTACATGTTATGTTAGTAAGCGAAATGTTCTATTTTTTGTATGAGACGCTTTTTGTTTATGTTTAGTGAACCTGAATAGCGTGCTAAGCTAATGTTGTTGCTAATGCAATGCTTGTGTACTTTTTTTTTTGTAGTTTTATGACGGTCTAAAGAGGACAATGGTTTGAGGCTATTTTATTAATAAATCAGATGAAAAAGGAAGAAGTCTGATTATTAAGGCATCGTTCACTAGCTGTCTAGCTTTGGAAAAAGTAGACGCTTCGGAGTGAGGACAGCATAGACAGATTTAAATGACAGTAGAGTGAAATGCCCACTACAGTCCTTATGTCCGTATGTTGAATGTACAGTGGGGAGAACAAGTATTTGATACACTGCCAATGAATTTTCCCATTGGCAGCGTATCAAATACTTGTTCTCCCCACTGTATATATCCATCTTGTGTCTTATCTTTCCATTCCAACAATTTATTTTACAGAATATAAATAATTTACAGAAAAATATGGCATATTTTATAGATGGTTTGAATTGCGATTAATTGCGATTAATTTCGATTAATTAATTTTTAAGCTGTAATTAACTCGATTAAAAATTGTAATCGTTTGACAGCTCTAATATATACATATATACATATATATACATATATACACACACATATATATATATACACACACACATATATATATATATATATATATATACACATATTTTTTATTTATTTTTTTTTTTTTTTAATTCAAATAATATGGGACCTTAATGGAAAAAATAAAGAAAAATCCAACCTTCAATACAAGTGCATTCAGTCAGTGGAGAAATAATCCCACATACTAAGGGTGTAACGGTACATGTATTTGTATTGAACAGCTTCGGTTCTGGGTACTCAGTTCAGAACGGAGGCGTACCGAACGAGTTTCTGACGTAATGTAACCCTTACTTTTCAAGGCTGTGAGTCGATCGGGTTACAGTTTCTTTGTGTTAATTATATTTACTCTGTCTTCTCTACTATAATGAAGACCAACACGGTAGGACAGTAAGAAACGTCAACAGCGCAACAACGTGGCCGCCGCGAGAATGCAGTGAAAGGCGGGCATAAAGTCAATCAGCCAATGCACACCAGTCGCAGTGCGGCCGCATGTGTAGACGCATCCCAGAAGAGGCTCAACGCGACGCACGAGAAAAGAACGGCAGAGCTCGGGCAGACCGGAACTCACTCGTGTAAAAATATGGTGGATCCGGTCGGTTTTCAAACTAATATGCAATTGTAACCCACTTTTGTGCCCATCAGATCTCTTGAGTGGTAGATCGGGGCACAGTTGACTTGTCTTTGTTGATTTACTGCTGTCTTCTCTGCTATAATTATAACCAACACGGCCCAGTGTTCAATAAAAAAAACTCCTACAACAACAAAACAAGTAGGAACTAATATTCACATAGGAATTATAGTTATACAAAATAAAATATACAATATAAATCAATACTACATCACATTTGTAAAATTTAAACTAGGGCTGTCAAAATTAACACGTTAACGCGTGGTAATTAATTTTTTTCATTAATCTTGTTAAAATATTTGACGCAATTAACGCACATGTCCCGCTCAGACAGTATTCTGCCTTTTGGTAAGTTTTACAGCAAGGCTTTTCGTACTAACAGCGAATTCTTATGGTCGCTTTGCGACATGGTTTTTTGTTTTCTTGCCAGTTCAATATGGCTGCACGACGTCTCTGTTGTGCTTATATGATCCTTGGATAAGATTTGTCCGTAAGTATGGTTGTTGTAAAGAATGTACATATTATGTTAATAAGCGAAATGTTATATTTTTTGTATGAGACGCTTTTTGTTTATGTTTAGTTAACCTGTATAGCGTGCTAAGCTAACGTTGTTGCTAATGCAATGCTTGTGCACTTTTTTTTTTTGTAGTTTTACGACGGTCTAAAGAGGACAATGGTTTGAGGCCATTTTATTAATAAATCAGATGAAAAAGGAAGAAGTCTGATTATTATGGTGTCGTTCACTAGCTGTCTAGCTTTGGAAAAAGTAGACGCTTCGGAGTGAGGACAGCATAGACAGATTTAAATGACAGTAGAGTGAAATGCCCACTACAGTCCTTATGTACCGTTTGTTGAATGTATATATCCACCTTGTGTCTTATCTTTCCATTCCAACAATTTATTTTACAGAATATATATATCATTCACAGAAAAATATGGCATATTTTATAGATGGTTTGAATTGCGATTAATTGCGATTAATTACGATTAATTAATTTTTAAGCTGTAATTAACTCGATTAAAAATTTTAATCGTTTGACAGCCCTAATTTAAACACATAATAAAATAATAGCCCATTTAAATAAAAGGAGCTAAAAACACCTGTAATTAAAAAGAATAATATACAGATCCTGCTTACACAAGTAAATTTATTAATTTCTGTGTGGCGCTTTAACTTGAGAAAATCCACCAATAAAGCTTTTGAAAACCGTTGAGGCATTTCATTTGTAAAATACATGTTAAAATCTTTGTCAATGGGATTGCTCTTCTCTTTAACACAGGACTTCTTTTTTCATCTTTCTTTCAGAAAGAAAGCTGACCAATACGCGGGGTCTAAAAGGCAAATTGTTGTTGGATTATCTTTAAATACCCACTATTTTTTGAGCAGAATTCTGCCTTTGTATAGGCTAATGTTCCTATTGTTGAAGGCACAAAGGTGTGTAATAAACAACTAGCACATTTATTTTTTCCATTTTGTTTTCTTACTGTACCGAAAATGAACCGAACCGTGACCTCAAAACCGAGGTACGTACCGAACTGAGATTTTTGTGTACCGTTACACCCCTACCACATACAGAAAAAAAATATTTGACATCAAATAATGTGTGTCACAATTATTAGCACCCCTGGTGTTAATACTTTGTACAACCCCCTTTTGCCAACAAAACAAGGACTGGGGACTGAGATGGCCATGGGAGGAGCTTGATTTTTTGTCTGGTGAACCATTTCTGTGTAGATTTGGCCATATGTTTAGGGTCATTGTCTTGCTGAAAGACCCAGTGATGACCCATCTTCAGCTTTCGGGCAGAGGGCAACAGATTTTGATTTAAAATGTCCTGGTATTTCAAAGCATTCATGATGCCATGCACCCTAACAAGGTCCCCAGGGCCTTTGGAAGCGAAACAGCCCCACACCATCACTGACCCACCCCCATACTTCACAGTGGGTGTGAGGTGCTTTTCAGCATGCGCATTTTTCGTGGCACGCCAGACCCACTTAGAGGGTTTGTTGCCAAAAAGCTCAATCTTGGTCTCATCTGACCAAAGCACACGGTCCCAGTTGAAGCCTGGGACTGTGTGTATTTTTGTGTGAGCATTGTAGCTTGTTTTTTTTTTTGTTTTGTTTTTTTTGCCCCCCCCCCCCCCCCCCCCCCCCCCCCCCCCCAGGTAAGACTAATGCCCACCCACACCTGGCATCCTGGTAACACCACTGCCTTCAACATAAAGTGTATTTAGTTTCATTAAGATCCATCAAGTAGTTTCCGAGATATGGGGTCAGCCATTTTGGAACACCCTGTATTATCACAAATGTTATGAAAACATTTTATAAAAGTTGAAAAGTTACCCAGTGTTGCTTTAAGAGTATGCACTAAACCTGTGAAATACAGCCTACATATTTTAGGAACTTGTGAGGCGACCAGAGAAAGCGCACCAAGCACTAAGGACAACCTAAAAGCTTCAAACAGCTTAGATTTTGAACCTACGAATTTTTACTATGAAATCGACTGTATTTGCTGGCCATCGCATGTCGTTGACTGGACTTCACTCAGAACTTGTGCACCACAGGTATGTGTATTAAGCCCCCTGCAGCGGCAGGACCGACTGACAACATATTGAATCTTAAATAGCACACACAACCCCAGCAGTGGCCCAAGGATTGATAGTACTCACCCGTCAGGGGGTCGTAGGAGCCGTCTAGGTCCCGGGAGTCAGTCAAGCTTTCACGGTTTTTGCTCTTCATTTTATTTTATTATTCTCAAGTCTTCTCCGAGCCGGCGAAATGAGGAATCTGATTTGCGTGACACGGAAGCTGTTCTCTCTTTCTATTAAACAAATATCGAGCACCTGTTAACGAGCCGGATTTGCCGTGCCATGGAGCTCCGAAACGCGAGTAGTAAATTCCCCCGTCGACTCTTCTCTCTGAGCGTCCTGCTGTCGAGTGAACTGTTCGCGCGTCTGCGCCCGCGCTCACGAGCGTGACGCACGCGCACAGATCTGGACACACGCGAGCAAGCAGGTGTTCGAGTGGAGTCGGTGTCTGATTTTTTTTTCTAAAAGAAAATAGGTTAACTTTTATGTTAAAAATAATGACGCTGAAATTTGAGAAGTGGTAATCAACTCTTGTCCTAACTCTACACTACTGTATCACTTCAGCACCACTCCAGAGAGCTAATTTCGTCAAGGTGTTTACATTTTTACCAACTAACTGGGCTTGTTATTGTTTGTTTTTATGTTTTGCTCAGGAAAAGCAAATTGCCAATCATGTTCAATAGTATCAAATTAGGGGTGGGCGATATAGCCCCAAAATGATATTTGTGATAATCATTGTTGTCACAGATTACTTGAAAAAGTAATTTAATTACTGATTACGCCTCAAAAAAGTAATCTAGTGAAGCGGGATGCTTTGCTATGAGTCTTTATTGCTCGCTCTGCTGCCCTCTGTGGACTCTCGTACACTCTGTCTTGAACCGGGACGCGCGCGGCTCTTTATAATGTCTAGTCACGTGACTGTGATGCAGCCGGTAACGCGCTCGGCCAATCAGACACACAATTAAGGTGGGTGAATTATGTCAACAAAGGGTCACCACACAGGTCCCCCCAGAATTCACCCACACATGACGCCAGGCGCAACCCGAAACAAAAGTACGGAACGGAAGGGTTGCGCGGTCGGGGCGTCTGTGGAAGATGACCGAACGGACGGTCAGGCGGCCGTCCAGGGTGCCAGATGCGGGACGCCCATGAAGAACAGTCCAGAGGACGCCCGGAATGCCAGGCGGCGGGCGACCGAAAGCGACGTTCAGGCGGCCGTCCAGGACGCCAGATGCGGGACGTCCGAGCAGAACGATCAGGAGGACGCCCATGACGAGGAGCGCGCCGTGCAGCACCGCGCAGGCGAGGCCGGAGAAGCGGACGCCGAGAGAGGCGGCACGCGTTGCTCAGCAGCGGTCGAGGAAGAGGTCGAGACCTGCGACGAGCAGCACCACCCGGTCGAGGCTGCAGACGAGGGCGACGGGCGCGGCGGTCGGAATCGACCGGTCGAGGCCGGAGACGAGGGCGACCGGCGTGGCGGTCGGAATCGATCGGTCGTGGCCGGAGACGAGGGCGACCGGCGTGGCGGTCGGAGTCGCCCGGCCGTGGACAAGGGCGACAGGCGACACGAACCAAGTCGACCGGTCGCAGCAGGAGCAGTGGAAACGCCGAAACCAGAGACGAAGCGACGCCATCGCTGTCCACAAGCAGAGGACGAGGAGAGACGTCGGCGTTCGCAGGCGCTGGCCGAGGTGCAACCACGGAGACTTCCGGAGGCGCTGGCACAGCAGCGAGGTCAGCGGCAGAGGCCAGCGGCGCTGGCAGAGGACTGACCTCGGAGACTCCCGGAGGCGCAGGAGCGAGGACAGTGGCGGTGGCGTCCAGCGGCGCCGGAAGAGTGGCGACCTCAGAGACTTCCAGAGGAGCAGGTGCTGGAGCGACGTCAGCAGCGGCCAGAGACGCAGGCACAGGAATGACGTCGTGAGGAAGGCCAAGAGCAGGCGCAGTGTCGACGAGAAGACCAGGGCCGGACGAGACGCCGTCGAGTAGACCAGGGCCGGACGGGACGCCGTCGAGAAAACCAGAGGCGGACGGGACGCCGTCGAGAAAACCAGAGGCGGACGGGGCGTCGTCGAGTAGGCCCGAGGCGGACGGGGCGTCGTCGAGTAGGCCCGAGGCGGACGGGGCGTCGTCGAGTAGGCCGCAAGCAGGCGCACCGTCGTCGAGTAGGCCGCAGGCGGGCGAAATGGCGCCGCTGCCGGGAAAGCCAGGGACGGGCGCAGCGGCATCGACGGAGAGCGGCGACGGAGCCGAGGCGAGCGAGAGCGGGGCCGGAGGCGAGACAGCAACGTTGGCGTCGGCAAGTGCCAGAGCGGAAGCGCGCGGCAGTGGCGTGGGTACCGGGACAGAAACACGGCTGCGAGGAACCGGGGCGGAAGTGCCGCCATCTTTGGCGGGAACCTCGGGCAGCAGGGCTCTCGAGGCGGGCACCCTGGGCGCCTCTGAAGTCGATTTGTACGACGGTTCAAAAAGTCTGAGGAGGTGCGCCTTGAGCCCCGTGTACTTGCCCACCTTCGGCGGATAGACCACGAAGCGCTGTGCTCTAACCGCCGTTGAGTATCCGAGCGCGGCCACCACGTGGTAGAAGCGCATGGTGTCGTCGGAAACACCACGGAGGACGAACTGCTCCTCCGCGTTAGCCAACCACTCGGCCGCAGAAGACTCGTCGAACTTCGGTAGCTCGAGAAAGCTAGCATCCGCCATGTCAATAAAGTGTTCAAAAACGCCTCTGAGACTTCAGCAAGGCTGTCGGGGTCACCAGTGAAGCGGGATGCTTTGCTATGAGTCTTTATTGCTCGCTCTGCTGCCCTCTGTGGACTCTCGTACACTCTGTCTTGAACCGGAACGCGCGTGGCTCTTTATAATGTCTAGTCACGTGACTGTGACGCAGCCGGTAACGCGCTCGGCCAATCAGACACACAATTAAGGTGGGTGAATTATGTCAACAAAGGGTCACCACACTAGTTACTTTACTGACTACTTCATTATCAAAGTAACTAAGTTACTTTAAAAGTAATCTATCAGTTACTTTTTACCAGGGGTGAAAGTGGTTAGAATTTCTTGCCGGAACTCCCCGACGTGAAGGTCGCCACGGAGCCAGAAATTTTATTTATTTATTTATTTATTTTGGGGGGGGGGTCTGTCAAAACTACTGAAATGCAAAAAAAAAAAAAAAAAAACTGATTTGGTCAGTTATTTCTATAACATACAAAAACTGATTTTCATTCATCAAATTGTATTTTTTCAATGATTTGCAAAATAAAAGTTAACAAAAACAGCTATAACCCCAACCTCCACCTCCGAATTTTTTATTTTCCCTCATTTCTTCACATACTACATGCCGAATCTCAATTTTAACTACTTAAGAACATAGGATGTATATTAAAATTGAAGATAATGTAAACAATTACTTTTTGTTGTGTTTTTTAATAATAAAGATATAAGTAACAAATTCAGAAAAATAAGCATAAATTACTTATATTACGCAGAGTGAACTAGAATATATTTTAAAGATTGCGCGAACATTGACTTTTTTTAATCATAAGGAAATGAATAAGTAGCCTAACATAAATGAACAAATATAAGTCTAAAGTGCACATTGACAGCTAAAATGTTCTGAACTTCCCCATCAGAGCAAATAAAACTAAATATGATAAAAAGGCCACCTTAGCTCTTTCCTTGCTCTTAAACATTTGACCCATTTTCTGTTGCATTGCCCCCCCCCCTTTTTTTTTTTTTTTTGCTGTTTCAGAAAACATGCACATTTGAACCAATCATAGCTAACTACTTCTGTTGATCACATGTCAGTATGTCAGCCAATTGAACGGATAAATGAGTCCAGGCGTTTTGCTTTGCTGCTGCATTCACACATTGATGTGACTCGTCATCGTCAGACTCAGATAACTGCAGCAGCTAGGGAAACCTCCATGCCGTCCGTGGAATAAAATAAATAATAAATATTGGTGGAAACGGATTACCCTACACAAGCACTTTATTATGCTTGTTGTTAACACTTGTGTATGTAAATCTGATGTTGGTAGATTGTTTACTTCTTGAAGATGAAATGCATGTGTGGCAGCTTTGTATTTTTTTGTTTTTACATAGCGTTTTGACAGTTCCCTTCATATTTTCGGAATCAAAGCACCGTAGCTGTTCCAGCCCTGAATCTTATACTGAACTGCGTTCCACCTCTGAATCTTATACCGGAACTGCGTTCCTGACCGTTCCCGCCCACTTTCACCCCTGCTTTTTACCCGTTTTTCTCCCTTTGCCGCCTCAACATAAGAATGACAACATCAAAATGTCATCACATGTAATTGACTTTCCGATGATTGAATTTAAAAGGGAATATCAGAATTTCACGCTAGCTTAGCCACTCGGGAGCCCTGAAACTAAGAAATATCTGACAAACTGCTTGGAATTTGTTGAAATCAACTACACCGACCAATTAAACCCCGCTAACTCTAAGATTAAGCCTAATGTCAAAACTTCTGAATTTCGGGTTATGGTTAACAGCATATCAGTGCCAATGTAAAACAATGCTAACTGACGGCACAATAATCAACAACACACAAGTGGATTGTACAGCACAATAAACACAAAGGTGGTGGCCGGCGCGGATGCGCGTGCAGCCGTGCACATTAACAACCCGGAAGTACTCCTCTCAACACACACGCGGTCAATTTGGCCACAAAACGTGGCGGCAACTAAGCACTTTACCCTCGGACTTACAACACATCCCACAGATGCTAAACGAACACATCACCTCACGGCATGAATGTGCAACACGCATATGATGTAAACAAAGCTTGCCAACTTGGAGCGATGACTGCCCGTCGTTGCTACGGCAAAGCTACAAAACGGCCACACATGTAGGGGGTCCAACCTTTTGCTGATACCCTCCAGTACGAAGGAAAAATACTCACCTTCATTCATGGATATCCACAGATCAACATTCCCTCACAACGTCTCAATACTCGGCGCGAATGTCCACCCGCCTCAGTCCCACAACACGTGACGCGAGACCAAAACAGGAAATAGCTAAGAGGTTGTCATGGAAACTCGTACCGGGAACCTTTTATTTTAGCATTTTCTATTCAAAATGCTCTTCGTACATGACTACAATATTCTTCATTCTACATACGTTATGAGGCAATGAAAAAATAGTAACGCAGAGACACAAAGGAAACTAATCAGATTACTGGTGTAGAAAAATGAACGCTTTAGATTACTTGTTACTGAAAAAACATAATCAGATTACAGTAACGCATTACTAACTAACGCGTTACTGACAACACTGGTCATAATGATATTCAAGATGACATAGAAACCAATACACTGCTGGCCAAAAAGTATTGGCACCCCTGCAAATCTGTCAGATAATGCTCCATTTCTCCCAGAAAATGACTGCAATTACAAATGCTTTGGTAGTAATATCTACATTTACCGTATCGGCCCGAATATAAGACTGTGTTTTTTGCATTGAAATAACACTGAAAAAGAGGGGGTCATCTTATATTCGCGGTCTAGACATTATACCCATTCACGATGCTAGATGGCGCCAGATATCATTGAAGCGATGTTCTGTCATGACAGATCTCAGCTACTCTCCCCATTCATGACGCTAGATGGCGCCAGATGTCATTTAAGCGATGTTCTGTCATGACAGATCTCAGCTACTCTTTTTAGTTTAACCAGTTTGCATTATTTTATTGCAATGTTTTCCCTTATTCAGATTTGTTTCAAGACTACAGTTACAGTTAGACTTCACTTTGATGGTAAATGCAGTTATTGCAAGTTTGTTATTTTATCACAATAGATTGGTTTATTTACATTTCAAAAACCAGAAGCCATTCATTTACGCGTGTGATTGCACTTTAGTTTACATATTTAAATGTTCAGATATTAAGATTTGAATGAGGCAAAATAACATGCTTTTTCTCTCAAATATATTGTTATAATCATTTGTTTCAGATGTACTGTAATTATTTTCTGTATAAAAATTAATTTGGTGTTCAAACAGTCATTTTTTTCAAACTTGAGTCTTGAAAAAGAGGGGGTCGTCTTATAATCAGGGCCGTCTTATATTCGGGCCAATACGGTATTTGGAGCTGTAGCTAATCATTATTGAACAACAAATTTTCTCAATACAAATGTTGAGGCGTAAGTGACACAGAAGATGTTTGTGGAGGTGTTTGATTGCTTGAAAATGGTGGTGTGGCTTTGTCTTTGCTCAGTTTTGGGCGACTCTTGTTGAAGGGTTTCATTGACAGCAAAGATAACTGAGATGGAACGTGTGTATTTGCAGCTGCAGCTAATCAATATTGAACAACAAATATTGTTCATACATATGTTGAAGTGTAGGCCACACAGCAGACGTTTGCCAATGTTAGAAAACGGCAGTGTTGTTGTGCCAAACTGGAAACAAGGTTCTGAGCGCACCAATCACAGTCCTTCAACGTCCTTCGTGTAGGAAGGATTTTTTTAGAGGTGCACGTCAGGCTACGGCGTACGTAGGGTCGTAAATCGGGTGTGCGTTAACGGCGTAGTTTCCGCCGTCACCACAACACAGTAGCATAAATCAGGTTTTACTTTTTGCAACTCTCTACAACGTATTCAACAGGATGTGTGGGTAGTGTGCGCCGGGTAAGTCACAGAAATACGCGAGCACGGTTTATTGCCTGTAAATCGGCACACCGAGAGATAAAAGACAGCTTATTCTGAATGACAAATCGTGTTTGGTTGTGAATGTGCACGACTAAGTAGCTTTCAGCAAGCTGCTCCCCTGGGTTTTAACGGTTGCCAGGGTGTGGTAATCGAACAGATTGAATGAAAAAATGGCCCTAACACGCTGATATGCCATGGACGCCCCAGGAGGATCTTTCATTAGGGACGAAGGCCAAATGTTAGCCAAAAATTCAAGAACATACAGTACATATACACTGATTTTACTGGCGTCCCTTGCTATTGAAAGAAGACCAATATGGATGGACTTAGCCAAATATGGAATACTTTTTATTTACTTAAATTTACAGTGGGGCAAATAAGTATTTAGTCAACCACCAATTGTGCAAGTTCTCCTACTTGAAACGATTAAAGAGGCATGTAATGTCAACATGGGTAAACCTCAACCATGAGAGACAGAATGTGGAAGGGAAAAAAAACAGAAAATCAAATTGTTTGATTTTTAAAGAATTTATTTCCAAATTAGAGTGGAAAATAAGTATTTGGTCACCTACAAACAAGCAAGATTTCTGGCTGTCAAAGAGGTTAAACTTCTTCTAACGAGGTCTAACGAGGCTCCACTCGTTACCTGTATTAATGGCACCTATTTTAACTCATTATCAGCATAAAACACACCTGTCCACAATCTCAGTCAGTCACACTCCAAACTCCACTATGGCCAAGACAGAAGAGCTGTCGAAGGACACCAGAGATAAAATTCTAGACCTGCACCAGGCTGGGAAGACTGAATCTGCAATAGGTAAAACACTTGGTGTAAAGAAATCAACTGTGGGAGCAATTATTAGAAAATCAAAGACATACAAGACCACTGATAATCTCCCTCGATCTGGGGCTCCATGCAAGATCTCACCGCTTGGCGTCAAAATGATAAAAAGAAAACCACACGGGGGGACCGAGTGAATGACCTACAGAGAGCTGGGACCACAGTTACAAAAGCTACTATCAGTAACACAATGTGCCACCAGAGACTTACATCTTGCAATGCCAGACGTGTCCCCCTGCTGAAGCCAGTACACGTCCAGGCCCGTCTGCAGTTCGCTGGAGAGCATTTGGATGATCCAGAAGAGGACTGGGAGAATGTGTTATGGTCAGATGAACCCAAAATAAAACTTTTGGGTAGAAACACAGGTTCTCATCTTTGGAGGAGAAAGAATACTGAATTGCATCTGAAGAACACCATACCCACTGTGAAGCATAGGGGTGGAAACATCATACTTTGGGGCTGTTTTTCTGCAAAGGGACCAGGACGACTGATCTGTGTAAAGGAAAGAATGAATGGGGCCATGTATCGAGAGATTGTGAGTGGAAAATCTCCTTCCATCAGCAAGCGCATTGAAGATGAGATGTGGCTGGGTCTTTCAGTATGACAATGATCCCAAACACACAGCCAGGACAACAAAGGAGTGGCTTTGTAAGAAGCATTTCAAGGTCCTGGAGTGGCCTAGCCAGTCTCCAGATCTCAACCCCATAGAAAATCTGTGGAGGGAGTTGAAGTCTGTGTTGCCCAACAACAGCCCTAAAACATCACTGCTCTAGAGATCTGCATAGAGGAATGGGCCAAAATACCAGCAACAGTGTGTGAAAAGCTTGTGAAGAGTTACAGACAACGTTTGGCCTCCGTTATTGCCAACAAAGGGTACATAACAACATATTGAGATGAACTTTTGGTAAAAATCAAACAATGTGATTTTCTTTTTCTTTTTTTTTCCACATTCTGTCTGTCATGGTTGAGGTTTACCCATGTTGACAATTACAGGCCTCTCTAATATTTTCAAGTGGGAGAACTTGCACAATTAGCAGTTGACTTAATACTTATTTGCCCCACTGTATGTTATATATTTGCTATATTTTTTCCCTAAAATCTGCGCCCTCTATTGACATTCTATTGCCACTGCCCCAATTATAATTTATGACTGCAAAAAGTGGAGACAACAAGCAGTCATTTTCAAACCAATACAGTAGCACGTGGAAGCACAGAATAAAATGGTTAATTAAAGCTCTGAATGTTCTCATTTGGATTTTGTCTACTTTCGATAAACAAGAGAACCACAATAACCAAAACGCTTCCATTTTGTTGTCCACCAATACCAACAAAATATTTCAAAGTTATGGTCGATTAGACACTGATTGGATTCCTGTCTGCGCTGAATAAAATGAGACGACTAGAGCCAGATTCAAAATTAAGGCGACGGAGAGCGTGAGAACAAAAAAAGGACAGCCGTTGGATCGATTTGCATTGAGTTGGAACAGATTTCACGATGCTTGCGGCAAAAAAAGGAGAATAAGTGAGTCTGTTGATAAGAAGGCTGTCTGAGACTGCAGGGTACCCAGTGATGGATTTATTATGAACATTGACTGTGGGTGCATTTGGTGCTCACACAGCAACCCCCGGACACTCCCCCAAGTATTTAGCCAAATTACAGATTTGACTTTTCTATCTGCTTCAATCAATATTTTTAAAATGTTTAAATATTAAGTGTATCAACAGGAAGACTGTAGAACAAATTTCCACAGAAAAAAAATATTTAGATGCACCCTTTGGCTCTTTGTGCACTGTCAAGGTGAGTGATTTGCCCTTGAGACTAAACGATGAATATTAAGAGCACAAATGGCTCCCAAGAGCCCTAAAGCAAAAGGTGCATGTTTGCGCATTCAAAGTAGGTCTTCAATAACCTTCACCTTGATCCAAGAAGTACAATACAATGAACCTCAAAAGCCAAGCACCTTGCATTTTGAGGGGTACAACTGTAGCATCAAAATAATCAGTTAAAAAAACTTGATTAACTTATAGGAAGAGGTGGCTAGTAACACGTTACATTTACTTGAGTAACTTTTTGGGAAAAATGTACTTCTTAGAGTAGTTTTACCACACCGTATGTTTTACTTTTACTTGAGTAGATTTGTGAAGAAACACTACTCTTAAGCCGAATTTATGCTTCTGTGTTGCAGTAATGGAGAAGCGATGGCGTAGACCCTACGTCGTCAACGGGCGTTCAAATTTCTGCATCAAGGGAACATGCTGCTCTGTAATTTACCTTAAAGCCACTAGAGGGGTGTTGCGGCATGTTTGTGTGGTTTTGGGGGACTTTTGTCGAATTCCTTGAGTTTTCTTCCGGTTAGACAACAATAGCAACGGAGATAGAACGCTTGAATGTGGATCTTCAGCTCAACATTGAACAACAAATGGCGTACTGCAAGTAACACGTCACTTACGCTCATTAATATTCATGACATTAGCTACTGTTGCTAAGTAGGGACAAGCGACTGTTTATCCCTAATAGGAAATGAATGGAAATCGTGTACGAAGGAGATGTTTACAGAGCTAAACCTACCAAGTCTCTCCGAAAATGATGTGCCTGGTGCCAAATTCACTGGCAAAGATGTGGAAGAACATAAAAATGTTCAGTTAAAGAGATGGCTTGAGTGTCGAAGGCTGAAAAAGACGAAAAAAACAAGCCGACCTAAGCATAGCCTTAGCTTTTTTATTGACGCGACTGACAATGACATTCTCCTGTTTCAACAAGCTATCCTTTACCATCAGCCCTGTCTTTCTTATATATCCTCTGGTTGTCCTACGTCTCTGACCGTTCTTGGGGGTAATTTACTTAGCTTTGTGTAGCGATCGCAAATGCTACTCAGTGACAGCCAATGAACTTAATTTTTTCATTGATAACAAATCTTAATTCTATAATTTATTTACACTTCCCCCTTACTAAAGTTGTTTTTTATAGATATATATATATATATGTATATAACAGAAAGGGTCACAGTGGCAGTCAGATACCATTGTAATTCTTTTCAGATCATTCATTGTCAGACAGAAGCAGTACGGCACAACGTTATGCTAAAAAATAAGTTAAAAATATAAAAATGGCTTACCTCTTTGTCCTCTGAAAGACCATGCCAACCCAACAAAATGTTTACTTCATATTAAATGTGAATGGATTCACCGAGCTGGTGTTAAAGTCCGCGCAAGTTGATTCGGTCTTCAGATTTTTTCCTCATTTCCTCAAAATGTTCTTTTTTATATTATTTTTCACTAAAAGGTTTGGATTTTCTTTCCTTTTTCCCTTTTATTGATTTCACATGCGGATGCTGCTGTTAGGAATGTGGAGGGGAAAGGTGCCCCTGACTTTGTTGGCACTTTGTTCGGCTGTCGCTGTTTCCGTGTGGCTTGTCTGGGGAGGCGAATTTCAACAGCTGGTGACACTGACGTGATATTTTTTCCATTTTTTGGTTTCCGGAAACGTATGAAGAAAACATCCTTCATGTGTCGTAATGTCTAGAGTCGTTTCTACAAGTTCCAAAAAAGCAATGTGTGATCAGCATGTTTGTTTTTGAAAGATTACCGCCGAAAAGTAGCACAAATTACGTTGTTTCTATGCGAGGGCGGGTCTATAATGTCCCACTTCGGCTTTACTTCCGCTTTACGATGCGACGTCACGGTCTAAAAATAGCATGCGTGCGGTACGTCATTGATCATACAAATGTTGAGGCACAGGTGACGCAAAACACTGTTGTGGAGGTGGTCTGTCCGACTGTTGATGCCGCACAGAGACTGGCAGTCACATTACAAATTCTAGCATCAGGTTGAAGCCAACCAGCTGTGGCGGCTACAGTAGCTACAAACTGGCGTCGGGGATGTGTCCAGCGTTTTGTCCAATTTCTTTGCCGTGTCCTACAACCAGTGTTATCACATATTACTTGAAAAAGTAGTTTAATTACTGATTACTGATTACGCCTCAAAAAAGTAATCTTGTTACTTTAACGATTACTTCATTATCAAAGTAACTAAGTTACTTTAAAAGTAATCTGTCAGTTACTTTTTACCCATTTTTCTCTCCCTTTGCCACCTCAACATAAGAATGACAACAGAAAAATGTCATCACATGTAACTGACTTTCCGATGATTGAATTTAAAGGGGAATACCAGAATTTCGCGCTAGCTTAGCCACTCCGGAGCCCTGAAACTAACAAATATCTGACAAACTGCTTGGAATTTGTTGAAATCAACTCCGCCGACCAATTAAACCCCGCTACCTCTAAGGTTAAGCCTAATGTCAAAACTTCTGAATTTTGGGTTATGGCTAACAGCATATAAGTGCCAATGTAAACCAATGCAAACTGACTGCACAAAATTGCAAAGGTGGTGGCGGGCACGGATGCACGTCCACATCCTGGAAGTACTGCTCTCAACACACAGGCGGTCAATTTGGCCACAAAACGTGGCGGCAACTAAGCACTTTACACTCAATCGGACTTACAACACATCCCACAGATGCTAAACAAACACATCACCTCACGGCATAAATGTGCAACACGCATATGATGTAAACAAAGCTTGCCAACTTGGAGCGATGACTGCCCGTCGTTGCTACAGCAAAGCTACGAAACGGCCGCGCATGTAGGAAGTCCAAGAATGAATGACAAATACTCACCTTCATTCATGGATATCCACAGATCAACATTCCCTCGCAACGTGTCAACACTTGGCTCCAATGTCCACCCGCCTGGCCCACGCCTTCAGTCCCACAACACATGTGACACGAGACCAAAACAGGAAATAGCTAAGAGGTTGTCATGGAAAAATGTACCGGGAACCTTTTATTTTAGCATTTTCTATTCAAAATGCTCTTCGTACATGACTACAATAATCTTCATTTTACATACGTTATGAGGTTATGAAAAAATAGTAACGCAGAGACACTAAGAAAAATGAACGCGTTAGATTACTCGTTACTGAAAAAAGTAATCAGATTACAGTAACACGCTACTAACTAACACGTTACTGACAACACTGCTTACAACCAGCCAGTGGGAACCCATAGCAGATTTCTGGCAGCTATAGAATATCCCAAACTGCACTGGAAGCCTTGATGGTAAACATGCTATCATAAAAGCACCAAGAAACTCTCAATCAGTGATGATGTACTATATCAAGTGTGTAAACTGTCTGTTGTTGAAAATTAAACACCGAAACAACTCTTTTGGCACCAAACCTGTGCTTTATTCTTTCATATACGTGAAGTGTATAATGTAAATAAGTCACAGAATCACAGCAAACATATGTAAAAAAATAAATGATAAAGTGCACCTACCAAAAATACGACATAAAGTGATGAAAAGCTAGGGTCTCGCCCACCCGTCTCATCAGACCATAGGACATGGTTCCAGTCATCCATGTGCTTTGTTGACATGTCTTTCCTGTGTACCGTCTTCAGAAGAGGCTTCCTCCTGGGGTGACAGCCATGCACACCAATTTGATGAAGAGTGCGCGTATGGTCTGAGCACTAAGAGGCTGACCCCCTACCGCTTCAATCTCTGCAGCAATGCTGACAGCACTCCTGTAATGAGTCACATGGCATTTTAGAGGGAAAATGACAAGCAGTACTCAATTTGGACATCTCGGGATGTACGTAGTTTCTATGGGGTGTACTCACTTTTGTTGCTCGGGGTTTAGATATTAATGGCTATATTTGGAGTTATTTTGAGGGGAAAATAAATTAACTCTATTAAATAAATTGCACACAGACTACTTTTCATTGTGTCAAAGTGTCATTTTGTCAGTGTTGTCCCATGAAAAGATAGACTTCAATATCTGCAGAAATGCGAGGGGTGTACTCACTTTTGTGATACACTGTAGTCTGGCGTGCCATATAATAGAAAAAACCACAGTGCATACATATTTTCATAATTAGATTCAACCAATTATAAGCTTGTGTGATGACCAGGGGAGAAAAAAATCATTAACATCAAGTCATATGGCAAAATGTTGGGCTTTCAATCGTGCTGAATCATTGTGGTCAGGAAAAAGGTTCTTCCTCTTTTAGTGAAAGAAACAGTGGTTACACAGAATATCAGGTGCAGCATCAGCAGAAACGGAAGATTACCTTCCAAATAGCTGTCATTGGTGGTACTCTGGTGCTCCACCGAACCTCCCGAAATAGAGCAAAAAAAAAAAAAAAAAGTCATTGTTAAGCAGCGTTAAAAAGTGCTTCAAATATGTGAATGACACTTGGTTTCATGATTCACCGGAGACACTATCCTCTTGCACTGAGCTGTCACTTTGGCCTCGTAGCCGCCAGCATTCGAGAGACTGATGATGTCTACCGAGACTGGCTGATTGACAGCACACAAGCACACTCACCAAACACAAACACACGAACATAAAATGAGGGATCACTTACTTTTCAATAACTGTAAGCCTGTAGCTTTGCACATTCTCTTGTATAGTTTCCATCTGCTGGACCCTTTATTTTTAGGGACACCTGTACAATCTTATGAGAAGTTACAAAAAGATAATTAAAAAAAAAAAAAAAATGATGAAAACATCCTGATAAATGTAAAAGTCAAAATTAGAGATGTCTCGATCCATCGGGATGCCGATCACGTCATTTTCAAAGTATCGGAATTGGCAAAAAAATATCGGACATGCCTTTTTTTAATATGTATATATATTTTTAATTAAATCGTTTTCTAATTGTATTTAACGTTACAGACATAATATGTTACACTCATCCAGAGTCTTTAGTTTAGGCTTCAGGTAGGGTTATCAAATTTATCCCGGCGGTAATTAATTTTTTTACAAATTTATCAAGCGAAAATATTTAACGCAATATTTAACGCAATTAACGCATGCGCTGGACGACCCACTCATGCATTGTCGCGTTCAATCTGTAATGGCGCTGTTTTACCTATATATAGAGCTAAAAGGCCGTGTAAAATGAGTAGAGTGAATTTTGGCAGCCTTTGGAGCATTTTTTAATTGGCTAAAGCCTTACAATCCCTCTCTCTACGATTAGAAATATCGTGGGAAGCAATGTGGGGAAGAAAGGTAGTAATTGATCTTTTTCTTAACACCCTATGTTATTTCCCAACGCAGAGAAGATATATCAATTGGTACCACTAAGCACAGTCATGGGTGCACTTCCCATCATGCATTTGGGCACAACAGTTAAATGGCTACAGTATCATTTACTGAAAGCTCAACAAATACACTAGATGGCAATATTTAGTCACAATATACAAAGTCACATTTACCTTTTAAGAATTACATTCTATCCGTGGATCCCTCTCACAGAAAGAATGTTAATAATGTAAATGCCATCTTGAGGATTTATTGTCATAATAAACAAATACAGTACTTATGTACTGTATGTTCAATGTATATATTCGTCCGAGTTTTATTCATTTTTTTCTTAATGCAATGCCAAAATGTATATGATCGGGAAAAATGATCAGGAATGATTGGAATTGAATCGGGAGCAAAAAAACATGATCGGAACAACCCTAGTCAAAATTTCTCAAAACACTGAATGAAATTTTGCAGGCTGAGATAAAAGAGCTAAAGGAAAGCCTATTGCTCATGCAGCATGAGGTAGTCGAGCTCAAGACAGAAAATGCTATTCTTAAAGCTAGCATGGAGTCGACGGCTGCTTCAGTCGACGCCATCAAACGGGAGAAAACTAAAATCATGAAAGGGACCATTTTGAACACAGTTTTTTGTCTTCAAAAGGGAACTCGGCAAGGCTGCCCACTTTCACCCTTACTATTCACTATTTATTAAACCGTTGGCAGTTGCAATAAGACAAAATGCTAAGATTAAACAGATCCCCTCGCAAATATCAGAAAATAAAATTGATACTCAGACGATATAATATATCTAGACTAGGACTGTCAAATGATTAAAATTTTTAATCGAGTTAATCACAGCTTAAAAATTAAGTAAAGGTAATTAATCGCAATTCAAACCATCTATAAAATATGCCATATTTTTCTGTAAATTATTGTTGGAATGGAAAGACACAAGACGGATATATACATTCAACATACTGTACATAAGTAATGCATTTGTTTATTATAACAATAAATCAACAAGATGGCATTAACATTAACATTCTGTTAAAGCGATCCATGGATAGAAAGACTTATAGTTCTTAAAAGATAAATGTTAGTACAAGTTATAGAAATTTTATATTAAAACTAGGGCTGTCAAACGATTAACATTTTTAATCAAGTTAATTACAGCTTAAAAATTAATTAATCGTAATTAATCGCAATTCAAACCATCTATAAAATATGCCATATTTTTCTGTAAATTATTTTTGGAATGGAAAGACAAGACAAGATGGATATATACATTCAACATACAGTACATAAGGACTGTATTTGTTTATTATAACAATAAATCAACAAGATGGCATTAACATTATTAACATTCTGTTAAAGCGATCCATGGATAGAAAGACTTGTAGTTCTTAAAAGAAAAATTTTAGTACAATTTATAGAAATTTTATATTAAAACCCCTCTTAATGTTTTCGTTTTAATGAAATTTGTAAAATTTTCAATCAAAAAATAAACTAGTAGCCCGCCATTGTTGTCAATAATTACTTACACAATGCTCATGGGTGGCTGACGCCTAAAAAAAAATCAGTCACACCCAAGCGCCAGCAGAGGGCGGCAAAACTCCATGAAACACAATTAACAAGTGGTGTTTCACTGTACCATCATTTAAATCTGTCTGAGCGGGTAATCTGCGTTAATTGCGTCAAATATTTTAACGTGATTAATTTAAAAAATTAATTAACGCCCGTTAACGCGATAATTTTGACAGCCCTAATTAAAACCCCTCTTAATGTTTTCGTTTTAGTAAAATTTGTAAAATTTTCAATCAAAAAAACTAGTAGCCCGCCATTGTTGATGTCAATAATTACACAACGCTCATGGGTGCTGAAGCCCATAAAATCAGTCGCACCCAAGCACCAGCAGAGGGTGACAAAACTCCAAAAAACACAAGTAACAAGTGTACATTGCACTGTGCTGTCATTTTAATCTGTTTGAGCGGGGCATGTGCGTTAATTGCGTCAAATATTTTAACGTGATTAATTTTAAAAATTATTAACCGCCCGTTAACGCGATAATTTTGACAGCCCTAATCTTCTCTTCAAGAGGTTTTTGAACTTATTAAGAAATTTTCATGCATATCAGATTATGCTATTAATTGATCAACAACTATAATGCCAGGTGTGTGAAAGCCAATCTAGCTAATTCACATAAATAATTTAAAAAATAATAATGAGAGAGAGAGAGAGAGAGAGAGAGAGAGAGAGAGAGAGAGAGAGAGAGAGAGATTAGGCATGTGCCTGTATGATATTCTGACAGTATGATAACCTTAAACCAAAATTGCATGGTTTTACGGTATCACGGTATTACGGTATCACGGTATTGCAATTACAGCTGTAAAATGTGTACTTTGAGATATCTGGTTTAAAAAAAAAAAATACAGGACTTTTGTTTTTAAAAACATATTAGGAAATTGGAACATAAGTATAATGTTAAGTTGAAATCAATTAAAAAATATATATATATTCCAAATAAATGCAGTCCTTTAGGTGAATCTAAACCCACAGCCACAGCTCAACATTATTACCATCAGAACAAAAATGATTATTTTCCATAAAAAGCACGTGTGTATGGCTCGTATCAAGTTTATATGATACACGCACTCTCTTTCTCAACACGTACAGTTGCTAGAGAGGGAAAAAAAACATCACATTTTACCACAGCTGGACACACAAAACACGCTGGCGTTAACTCTTGTAGCTGGTAGAAAACGTTCATGACAGTGTTTACTAACCTTTAATTTTGTATAAATGCGAAATCATTTTGGAGGTATAGCCAGCGGTGAAAGTGGGCCAGAACGGTCAGGAACGCAGTTCCGGTATAAGATTCAGGGCCGGAACGCTGTTCCTGTATACGGTGCTTTGATTCCGAAAATATGACGGCAACTGTCAAAATGCTATTTAAAAAAAAAAAAAAAAAAAAAAAAAAAAAAACTGCCACACATGTATTTCATTTCCAAGAAGAAAACAATCTACCAACATCAGATTTACATGCACAAGTGTTAACAACAAGCATAAAAACGTGCTTGTGTAGCATAATCCGTTTCCACCGATATTTATTATTTATTCCACGGACGGCATGGAGGTTTCCCCATGCTGCAGTTATCTGAGTCCGACAATGACGAGTCAAGTCAACGTGTGATTGCCCGCAGCAAAGCAAAACGCCTGGACTCATTTATCCGTTCAATTGGCTGACATACTGACTTGGGATCACCAGAGATAGTTAGCTCTGATTGGTTCAAATGTGCATGTTTTCTAAAAAAGCAAAAAAGTTATAAGTAAATTTGGTGGGATAAAAGATAAAACAAAAATGCAAACCAATAAAACCAAAGCATCAATCAATGTAAAAAAGTATTCAATACAATTACTGGCAATAAAATACTTGAATTATGAACTTGTCATCGACTTACAGTGGGGCAAATAAGTATTTAGTCAATCACTAATTGTGCAAATTCTCCCACTTGAAAATATTACAGAGGCCTGTAATTGTCAATATGGGTAAACCTCAACCATGAGAGACAGAATGTGGGAAAAAAAAAAAAAACAGAAAATCACATTGTTTGATTTTTAAAGAATTTATTTGCAAATCATGGTGGAAAATAAGTATTTGGTCAATACCAAAAGCTCATCTCAATACTTTGTTATGTACCCTTTGTTGGCAATAACGGAGGCCAAACGTTTTCTGCAACTCTTCACAAGCTTTTCACACACTGTTGCTGGTATTTTGGCCCATTCCTCCATGCAGATCTCCTCTAGAGCAGTGATGTTTTGGGGCTGTCATTGGGCAACACGGACTTTCAACTCCCTCCTCACCCCGTGGTGTCAAAATGATAACAACTACTGTAATTTCCCGAATATAAGGCGCACCCGTGTATAATGCGCACCCCAAATTTACTTGTAAAATCTAGGGAAAATTATTGTACCCGTTTATAACGCGCACCCTAATTTTAGCACCAATAAATAGAAGAATACAAGAAAACAGAGCTCGTGTACAGATACAGAGATGTCATTTTACTGACTGGTGAAACACAGCACAAGCATAGCACATTGGTAGTTCAAAACATTACCGTGAACTGACAATATTTACGGTAATAATATGATTCGACAACTTCTCCAACTTACCAGAATCTAGGAGAAAACAAAACAGATGTGACTTTTCTTTTAAAGGCTGCTGTATAACTTGCTCGTTTCCTCATGTTGAATAAACGTTTCTTCCATGGATTGATACGGTAAAATGAAAGTGAGAACGTAAGTCGGAAATCCGTGAGAGCTCATCGCTGTCAACACGACAGTAACAAAAGGAACTATTGTTATTTGGGTTTGAGTTTCCCGAGGGACCGATATAGTTGACGGACACAGGAAGCGTGTGTCCTTACATTTGTTATGGTCCGAATTGCGGAGCTGCAATAAACGTCGACTCAAATGTGTTCAAGAAACTAAATTCTGTGCTTTACGAAGAGTGAAAAAAGCAGAATTTAACACAGACGAAATCATTCTGCCGATTAGAGTGAAGTATTACCGAAACAAAATGGTGACGTCACGTACCGTAATGGTCGGCAACGGGTCGCCGCATACGTTTCTTCAACACAACGTGGCCGTGTCAATGAAAAAAAATCGGTTTATATATATATATATGTAATACATATATATTTCTGTCTCCATCCATGTACCCGTTTATAATGCGCACCATGGGTTTACAAGTTGATTTTGGGGGAAAAAAGTGCGCGTTATATTCGGGAAATTACGGTACTCCTATCAGTAACACAATGTCCAGGCGATAACACATTCTCCCAGTCCTCTTCTGCATCATCCAATGCTCTCTAGCGAACCGCAGACGGGCCTGGACGTTTCTTCAGCAGGGGGACACGTCTGGCAGTGCGGTGCATTGTGTTACTGATAGTAGCCTTTGTTACTGTGGTTCCAGCTCTCTGTAGGTCATTCACTAGGTCCCCCCGTATGGTTCTGGGATTTTTGCTCACCGTTCTTGTTATCATTTTGACGCCACAGGGTGAGGAGGGAGTTGAAAGTCCGTGTTGCCCAACAACACCCCCAAAACATCACTGCTCTAGAGGAGATCTGCATGGAGGAATTGGCCAAAATTCCAGCAACAGTGTGTGAAAAGCTTGTGAAGAGTTACAGAAAACGATTGGCCTCCGTTATTGCCACCAAAGGGAACATAACAAAGTATTGAGATGAGCTTTTGGTGTTGACCAAATACTTATTTTCCACCATGATTTGCAAATAAATTCTTCAAAAATCAAACAATGTGATTTTCTGTTTTTTTTTTCCCCACATTCTGTCTCTCATGGTTGAGGTTTACCCATGTTGACAATTACAGGCCTCGCTAATATTTTCAAGTGGAAGAACTTGCACAATTAGTGGTTGACTAAATACTTATTTGCCCCACTGTATCTACCAATTTGTCCTGGTCTGCATTCACTATCTTCATATAATTACATCATCGCTTCCCATTTTACAGCAGTGCCATTCTATTAGTTTAGTTAATTATTAATAGTCATAACTCCTGCACGTTTGGCTCTCAGAACAAAATTCCAAACAGGTCATACAAACCTAATCAAATATGGTTCTCTGGAGGCCTAAGTGCCATCAGTCCAGAGAGGGCCCAGTCACAGGCATGATAGATGGCTATGGTGCGCTTAGCTGTGGGGAAAAAGAAAAAGTCCGTTAGAGAGATAGATGAAGTGCAAAGGCTTATGGGAACATGCTGGATATGATGGAAAGCGTTAACAGGAGAAGTGCCAATATGCCAAGAGGACAGATGGATGGAGTCTGGCTGGCCGTAAACCTCACCAGCCTTTCGCCCCTAAATGTGTTGTCCCATTAACATTGCCAAAGGCTACTTTTACAAAAAAAAAAAAAAAGTTGGGTTACTGATTCTATTGTATTGTAGGGCATTTGGATGCATTACCAGGATGCAGTCACTTCCTCTCCAAGGCTCTTAAAAGCATCCAGCTGAACGGTACCACTATATGCGAATGCTGTGAAACATAGAGTCCGTCCAATAATTATGAATGGCTGTATAAAGAGTGTATATTTGGGTCAGTTAAACATGAGTAACCATCACCATCAATTGCTCAGGTGCAAGGTTTTCAAGCTGTATTAGAGCTATATTACCAAAATTGGAAACTTGCATCAAAAATTTATAAATGAACTGTGTGACTGTCCTCATTGTAATACAGCGGTATGAAAAAGTTGTAACTTTTCGGAATTTCTCACGTTTCTGCATTAAATCACCATCAAATGTGTTCAGACCTTTGTCAAAATCACACAGATGTAAAAATTAGGGCTGTCAAAATTATCGCGTTAACGGGCAGTATTTAATTTTTTAAATTAATCATGCTAAAATATTTGACGCATTTAACGCACATGCCCCGCTCGAACAGATTAAAATGTCAGCACAGTGTCATGTCCACTTGTTACTTGTGTTTTTTGGTGTTTTGTCGCCCTCTGCTGGCGCTTGGGTGCAACTGACTTTATGGGTTTCAGCACCATGAGCATTGTGTATTTATTGTCATTAACAATGCCGAGCTACTAGTTTATTTTTTGATAGAAAATTTTAAAAATTTTATTCAAACGGAAACATTCAGAAGGTTTTTTTTAAATAAAATTTCTATAACTTGTACTAACATTTATCTTTTAAGAACTACAAGTCTTTCTATCCATGGATCGCTTTAACAAAATGTTAATAATGTTAATGCCATCTTGTTGATTTATCGTTATAATAAACAAATACAGTACTTATGTACAGTATGTTGAATGTATATATCCATCTTGTGTCTTTTTTCCATTCCAACAATAATTTACAGAAAAATATGGCATATTTCATAGATGGTTTGAATTGCGATTAATTACGATTAATTGATTTTTAAGCTGTGATTAACTCGATTAAACATTTTAATCGTTTGACAGCCCTAATTTTAATATGTATCATGTGTTCTTAAGTAGTTAAAATTTAGATTTGGCATTTAGTATGTGAGGAAATGAGGGAAAATAAAAATTAGGAGATGGAGGTTGGGTTATTGCTGTTTTTGTTAACTTTTATTTTGCAAATCAGTGAAAAAATACAATTTTGAATGAAAATCAGTTTTTGTATGTGTTATAGAAATAACTGTGCCAAAATAGTTTTCTTTGCATTTCAGTAGTTTTAGGAGGTTTGCCCCCCTAAAAATAAATAAATAAACACATTTTCTGGCTCTGTGGCAACCTTCACGTCGGGGAGTTTCTGCAAGAAATTCTAGCCACTTTCACCCCTGCCTGTATTATAATCAACCCTTTGTTGTCTATTGTCCAGAGAAGTCAGGGCAATTTTTCTCTCTGTATGTTACAAGGATGACACATTATATTAGTTGAGTTTCAGTACAGTGAGCACAAAGCATGTTAAGGTCAGATGAATTCCCATCAATGCGTCACATAAACATTGTTCAAATGCATTGTGTCATTTCAGTCCCTGGTTTAGTCCTGCGTGGATGGGCTTACTGTGTGAGTGTGAATGTCAGTAATTGTTCACAAGCATCCTCAGGGTTTCGAAAAAATAATGCAGAGGCGCCTAATGAAAGATAATGTCTAGCTAATGATCTGTCAAAATGAAGTGTTTGCTTATACGTAGAGAGAGAGAGCGAGAGAGAGAATCATCTTGTCTCCTAACCTATAATGAACATTGGATAAAATTACCGAGCAATGCATAGAACACACACAAAGAAGGCATTTGCAGTCTGGGTAAACAAAGGGACAGAAATTAGAATATACCCATGTCTCAGTTGCCTTCAGATGAGGGAAATACAACGGAATAAAACAAAAGCTCCCAAAAATGGTCTTCTTGACAACAGCTCGAGAAAGAGGATTAGCAGTGCTGTTGTTTTTGTCGTGACGATTCCCTTCCAACACGTTGGACCTGAGTCACCGCAGAATAACGAAATATATTCCAAATAATGACTGTTTATTGCTCTGAGATTGATTCAAATTCTATTTAAGTCCCCACACTGACAAACTCTTGAAAGTCACTTGGCAAATACGTGGGAGATAGCATGTTAAGATAATACCAGCATGTAAGAAATGAAAGGAATGTAACCCAGAAAACATTGTTAAAATATTAAAAGTATTAATTACCAACCTTGCAATTTTCTATAAATAGTTTATGTTGTTGTTGTATTGTTTTTGGTGGGGAAAATTAAGAGAGACAGTGGAAATGTAGATGTTGTGCATTTGTGAGTGAAAGGTGAACATGTCGTTTAAGAATAGTTGTGTTACATATTACTGTAATATTCTTAATGGCATTCCAGAGTATCTTGCCAGAACTGACTTGGGCTGGTTTTCTATTTTCATGACGTTAATTTCCAAAGAAGGAGCAGACCCGACAGGGTAAGGGGTTATCAAAGCTAATGTAGAATGTTTTATGAGTGTTTTATGATAATAAAGTATGTTTATTTGGGTTTATGTAGAATTCAGTCAAGAGGTTTTTGGATATTTGCTCAATTGTCATAAATTGAAAGTCTTAACATTATGTTATTGTAGTTTAATCATAAGCGGATTTTAAAGGGGGGGCAGGAGATCCAGGCCCCCCTGGTGGCCTAAAAGTGTCATTGTATGTAATTCACTTGCCTGTACTAGTATATACAAAAGTTGTAAAGCAATTAAACTGCAACAAAAATGAATGAAATGAACAAAAAATATATTTTTAAAATGGGTCAAATTATTTTTTGAGTACCTTAGACGGTCATTTGCTTTGCATATAATTAAAAAAAAAAATAGAAAAAAAATATATTAAAAATATATTATAAATATATAATATTAGTATTATAAAATATTGAAAATATTTCTTTTGATTGAAGCAACTTTTTTGGGGATTGAATGATCGAGACACAAATGTCCTAATCATAATATGGCCCAAAAACAAAAACGATTGCTTCAATCAAAGAAAATTCAATGAAAATTTCAATGAAAAATTAACTCAAAATTAATTAAAAATGAATTCAAAAACTTTTTTTTTGACTGAATTTTTTTTTTTTGATTGAAGTGATTTTGTTTATGAAAATCTATATTTTTTTGACGCAACATATTTTTTGATTGAATAATAAAGACAAAAATGTCCTAGCCAAAAACGTGGCCCAAACACAAATCAACATTACTTCAATCAAAAAAACAAAAAAAAAAAAAAAAAAAAAAAAATCAAAGAAAAATAGCTTTCACATGTTTTTTGTTGTTGTTGTTGTTTCAGATTAATTTTTGCATTCAAACTACTTTTTTTTTTTTTTTTATTGAAGCGACATTTTTTTGATTGAAAATATAGATTTTGATTGAAGCAACTTTTTTTTGATTGTATAATAAAGACACAAATCTACCTCCATATAGCTCCGCCCAGGGGATACAATTTTTGACTGGGGTAACTACATTGGCACGACACCGGTGGGCGTACCATATTCAATGGATGACGATCTTGGCGAAAAGTATTGCCCAAACAGACTGATTTAGAAATCCCCTCAAGAATGATGGGAAACAAAAAAACGCTCATTGTTAACGTATTATTATAAATATTCTTGTAAGTTAATTTTATTGCTGACACTGCATTTCGGGGTCATCAACATGTGCCCCCTCTGCCCCAAAAGTCAAACTCCACCTATGAGTTTAATAGGACTATATGGGATTTTTCGAGTAATTTAAAATCCTTTTCTACTCTATGCATGCTCCATCAATGCTCTGATGAATACGTAGAGTCCTGACATTTTAACTGAGACTGCCCCTAAAAGCCCTTTTTTCCCTTCGACAAATAGACTTAAGGATGAAAACTCGTTCACACGCGTCTTTGCAGCGGCAGCCAGCGCTATTTCACCGAGCCTCTGCCCAGCCCTTTTCTTGTGTTAGAAATCAGCACATATTTTTGCCAGTAAAATTGCAGTATATTGTTTCGGGTCAAGAATGATCCGTTTTCAAGTTTGGGTATGTCAAAAGTACCATTGATTTTTGCATGCATTGCAAATGAAAATTTGATAACAGGTCAATTCTGACCCCAACACAATACGAGGGCTAGTTTTCGCTTGGCAAAAACACTTTTCTAACCTATTCAAGACCTGCAACAAACTGTTATGTTTATGTTGCTGATTTGATGGGCCAAATGCTCATTGCTTTATGTTCATGCTCTTAAAAGTATGCGTGCCATGCACAAGCTGCAGTTACACTTTAGGCCAAGTTGGCAGTTGCCAAGGGTGGACTGGCATAAGGGGATACTGGAGATTTCCCCGGTGGACCGGTGGCGGGAGAAATAAGTAGGGTCGTAAAACTGCGGTCAAACCAGCAGACGTAGAACCACTCAATCTACATGTGCGTTGTCACGTCAGTTTACTCATATGTGATTTCCCCTCAGCAACGGGTTGTTATAATGGATGGTAGGTAACAGTTCTCATTTATGTGGTACTGTAAATCCACAATTTTGAATAAATTCTGGCCAAGGTTGGTGAATATTAGGAGTAGACCTCTCTGACTACTCCCATACTTAAAACTATGCATTTTCACTGTCCGAATAATTAGAAAAATGAATTAAAAGTCCTACATGTGTACAGTATTTTGAAATAGTTACAGTTCTCATTTTTTGTGGTACTGTAAAACAAAAGTTCTGGCCTAGGCTGGTGAATTTTAGTCATGGACCTCTCTGACTACTCACACACACAAAACTATGCATTTTTACGATACCAAAATTTAGAAAATTTAAAAAGTTCTACATGCGTACTTTGATCAGGTTACAGTTCTCATTTTTGTGGTACTGTAAATCCACAGTTCTGAATAAGTTCTGGCCTAGGTGGGTGAATATTTGTAGTGGACCTCTCTGAATATTCACACACTCAAAACCAGTATTGTTTTTTGGCAGCCCTTTTAATTTTCATCTTCGTTTTAGTATTTTGGACGATAATAATTGTGAGAGAATTTTATTCATGCTTAAAACACAACTATTATACATTATATTCTGTATGCTTTGTTATGCTTGCATGAGAACATTGTAGCATAAAGCATCATTGTTATATTATTCTGTTTGAGTGTGCCTCCCCGTAGCCTTGACTATTGTAGACTGTATCACAATATGCCTAAATATGGACTGTTATGTTCCTGTGTTTTCCAATATGCCCTGAATGAATACAATGGGTGTCTCTGGACCCTGTTATCAGATCTGACTCACTCTCTACCAGCCGGGACTAATGCTCAAGGTCTCGGCTCAAAGATGTTTTTGTATGGAAAAATACCCAGGTTTGTGAGATGATGAATTTCTTTTCTTAGTAAGTTTCGTTTCACGGTGGGCTTCGGCACCGCCCTTTCAACAGTATAAATGTCCAGCCTCTATTGTACTTCTGGGTGATCACAGCTCCTGGCATCATTTTGTACCCGAGAGCTTTTGTTCATAAAGCCTTCGAAGCAAACCAATCCCTGGTTAGGGTCTGATTCGTTTCTCATCGAGCTATCGAGTTGACACTTGTCTTGGAGTTCAAACTTGAGCTTCTCTGACAATACTTATTAGTCTTTGTCATGTTTTATTCATCTCGAGGTGTTTGACTTGGTCTAGTTTTTGTTGACGAAAACACAAGACTAATTTCTTCTAGTTTTAGTCAATGTTGAGTAAAATGTTTTCGTCTGTAAAAAAAAAAAAAAAAAACAACAACTCCAAAAACTTAGTAATAATGCACACTCAGCAGGAAAGCAGTACATTATTTTCAGTTAATTCTACCCACCTGGGCAAATGCAATGCTAATGCTACGAGTTACATTTAGTGTGTGATGATCACCTGTAAGGCTAAAGCAACATTACATATTCTCTCTGGCCAAGAAAACAAATCTTACCGTTTGTGCAAGCCTGCATGGAGCCTGGAGACGAAACACTGGTGAGTCGGGAGTGAGGGCGGAGCATGTCACGAGTGACTCAACCAGACACTGCTAGATACTGTTAGGTTTTGTGTTGGTTCCCTCCTAGTGTGTCCCTGTGATTGCCCATTGATTTCACCTGTTGTACCTGCTCCTAGTGTATCATCCAATCTAAATCCTCCTGTGCTCACCTGTTCCTCGTTGTCTCGTTACCCCTTGTCTGGTTGTGTGTATATAAGCTCCCATTTTCTTTTCGCTCCTTGTTGCGTCATCGTCAATGTCTATGTTAATGTCAAATTCAAGTCCTGTCCAATCCCTCGTGTACCGGTCCCTCCGATTAAGTAAGTTTTGGTTTGAATATTGCCTTTTTGATCTCCAGTAATTTTGGTTATACTTTGTGCTTTTGGTTAGTCATTATTAAAACGTTTTTTGAGTTCACCGCCACCTGCCTTGCTGCTCTTTGTTTCCCAGCATTTGGGTCCACAACACCTGGCTGCCCGGTCTCCGTGACAGATACAGGCTAACTACACATAAAATGACATTGTGAACATGTGACCAGGGGTAAAAGTGGCAAGAATTTCTTGGCGGAACTCCCCGACGTGAAGGTCGCCACAGAGCCAGAAATTTTGTTTATTTATTTATTTGGGGGGATTTTGAACCTCCTAAAACTACTGAAATGCAAAGAACCCTGCTTTGGCAAACTTATTTCTATAACACATACAAAAACTGATTTTCATTCAAAATTGTATTTTTTCAATGATTTGCAAAACAAAAGTGAACAAATACAGCAATAACGCCAACCTCCATCTCCTAATTTTTATTTTCCCTCATTTCCTCACATAATAAATGCCAAATCCAAATTTTAACTAATTAAGAACATAGGATGTATATTAAAATTGAAGTTAATGTAAACATTTACTTTTGCTTTCTTTCGTTTTTTAATAATAAAGATATAAGTAACATACATTCAGAAAAATAAGTGCAAATGACTTATATTATGCAGAGCGAAATGGAATATATTTTGCAGATCGCGCAAACATTGACTTTTTTAAATCATACGGAAATGAATAAGTAGCAGGGCCGGCCCAGCCTATACGCAGACTATGCAGCTGCTTATGGCCCCTGACCACTAGGGGCCCCCCAATCTGGCAATTGTTTAATTTATATTCTATTTTGTTTACTACAGTTTGCTTTATTTGACTTTTGTGAGTTTTGTTACAAGCTTAAAAAAATAAAAGTTCTTCCTTAAAGTCCTTCTTTCCTCTTTTAGAAAAATGTTTGGCACTATCTACAGTAAGTACTGACAATCATTTGGGGTGAGAAATTTGAAGTATGCAGTGCAACAAAATCTGATTAATATACAAAATATGGACGTATGGGTTGGATTGCATGTATGGGTTTCACAGTACATTGTGACGAAATGGTGGGCCAAAAATAAGGGCCCCTTTGCATTATTTTGCTTAGGGCCCCCAAATGGCATGGGTCGGCCCTGTAAGTAGCCTAACAAATGAACAAAGACTGGTAATAGTCCAAAGTGCACATTTACAGCTAAGATGTTCTGAACCTCCCCATCGGAGCAAATAAAACTAAATACAATAAATAAGCCTCCTTAACTCTTTCCTTGATTTTAAAGATTTGATCCATTTTCTGTTGCATTGCCCCCCCCCCCTTTTTTTTTTTGCTGTTCCAGAAAAAATGCACATTTGAACCAATCAGATCTCTGCTGATCCGATGTCAGTATGTCAGCCAGTTGAACGGATAAATGAGTCCAGGCGTTTTGCTTTCCTGTGTGCATTCGCACATTGACGTGACTCATCATCGTCAGACTCAGATAACTGCAGCAGCTGGGGAAACCTCCCTGCCGTCCGTGGAATAAAATAAATAATAAATATCGGTGGAAACGGATTACGCTACACAAGCACTTTATTTTCCTTGTTGTTAACACTTCCGTATGTAAATCTGATGTTGGTAGACTGTTTTCTTCTTGGAGATTAAATGCATGTGTGGCAGCTTAGCATTTTTTTCCCCTACATAGCGTTTTGACGGTTGCCGTCATATTTTTGGAATCAAAGCACCGTGTACCGGAACAGCTTTCCAGCCTTGAATCTTATACTGGAACTGCGTTCGGCCCTGAATCTTATACCGGAACTGCGTTTCTGACCGTTCTGGCCCACTTTCACCCCTGCATGTGACGGAAACTATTGCACATTTTCGTCTCATTCTCATCTCGTCAGACGAAAACTGGTATTCGTATCATGATGTTTTAGTCTGCGAAAACATGTTTTTTGCTCGTTATCGTCTCATCATCGTCATGAAAAAAGTGTTCATTGACCAAATATTTTCGTTGTCGTTACCGTTGAAGAAAACAACTCTGCTCAAAACTTTGCATTTTTACTGGACCAAATTTTGGAATATTTAAATTGAAAGTCCTACATGTTTACTTTGATTGGGTAAAAGTTGTAACTCATGCTACAGTTTATTGTATCAATGACCTGTTTGCATTAAAATCACTTCATGCTTTTAAAATCACTATTGTACTTATTTTACTGTAGGCTAATCAAGGGCTCGGGATATTGTTTACTATATGATTGTTGTTGTCCAAAAGAAACGTTTTTTTTCCCATCATTTTACAGGTACGTGTACTTGTGTTGCTGGCTGAATGGCTTCCAACAACGTCAATGAAGTGGGCCGGTCTTTCAATGACTCCCAGGCCACTCCCCTGCCCTTGGCAGTCAGGAGTAAAAAAGTGACAAACTGTATAGTCCTTTTAAGCTTAAACATTCTTGTGAATGTGTTATGCATAAGTTATTAATATGAGTAGTCGCTGTTCGCAAAAATTGTTTTTAATTCATGTAGTATAACCACTCTAAACTGAGTCGAGCTATTGTTTATTTTCTGAAACCTTTTCTATTTGCATTGTCTTCATTATTCTTTGTCAGCCACTCACGCAGCTTTTGAACAACGGCTCATTGATTGAAGGGCTGGTGTGCTTTGCAATCAATGCGGCGTGCTCTGCCATCCATAAAAGGCCTCATCTCGGAATCCCGTCCAACTTGAGACTGTCATTTACTGTGCAGTCGATAGGCTTATAAAGTGGTAGAAAACCATCATTTTAATTTATGTCAACACGGGGGAATTAGCAATATCTATTGTATAAATGAGTCGACTTTAGCCGAGGGTCTTTGCTGGCTTGTAGTGCACCTCAATGTGTGTACATACATTTTAATGACTAAATACTGTCGTTAAAACTCTAAATATTAGATAATATCACAATTTAACAGTTTGACCTTGATGAAACTGACTCCCTTAAAGACGAAGAGGACCATTTGGCTATTTTTAGCCCACATAAAATTCGTTTTAGTCCATCTGTATTCCAGACAACACTCCCCTTCCTGGTAGGAGTGGAGGAAACACAATGTCTGTGGTTGCTTGCTTCCTACAACGATTGTCATTCACCGATGCTCTTAAGGTGAATCGACTCAATAAAAGTTCAGTGAACCTTTAAACATGATTAAGACGAGAATACCTGCTTCAAATTTAGTGGCATTCAAGTGAATTCCCTCAGAGATTGTTTGAATAAAACCTTCGGCATCAGATCATACTGTATGCCCTACTCAAAACAACACCCTCCAATCATAGACTTAATTACCTATTGACGTGACACTTCATCATTCTTTGCGTCACGCCTTATCAGAGGGGGCCAAGCTTCATCTAGTATAGTCAGGCGAAGACAGCACACGCTCATGTCTAAGCTGGATTCTTTAAGAACTACGAAAGCTGTACCACATGCAAACAGGAAGGATAGACCTATCTCTAATTTACCATTTCTCTCCAAAGTCCTTGAAAGAGTGGTAATTAAACAGCTCTGTCAGCACCTACAGGACAATAGTTTATTTGAACATTTCCAGTCTGGCTTTCGAGCTCATCATAGCACTGAAACTGCATTAATCAAAGTAACTAATGACTTGTTACTAGCCGCTGACGTTGGATTAGTCTCGATCCTGGTTCTGTTGGAGCCTTTGACACAATCGACCATAATATCTTATTGCAGAGACTAGAATGTGACATAGGCCTTAAAGGAGCAGCCCTCTGCTGGCTTAAATCATATTTATCTAATAGGTACCAGTTTGTCAATGTAAACCAGCAATCATCACCGTACTCGAGAGTATGTTATGGTGTGCCGCAAGGATCGGTCCTCGGGCCCATCTTGTTTACGCTGTATATGCTTTCTCTAGGTAATATCATCAGAAAACATAGCATTAACTTTCATTGTTACGCTGACGACACACAACTGTATTTATCAATTAAACCTGAGCAGATCAGGCAAGTGGACAAACTAAGCACCTGTGTCCGAGAGCACTAACTATCTTCTACTTAACCCTGAAAAGACAGAAGTCCTTATAATAGGCCCGAAACGTGTGAGACACTCTTTAGCTGCCCAGATAGTCACTCTGGACAATGTAAGTGTAGCCTCCAGCACAACAGTTAAAAACCTAGGAGTTTTATTCGACCCTGACTTATCGTTTAAAGCTCACATTAAACAAACCTGCAGAACGGCCTTCTTTCACCTGCGCAACATAGCCAAAATTAGAAATATTTTATCTAAAAGCGATGCAGTAAAACTAATTCACGCGTTCGTTACATCGAGATTGGATTACTGTAACTCCCTACTTGCAGCTTGTCCTAAAAGTTCTCTAAAAGGTCTTCAGCTTGTCCAAAACGCAGCAGCAAGACTTTTAACAGGAACCAATAGAAGAGAGCACATCACCCCTGTGCTCCAGGCCCTTCACTGGCTTCCAATCGAGTTTAGAATTAAATTTAAAATCCTACTTCTTACATTTAAGACCATTAATGGGTTGGGGCCATCTTATTTCACCGATGGGCTGGTTCCATACCGCCCCAACAGAACACTCCGCTCTCAGAATGCAGGTCTACTGGTAGTTCCCAGGGTTTCTAAGAGTACTGTCGGAGCTAGAGCCTTTAGCCACCAAGCCCCTGTTTTATGGAATCAGCTTCCAGCTAATATTAAAGAAGCCCAGACAGTCTGCACATTTAAGATTAGATTAAAAACGTTTCTATTCAACAAAGCTCATGGTCAGGCTAGTTGAAGTCGGAGTAGACTCAAAGTTTAGTCTAAGCTGCACTAGAAGCTATAAAGCTGGGGGAAGTACAGCCACTGAGTTCTATCTCCTTTTTCTCACTCTACCGACCACTTACTTTATTTCTGTTTTCCAATGTTAATATCTAGTTGTTTAGTCTCTTCATCACTAGTCACCCGGCGTCCCCTTTCCCCCCTTGCCTTGGGGAGGGGCTTTTTTTCAGCTGCAGCCTCCTGACTGTCCGGACCCCTGGCTGGATGGATGTCCTCGTTGCTACCCCCATCTCATCTGGCTAGATGGACCTCTTCTTGTTCCTTTACTCTACTGCATCTTTACGTGCTGTAACTTCGCCTGCTAATTCCCATTAGCAGTCCTGGGGCTTCCTGTCTATCTGTCCTGGGAGTGGATCTCTCCTGACTGTGGTACTCCCCAAGGTTTCTCATTTTCTCCCAAAGACTCTGGAGTTTTTGGAGTTTTTCCTTGCCAACATGGAGGGTCTAAGGATGGGGGATACCCAGGACTTGAATTTATTTATTCATCTTTGTTGCTTCATTTGCTGTTTCTGATTGTGTATCATATTGCCTCTGCAAAGCCCGTTGAGACAACGATGTTGTGATCCAGGGCTATACAAATAAAATTGAATTGAATTGTCTCAGGAGTAATTTGTTCAAGGATTCAGGGTAAATATTATATTTTTCATACCATGCATGCATTTTGAAACGTTGTGAAAAAATCAATGGGGGAATGGGAAACGCTACCCATCATTGGCGTCATTCTTCGACATATATATGTAAAATAGATGCCTAACTGCCCGTTTTTTTGCTCTTTTAACAGAGAATCGAGACAGTTTTACGTCCATATCTACAAAGAATTCCGTGATTGAAGCATTTATTCGCAGGAATTTTCTTCTTTGTTAACACATGGAGGCGGCTAATTTTAGTAACTGACTAGCCTCATAGTTGGCAATATTTACGCGAAACAAATGCTACCTGCATGTTTTTATTGCTTTTAACGAAAAATCGAGATGTTTTACGTCCATATGTATAAAGAATTCAGGGATTTAAGCATTTATTCACAAGAATTTTCGCCAGAAAAAGCTCTGTTCACATCAGGCGGCCGCTAGCCTCATTCGCTAACAGAGTAGCATTGTACTTCGACATATATACGTAAAATAAACCTAACTGCACAGTTTCTTTGCTTTTAACCAAGGATCGAGACTGTTTTAAGTCTGTATCTATGAGGAATTGGGGGATTTAAGCATTTATTCACAAGAATTTTCACCAGAAAAGCTCTGTTTACTTCAGGCGGCCGCTAGCCTCATTCACTAACAGTATATAGCGAATAATGATAATAAAGGGCTATTCTATTCTATAATAAGTTGTAATTGTACAGTATATAGAATTTATTAATAATATATTTACACATTATTTATAATTGATTCTGCATGTTTTTCTCAAGTATTAAGTTTCTGATGTTAAATTGAATGATTTATTACCTGTTGAAAACTTGCAGTTAGTAAAACAAAATTAAGTTGCTATTTTGGTCAAAAACTTATATGATATGTTAAAAAATTGCTGTTGATCCTGAAAATATAGGTGATTATCTCTGCATTTGGTGATTTTTGTGCATCTAGTGTAAAGTCTGAGACTTATAGCCATTTTAAGTCGTGTTATACTTATATATAAATAATTAATCAGGATTTTATTGGGAACGACTTTGAATTGATGCCGCTGCTCATGGAGATTCATATATGGCTAAGGTAGGCACCTGTTTTGGTTTTAGGTCGGTAGCAGCTTTGGTTTTGAAAATATTTAAATTTGCAGTTTTTGAAAATAGGCCCCCAATGAATCGGCCCCGTTTCCCGTGTCATGTCAATAGGTTACGAAGTCTATGCTCCAATATACAGAGGGGCAAATAAGTATTTAGTCAACCACTAATTGTGCAAGTTCTCCCATTTGAAAATATTAGAGAGGCCTGTAATTGTCAACATGGGTAAACCTCAAGCAGAGACAGAATGTGGGGACAAAAAACAGAAAATCACATTGTTTGATTTTTAAAGAATTTATTTGCAAATCATGGTGGAAAATAAGTATTTGGTCTAAACCAAAAGTTCATCACAATACTTTGTTATGTACCCTTTGTTGGCAATAACGGAGGCCAAACATTTTCTGTAACTCCTCACAATCTTTTCACACACTGTTGCTGGTATTTTGGTCCTTTCCTCCATGCAGATCTCCTCGAGAGCAGTGATGTTTTGGGGCTGTCGTTGAGCAACACAGACTTTCAACTCCCTCCTCAACCCGTGGCGTAAAAATGATAACAAGAACGGGGAGTAAAAATCCCAGAAACACACGGGGGGACCTATTGAATGACCTACAGAGAGCTGGGACCACACAAAGGCTACTATCAGTAACAATGAGCCACCAGGGACTCAAATCCTGCACTGCCAGACGTGTCCCCCTGCTGAAGAAAGTACACGTCCAGGCCTGTCTGCGGTTCGCTAGAGAACAATTGGATGATCCAGAAGAGGACTGGGAGAATGTGTTATGGTCAGATGAAACCAAAATAGAACTTTTTGGTAGAAACATAGGTTCTCTTGTTTGGAGGAAAAAGAATACTGAATTGCACCATACCCACTGTGAAGCATGGGGGTGGAAACATCATGCTTTGGGGCTGTTTTTCTGCAAAGGGACCAGCACGACTGATCTGTGTAAAGGAAAGAATGAATGGGGCCATGTATCGAGAGATTTTGAGTGAAAATCTCCTTCCATCAGCAAAGGCATTGAAGATGAGACGTGGCTGGGTCTTTCAGCATGACAATGATCCCAAACACACAGCCAGGGCAACAAAGGAGTGGCTTCGTAAGAAGCATTTCAAGGTCCTGGAGTGGCCTAGCCAGTCTCCAGGTCTCAACCCCATAGAAAATCTGTGGAGGGAGTTGAAAGTCCGTGTTGCCCAACGGCAGCCCCAAAACATCACTGCTCTAGAGGAGATCTGCATGGAGGAATAGGCCAAAATACCAGCAACAGTGTGTGAAAAGCTTGTAAAGAGTTACAGAAAACGTTTGCCCTCCGTTATTGCCAACAAAGGGTACATAACAAAGTATTGAGATGAACTTTTGGTATAGACAAAATACTTATTTTCCACCATGATTTGCAAATAAATTCTTTAAAAATCAAACAATGTGATTTTCTGGGGTTTTCCCCACATTCTGTCTTTCATGGTTGAGGTTTACCCATGTTGACAAATACAGGCCTCTCTAATATTTTCAAGTGGGAGAACTTGCACAATTAGTGGTTGACTAAATACTTATTTGCCCCACTGTACATGTTCATTTAGGAACTGTCAAAACATGAAATTTTGTTGCACTGTTTGTAATGACAAAAAAATCTAATATGATCTGAAGGCAAGTCAAGGCAAATGTATCCGTCTCACACAATTTCAAAATCACCAAGGCACAATTAAAAAATAATAAATACAAACACAATTGTGTTAAGAGGTTCAAATGGAAGTAATATCGGTCTTTAGTTGGTAAATAAATCCACTTATAGAGATAATCATACTTCAAGTACTTCTTCCATTTTGTGCTTGGAATTCCAATACTTTCGTCCATATGGCGTTACATTGCTATTCACCCTGAGAGAGGGGGGGTGGTGGTGAGTGGGACCTGTCACTGATGGGGTAAGCAAGAAATAGAGCAAAGCAAGAGACTGATGGAAATATAAAGGCAGTAGTGATGTGATTGGGGACTAAGCAGGGCTTTACTCATGACAGGTAATCGCTCACTCACAATAAGCTTGGACAGCACACAAAAGGTGTCACTGGAGATCCCACACGAACACGCCACAGGCGATAAAAAAGAGGCACCAGAGACAGACATTTTGCTTCGTAGAATTAGTCTTTTAAGAGTTAATCTTTTAAATATTTTCTCATCATCATTCTCACAACTTGTCACCACAAAATAAACAGTAGTCACAAAGTGTATTTTAGTATGCACTGTGTCTGCACAAGGACAAATATGAGTACAGTAGTTAACCAAACTGACCCAGATGTTATTTATTTTATTTTTTTAATTTGGGAGGAAATGGCATTCCATTTTATTCCTTAAGGTTTGATACTGTAAACGCAAAGCTTCATTAGTGTCTTGGTGGATTACAATTTGATGTTCCTTTTTATAGAAACTATTGATGAACTAGTTTCACCTACTTGTACAGGTGTCCAGCCTCTGAATTGTATAGAAACTCACACACTGAAAAAAACTGCTGGTCATGCGAGTTCATGCGGCAATTTTCTTGAAAGTGCATGATTTATTGTGAGATGCATTGAATTTGACGTGCATGAATCCAATAAATTCATCAAAACTAGTGAAGCATTCTTAGAGAGCAGACATCCACCAAAGCAGCCAAATTCAATTTTGCCCTGTGACCTTTGACCTCATTACCCGGAAATTAAATCACGTCTTCTGTTTCATATTCCAAACATATACTACTTGTTAGACATACAGAAACGAATGCTGTGATTCCTTGTTTTTTCGCGGTTAATGGTGACACCCCAGCGAAAAAACGAAAATCCGCGACGTAGAGGCCAAATTTATTTACATTAAGAAAAACAAATAATTTTTTTTTTGGGGGGGGGGGGTTGTTCAATGTACTTATTCAGATTTAGCAACATTGGAAAGAGATGCATATAAGATATGTTTTTGCTTTTTTTAATAATTAAAAAACAAACAAACAAACAACAACAACAAAAAAACCTTATATGTACAGTATATTTTAATCAATGGTTCTTATGCACTGAAAATGTAATACGTATGATATAAATGGCATAAATATATACATATATATATAAAGAAATTTGTTTCTACATGTATACATGCATATAAACATTTTTAAATAAAGTACTGTATTTTTTTATTTTTTATTAAAAAAAATCTGCAATGGATTGAGGGTGCGAAGTTTGAAGCGTGAAGTATTGCGGGATCACTGTACATACCCGATAATTAATAAAATAATTAGGGCTGTCAAAATTATGGCGTTAATGGGCGGTAATTAATTTTTTAAATTAATCACGTTAAAATATTTGACGCAATTAACGCACATGCCCCGCTCAGACAGATTTAAATGACAGTACAGTGAAATGCCCACATGTTAATTGTGTTTTATGGAGTTTTGCCGCTCTCTGCTGGCGCTTGGGTGCGACTGATTTTATAGGCTTCAGCACCCATGAGCATTGTGTAAGTAATTATTGACATCAACAACGGCGGGCTACTAGTTTATTTTTTGATTGAAATATTTACAAATTTTATTAAAACGAAAACATTAAGAGGGGTTTTAATATAAAATTTCTATAACTTGTACTAACATTTATCTTTTAAGAACTACAAGTCTTTCTATCCATGGATCGCTTTAACAGAATGTTAATACTGTTAATGCCATGTTGTTGATTTATTGTTATAATAAACAAATACAGTTACAGCTGTAATTAACTCGATTAAAAATTTTAATCGTTTGACAGCCCTACATACACCTATATAATGTATAGATGGTGACGATGATGATGGCGGTGGTAGTGATGACAGTAGTGATGGTAATGCTGATGACGATATTGAGAAGGGACTGTATTTCCATGGAAATTTTAAGGAGTAAACTCGGCTTCTTCCCACCCCTTTTCGAGCAACATACATGTATGTATTTAGGGCCTGAGCACCAACTGGCGCAAGACCCCTATTATATAGCAAAGGATTATTAGGGCCCGAGCACCAACTGGCGCGAGAACCCTATTGTAATGCAACTGATTATTATTTGTTATTTTTTTGTTATAATAATGATTACTGTTGTCATTGTTTTTTCCATCTCTTGTCGGTGTGTGTCTTTATTACTACTCGAAATCAAACAATCAAAATCAATCAACTTCCACTTCAGTCGGTTTCATCTACTGGCGGAGGTAACAAACTGTACGCAGTCATAATCGATGCTTTTGCACTCAGTTGTGACTTCTGTAGGCATTTTGAAGAAGAAAGTGTTCAGAAGATTCTTATCTACTAAGGGTGTAACGGTACATGTACTTGTATTGAACCGTTTCGATACGTGGTGCTTGGTTCGGAACGGCTGCGTACCGAACGAGTTTCTGACGTAATGTAACCCTTACTTTTCGAGGCTGTGAGTCGATCGGGTTACAATTTCTTTGTGTGGATTATATTTACTCCGTGTTTTCTACTATATTGAGGACCAACACGGTAGGACAGTATAACCCAGAAACGTCAACGGCGCGGCAACGTGGCCACCGCGAGAACGCAGTGAAACGCGGGCGTGAAAGTCAATGAGCCATTGCACACCAGTCGCAGTGCAGCCGCGTGTTACGTCCCAGAAGCGGCTCAACACGACGCACGCGAAAAGAACGGCAGAGTTTATTATCTGACGCGAGACACGGCCGTCCTGCGTCAATACTACTACCGGTAGCTAGGATCGGGCAGACCGGAAGTCACTCGTGTAAAAATACGGTGGATCCGGTCGATTTTCAAACTAATATGCAATCGTAACCCACTTTTTGAGTCCATCAGATCTCTTGAGTGGTAGATCGGGGCACAGTTGACTTGTCTTTGTTGATTTACTGCAGTCTTCTCTGCTATAATAATAACCAACACGACCCCGTGTTCAATACAAAACCCTCCTACCACAACAAAACAAGTAGGAACTAATATTCAAATAGGAACTAAAGTTATACAACATAAAATATCCAATATAAATGAATACTACATCACATTTGTAAAATATAAACACATAATAAAACAAATAATAGCCCATTTAAATAAAATAAATTGGAAATGAGCTAAAACACCTGTAATTAAATAATAACAATAATACACAGATCCTGCTTACACAATTAAATGTATTAATTTCTGTGTGGCGCTTTAACTTCAGAAAATCCACCAATAAAGCTTTTAAAAACCGTTCAGAAGAAAAAAAAATTCATTGAGGCATTTCATTTGTAAAATACATGTTAAAATCTTTGTCAATGGGATTGCTTTTCTCTTTAGCACAGGATTTCTTTTGTCTTTCTTTCAGAAAGAAAGCTGACCAATACGCGGGGTCTGAAAGGCAAATTGTTGTTGGATTATCTTTAAATACCCACTATTTTTTGAGCAGAATTCCAGCTTTGTATAGGCTAATTTTCCTATTGTTGAAAGCACAAAGGCGTGTAATAAACAACTAGCACATTTATATTTTGCATTTTGTTTTCTTACTGTACCGGAAATGAACCGAACCGTGACCTCAAAACCGAGGTACGTACAGAACCGAGATTTTTGTGTACCATTACACCCCTATTATCTACCACCTCATCAGAGAAATGAGTGATAATGAGAAAGAAGGATTCCAATTCTGTGATCCAGGACAAAATGTATCACTACGACAGCCAGACTAATATCGCTGTTTGCATGTTTGTTCGAAGTCAAACCGGGTACCAGAACGTTCTCTACAAGAGACATTCAAAGCCCACCACATCCATACTCAACGATATTACATTGAGCCAATGAAAAAAAAAAAATCATACTTATTAGGGTTGTTCCGATGATGTTTCCCCCCCCCCCATTCGATCCCGATCGTTTTAGTTTGAGTATCTGCCGATTCCGATATTTCCCGATCCGATGGCTTTTTTTTTGCTCCCGATTCAGTTCCAATCATTCCCGATAATTTTTCCCGATCATACACATTTTGACAATGCATTAAGAAAAAAATGAATAAAACTCGGACGAATATATACATTCAACATACAGTACATAAGTACTGTATTTGTTTATTATGACAATAAATCCTCAAGATGGCATTTACATTATTAACATTCTTTCTGTGAGAGGGATCCACGGATGGAAAGACTTGTAATTCTTAAAGGATGAATGTGACTTTGTATATTGTGACTAAATATTGTCATCTAGTGTATTTGTTGAGCTTTCAGTAAATGATACTGTAGCCATTTAACTGTTCTGCCCAAATGCATGATGGGAAGTGCAACCATGACTGTGCGTAGTGGCACCATTTAATAGATCTTCTCTGCGTTGGGAAATAAAATAGGGTGTTAAGAAAAAGATCAACTACTACCTTTCTTCCCCACATTGCTCCCCACAATATTTCTAATTATTGAGAGAGGGATTTCAAGGTGTAAGCCAATTAAAACAAGGCTCCAAAGACAGCCAAAATTCACTCTACTCATATTACGCTGCCTTTCAGAACTATATATAAGTACAACTGCACCATTATAGATTGAACGCGACAATGCGTGAGTGGGTCGTGCAGCGCATGCGTTAATTGCGTTAAATATATTAACGTGAGTGATTAAAAAAAAACAACAACTAATTGCCGCAGTAAACGCGATAAATTTGATAGCCATACTTTATGCCAAAAGTAGACTATGGATGAGTGTAAGACGTTTTGTCTGTAACGTTAAATACAATTAGAAAACGATTTAATTAAAAAAAATATATATTTATATTTAGTTTCTTGAACTCATTTGAGTCAACGTTTATTGCAGCTCCGCAACTCTGACCGTAACAAATGTAACACAACACAGACTTTCTGTGTCCATCAACTATATCTGTCCCTCGGGAAACTCAAACCCAAATAACAATAGCTCCTCTTGTTAGTCTACAGCGATGCGCGCTTTCGGTTTTTCGACTTCGAGCCTCACTTTTATTTTACCGTATCTATCCATGGAAGAAACATTTATTCATCATGATGAAACGAGCAAGTTATACAGCAGCCTTTAAAAGAAAAGCCACATCTTTTTTGTTTTCTCCTGGATTCTGGTAAGTTGGAGAAGTTGTCAAATCATATTATAACCGTACATATTGTCATGTTTTGAATTACCAATGTGCTATGCTTGTGCTGTGTTTCACCAGTCAGTAAAATGACATTTCTGTATCTGTACACGAGCTCTGTTTTCTTGTATTCTTCTATTTATTGGTGCCAAAATTAGGGTGTGCGTTATAAACGGGTACAATAATTTCCCCTAGATTTTACAAGTAAATCTGGGATGCGCGTTATACACGGGTGCGCCTTATATTCGGGAAATGTCAGACTTCCTCAACAACCCTACAGATGTTAGCGATGTATAGGGCTCCATTCAATGCTATGTGAGCTACAAAAGAACGATTTAAGTCTAACCAAGTGTAGGTGTGACGGATTAAAAAAGATGGGATATCCATTATCCTTATATTAAAAAAAGGCATGTCCGATATTTTTTTGCCGATTCCGATACTTTGAAAATGACGTGATCGGACCCGATCGATCGGGACATCTTTAATACTCAAGGATCTTATATTTTCCGTTTAGTTGATTGCCATTTTATAGTTTGTGGTGGCCATATTTATCAAACACTTTTTTGACTCAGGGTTTGGACCTTAAAACGATTGCAAAGTATTAAATGCAAATACAGACCAATTGAATGAGGTCTAAGGGCAGGCTCCTTTTCTCTGACGGTTACATTGCCTGTGGTAGCCTTTAAGGGAGAAGAAGACTGAAAGAGAGAATAGGAAGGAGACATTTGGGCGGCTCCAACGAAGCATGAAAAGAAGCTTCAGGTGAGTAACCTACTAACGGAATTTTCAGGCAATAGACTACCACTTTTCCTCTCCCTGTGGCTTTAATTATTACAAAGCGGCTTATTTATTGATTTGGGGGGGGGGGCAAATGAGCTTCATGAGTTCTTGTCTAAAAGAAAAAAATAACTTTAACTAACTCTAATTCGCCTCATTTCACTCTGTGGCCCACCACATTATGATGGTATTGCCACTTGGGATGAGATCAAAGTCTCTAGTATTGTTCCATTATAGCAGCAGTCTTTAGTCGGAGTACTGTATATTCTCCAACGCAGCCTTAAGGCTGGTTTATGCTTCTGTGGCGGACCTACGCCATCAATTTACGACTCTCCGCTGTAGCCTGACGTGCACTTCCACAAAATCCGCACTACGTGTCACGTCAACGCGTGATGACAAGACTCAAATGGACTGTGATTGGTCCGCTCCGACTGTTGCTCCGGCTGCCATTCACAAACATTCTTGGGCTGCACTCCAAAATGGACCAAGCCGACGAGAGGCTCATCGAAGAAGAGGTTCCCATGTACGACTACCTGTACAATGTTTTGTCAAGGCATTATAAAGATTGCCAAAAAGCAAGCAATTTGTGGAAAAAGATTGTCAAAAATACGGGGCTGGAGGTCAGTGAATGCATAAAAAAATGGAAGAACCTCCAAAACACAAAGCGGTGACCCGGCCGACCAAAATCTGCCAGCTTTTTTTCACTTTATTTATTTATTTTTAATTTTCCCTTCAGGCATGACAAATCCAAACAAACATACAGCATTTATATGTGTTTACAATTAATTCAACCCGAAAAGAAAGGGGCAGCCGGGAGAAGCCGAAGCTTATTGACTCCCGCCCCAAGTATACTGTATAGGACACAGATATTATGTCATATTTTTGGTTGGTTGGTGCACTTTATCAATTATTTTGTACATATGTTTTTTGTGAGTCTATGTCGTATTTACATTTAAACTTCAAGTATATGAAGAACAAAGCACAGGTTTGGTGTCAAAAGAGTTGTTTTGATGTTTTAAATCTTCAACAACAGATAGTTTACACCAGGGGTCCCCAAACTTTTTCCTGTGAGAGCCACATAACTTTTCCCTTCTCTGATAAGGGGCCTGGGTCAGTTTGTAACAGAAAAAGTGTGACGATTGCAGGAGTGCCTAGATGTAAAAATTTATTGTTTTTCAGAAATCCACAATCAAATAACCCTATCTGGATTCTGCACGGAACATTAGTAAATTAAATTAAAATAATAATATAATATAATATAGTAATAAAATAATAATAACACTATTAATTAAATAGATAATAACCAAATAACCCTCTCTGAGTTCTTCACAGAAAAAGGCCAGGAAATAAATAACGCTATTGAGAGAAAAAAAAAAAAAAAAATTAAAAATGCTCTCTGGTATTGTTCAGGGGGCCGGACCAAATGTGGAGGTGGGCCGTATCCGGCCCGCGGTCCGTAGTTTGGGGACCCCTGGTTTACACCATAAGCGGATTGTCAAGGGGGGCCAGGGGGGCGAGGCCCCCCTTGAAAAATATGTAACATATGAAACATACCATAATTTCCAGAATATAACGCGCACTTTTTTTCCCCAAAATCAACTTGTAAAATCATGGTGCGCATTATAAATGAGTACAGAGATAGAGACAAAAATCTAAATATATTATATATTTATTAAGACCGATTTTTTCTTTATTGACACGGCCATGCTGTGTTGAAGAAACGTATGTGGCGATCCGTTGCCGACCATTACGGTACGTGACGTCACCATTTTGTTTCCGTCATGGCGAGCTAGGGAAGGAGGCGGAGGCGGAGTATCAAACAACGGCGCTAATCCGCGTTGCTTTATTGACATTTAGGCTGCAACAAAATACGGTAGCAATGTCTGTCTCACATGGAACCCGCGGAATATAACTATCTTTCCGGCTGTTCCCTCAACAAAATACCTCCCCCGGGGAACTATACAACGTGCCAACTTGAGTTCCGCCGGTGAATTCTGTTACAACTCGTTACACGGTAATACTTCACTCTGATTGGTCGAATGATTTCGTCTGTGTTAAATTCTGCTTTTTTCACTCATCATAAAGCTCAGAATTTAGTTTCTTGAATTCATTTGAGTCAACGTTTATTGCAGCTCCGCAACTCTGACCGTAACAAATGTAACACAACACAGACTTTCTGTGTCCATCAACTATAGCTGTCCCCCGGGAAACTCAAACCCAAATAACAATAGTTCCTCTTGTTAGTCTACAGCAGACATGTCCAAAGTCCGGCCCGGGGGCCAAATGCGGCCCCTGGTCAAATTTCATCCGGCCCCCAGCCTCTGTCATTAAATCAATAACGTCTGGCCCGCACACAGACTTTAATAAATTGGTCAGCAGTACTGCTACTAGCATATGAAGTAGCTTACACACAAATGCTCCTCCTCATTTATCCACTAAAAGGCAGCAGCGCTCTAAGCAACATTACCCCACGTGACTCTTTACTCCCAATTTTCTAAAATGGCGACAATCAACACAAAAAAGAAAGTTAACTGCGATGGCCGACGCTTCAAGGATAGGTGGAAATTGGACTATTTCTTCACTAAAATACGCAACAACTATGTCTGCCTCATTTGCAAAGAGACAGTCGCTGTTTTTAAAGAGTTCAATGTGAGGCGATATTACCAAACAAGACAGGCTGACATGTACGACAAGATTAAAGGGAAAACACGTAGCGAGAAATTAAAGCAACTTGAAGCTAGTTTAATTTCACAGCAGCAGTATTCCGCAAGAGCCCGAGAATTGAAACAAAACACCACAAAGGCTAGTTGCGAGTTTGTTTAAATTTTATAATTAAAAACAATAAATAAATAAAGCAAACGTGAAACACAGAATGGCTCGCTCAAATTTGCTTAAATATATTGTTCTAAGTAAAGGACGTCAGCCAAGGTCGGCCCCCCACATTTTGACCACACCAAATCTGGCCCCCATTGCGAAAAGTTTGGACACCCCTGGTCTACAGCGATGCGCGCTTTCGGCTTTTCGACTTTGAGCCTCACTTTTATTTTACCGTATCTATCCATGGAAGAAACATTTATTCATTATGATGAAACGAGCAAGTTATACAGCAGCCTTTAAAAGAAAAGCCACATCTGTTTTGTTTTCTCCTGGATTCTGGTAAGTTGGAGAAGTTGTCGAATCATATTATAACCGTACATATTGTCAGTTTACGGTAATGTTTTGAATTACCAATGTGCTATGCTTGTGCTGTGTTTCACCAGTCAGTAAAATGACATTTCTGTATCTGTACACGAGCTCTGTTTTCTTGTATTCTTCTATTTATTGGTGCCAAAATTAGGGTGTGCGTTATAAACGGGTACAATAATTTTCCCTCGATTTTACAAGTAAATTTGGGGTGCGCGTTATACACGGGTGCGCCTTATATTCGGGAAATGTCAGACTTCCTCAACAACCCTGCAGATGTTAGCGATGAATAGGGCTCAGAAGAACGATTTAAGTCTAACCAAGTGTAGGTGTGACGGATTAAAAAAGATGGGATATTCATTGTTTGCGAAGGCTCCTTCCAATACTTGATGGACACTTTTAAGGAGGATAAAGAGCCGAAGTGTGTTATGATGAAACTGTTATGCTAGTTGTCAAATCCCTTAGTCCAGTTACTCAAGCATTATGGAAATTTTTAAGAGGACTGTCGCAGGAAAACTACCTGGCCCGAATATAAGATGTCCCTGATTATAAGACGACCCCCTTTTTCAAGACTCAAGTTCGAAAAAAAGACTTTTTGAACACCAAATTAATTTTTAATCAGAAATTACAGTACATCTGAAAAAAAAAAAAAAAAATTACAACAATATATTTGAGAGTAAAAGCATGTTAGTTTGCGCCATTAAAATCTTAATCTCAACCTTTAAATATGTAAACTAAAGTGCAATCACATTCGTAAATGAATGGCTTCTGGTTTTTGAAATGTAAATAAACCAATCTGTTGTGATAAAACGACAAAATTGCAATAACTGCAATAACCATCAAAGTGAGGTCTAACTGTAACTGTAGTCTTGAAACAAATCTGAATAAGGAAAAACATTGCAATAAAATAATGCAAAACGGTTAACCTTGAGAGTCGCTGAGATCTGTCATGACAGAAAATTACTCCTCAAATTCAGCATTCGCTTCAATGATATCTGGCGCCATCTAGCGTCGTGAATGGGTGTAATGTCTAGACCGCGAATATAAGACGACCCCCCCTTTTTTCAGTCTTATTTCAATGCAAAAAACACCGTCTTATATTCGGGCCAATACGTTTTTTTGAATGATTTTATGGTTTCATACTGCCTCAGAGAGCACGACTGGACTTGTGGTACTACTGATTGGCTCCACTGACATGCCACTGCATATACTGTAAATGAGGAAGACGTAGCTCGGTGTAATGATCTTAAATTGGTCAATCAAGAGATTTTTGATCTATCAGATCATTCTGTGTAACTTCTCTGTTAATATCCCAACTATCCCATATTAAGACATGGACGCCTGCAGCTTATATTCGGTGGCCGTTTGTCGTATACCATAATTTCCCGAATATAACGCGCACTTTTTCCCCCCAAAATCAACTTGTAAAATCATGGTGCGCATTATAAACGGGTACATGGATGGAGACAGAAATATATATATATATATATATATATATATATATATATATATATATATATATATAAACCGATGTCTTTTTTTTTTTTTTTATTGACCCGGCCACGTTGTGTTGAAGAAACGTATGCGGCGATCCGTTGCCGACCATTACGGTACGTGACGTCACCATTTTGTTTCAGTAATACTTCACTCTGATCGGGCGAATGATTTCGTCTGTGTTAAATTCTGCTTTTTTCACTCTTCATAAAGCACAGAATTTAGTTTCTTGAACTAATTTGAGTCAACGTTTATTGCAGCTCCGCAACTCGGACTATAACAAACGTAACAACACAGACTTCGTGTGTGTGTCCGTCAACTATATCTGTCCCTCGGAAAACAAATCCAAATAACAATAGTTCCCATTGTTACTGTCGTGTCGACAGCGGTGAGCTCTCTCGGATTTCCGACTTACGTTCTCACTTTCATTTTACCGTATGAATCCATGGAAGAAACATTTATTCATCATGATGAAACGAGCAAGTTATACAGCAGCCTTTAAAAGAAAAGTCACATCTGTTTTGTTTCCTCCTAGATTCTGGTAAGTTTGAGAAGTTGTCAAATCATATTATTACCGTAAATATTGTCAGTTTATGATAATGTTTTGAACTACCAATATGCTATGCTTGTGCTGTGTTTCACCAGTCAGTAAAATGACATTTCTGTATCTGTACACGAGCTCTGTTTTCTTGTATTCTTCCATTTATTGGTGCTAAAATTAGGGTGCGCGTTATAAACGGGTACAATAATTTTTCCTAGATTTTACAAGTAAATTTGGGGTGCGCGTTATACACGGGTGTGCCTTATATTCGGGAAATTACGGTATATATTTTTTCTTTGAATTTTCGTGAAATTTGGGCGGTGCGGCTGATGCTTTCGACATTTCGGAAATTACGGTAACTCCACACGAGATACTGCGTGAGCAATTAACTGGCTCATGAGGTGTTTAATCAATTCAAATGTTGAATTTACTGATTGACTGAATGAACTGAACAAAAATATTTTACTTGGTGCTTCTTTTGAATATCATCATATAGTGCCTAATGAGCTGTCCAGTGATTGTTTTTATGTTGTATGACCTGCCCAGTGATCCACAACTCCCAAATCAGCCCAACGCTCCCATTGGACAACCGCTGTGAGTAGACGCTCTATCACACTTTAGTCTTCGACATTCCTCCACCACCTCGCTGTCCTCCCTGGGGTAGCCAATAGAGCATAGGCATCCCCCTACTCTTGATAAATGAGCCACAGGAGAAGTGGAAGAGACAATCACACGTCAAAGTAAAGGAGAGGTCGTGAAAGGTTTTTTTTAACTGTTTAAAGGCAATACTCTTATTGAAAAAACAAAGACAACAAAAACAGTCCTAAAATGGCACTTTAATTTTACATCTGTTCTATTTTGCCCTTGGATATTTTCCTTTGTTTCTTTTTTTTTCTTCCGTATTTCAAATGCACTTAAATGAATTTTTCTAGAATTAGCAAAATTGATCATGTATGTATTTATTATTTGATTCATTCATCCACCAAAATCCTTCTGGACATTTAAAATGAGGATAATTAAGATTAATTCATTACAGTAATAAGATATTTTAATAATGAGTCCCACTTGTACAATTAAACTAACAACGTATTTTACACCACAGATCCCCAACCACCGGGCCAGGGACCGGTACCGGTCAGTGGCGCATTTGCTACCGGGCTGCAGAGAAATAATAAATAATTTGTCAACGACCGCAATCTGGCCTGTGCCTCTTGACTAGGAGTGGGAACCTCTTGGTACCTCATGATACGATACGATTTGCGATACAAAGCTCACGATAACGATGATCTGACGATACAACGATTATCGATACATTGGTCAGGAAATTATTCTAGGATATGCTACAAACAACTAATAAAAAGAAAAACAAGCATCTGCAGTGAATTGGAATGAGTTTATCACTAGTAGATGTTCAATCCGTTTGAAGTGGGAGGGATGGCAGCGAATGGCTGTCAGTGGCAGCCAATGCCAGGCAATGAGGTAATTTTGGGCCATTTAAGGTCATTTACCTGTTGATTTTCAGTTATTTCCTTTTGATTTTGGGGTATTTTCTGGGTCACTTCCTGTTTAGTTTGAGATACAGAACAGGAAGTGAAACTCAACAAACTCAACAGAAAATGACCTGTAAATGCCCTAAAATGAACAGCAAGTGACCTGTAAATGCCCTGAAAATCGGACAGAATGACTGTGAATGCTCTGGTTTTGAATGAACGAACGTTCCTAGTAAAGATGTCCCGATCGATCGGCATCCCGATCGATCAGGTCCGATCACGTCATTTTAAAAGTATCGGAATCGGCAAAAAAATATCGGACATGCCTTTTTTTAATATATATTTATTTTTTAAATAAATGGTTTTCTAATTGTATTTAACGTTACAGACAAAATGTCTTACACTCATCCAGAGTCTTTAGTTTTGGCTTAAAGTAGGGCTATCAAATTTATCGCGTTAACGGCGGTAATTAATTTTTTTCAAATTAATCACGTTAAAATATATAACGCAATTAATGCATGCGCTGCACAACCCACACACGCATTGTCGCGTTCAATCTATAATGTCGCCATTTTACCTATACATATATAGAGCTAAAAGGCAGCGTAAAATGAGTAGAGTGAATTTTGGCAGTCTTTGGAGCTTTTTTTTTAAATGGCTAAAGCCTTACAATCCCTCTCTCAACAGTTAGAAGTATCGTGGGAAGCAATGTGGGGAAGAAAGGTAGTAGTTGATCCTTTTCTAAACATCCTATGTTATTTCCCAATGCAGAGAAGATATATCAATTGGTGCCACTACGCACAGTCATGGTTGCACTTCCCATCATGCATTTGGGCAGAACAGTTAAATGGCTACAGTCTCATTTACTGAAAGCTCAACAAATACACTAGATGGCAATATTTAGTCACAATATACAAAGTCACATTTATCCTTTAAGAATTACAAGTCTTTCTATCTGTGGATCTCTCTCATAGAAAGAATGTTAATAATGTAAATGCCATCTTGAGAATTTATTGTCATAATAAACAAATACAGTACTTATGTACTGTATGTTGAATGTATATATTCGTCCGAGTTTTATTCATTTTTTTTCTTAATGCATTGCCAAAATGTATATGATCGGGAAAAATTATCGGGAATGATTAGAATTGAATCGGGAGCAAAAAAAAAAGCAAACGGATTGGGAAATATCGGGATTGGCAGATACTCAAACTAAAACGATCGGGATCGGATCGGGAGCAAAAAAACATGATCGGAACAACCCTAGTTCCTAGTCTAAATGGATTGGGAGTCGAGCACCATCAATGCAGCCTTAGTGTTAACTAGTGTTTTTTCCTTTTTATTTTTTTAGACACTGACACCTTTTTAAAACAATATCTCGATTCTTGGCAGGAGCATACCGATAACTTTTTGGGATACAACGTATCATGATTTATCACCATTTCGATATTTTGTCACACCCCTACTCTTGACGCATCAATATGCCTGTCAACTCTATTGACAAATCCGGGTAGAAATTTGTGTAAGTCTAGTGGTTGGCCGCCATTACTGAGGTGTTTGCACACCTATAACAGCCCAGCGTCAGTCAATGTAAACAGTAATGTTAGCTGCTGTTGTCTGTGTGTGTTGTGGGCAGCTCACCTCAGCAATGACGGATGGGGTAATTCTGGTCGTTTTGCTCGGATTAGTCTTGTCCTCGATAATGACGTAGGCGCATCAGATTTGTTCCCAGAAATAAGAAGTCCAAACATTATCGAAGATGACTGAAAAAAAAGACGTTTTCGGACAGCTTTTTTACGGGCAAAAGGCCACCTGCCGAGACAGAAGAGGAGGTTACAACTAAGTCCATTCTGCATAGTATGTGGATAACAGCTAGCAATCGAGGCATCAAAAGCGAATGCACTGAGAGCGTCATACCTCGTGGCTAACTAGATTGCTACAGCCAAGAAACCTTTCACGACTGGAGAACAACTCATTCTGTCAGCAATAGAGGATTTTTGCCGTCTAGTTTTAGGACAGGCCGCTGGTACACAAGAAAGCCCGCCCGTTTCATCAGACCATAGGACATGGTTCCAGTAATCCATGTGCTTTGTTGACGTCTTCAGCAAACTGTTTGCAGGCTTTCTTGTGTAACGTCTTCAGAAGAGGCTTCCTCCTAGGGGTGACAGCCATGCACACCAATTTGATGTAGAGTGTGGCGTATGGTCTGAGCACTAACAGTCTGACCCCCCACCTCTTCAATCTCTGCAGCAATGCTGACAGCACTCCTGTAACGAGTCAAATGACATTTTGGAGGGAAAATGACAAGCAGTACTCAATTTGGACATTTAGGGATGTACGTAGTTTCTTAGGGGTGTTCTCACTTTTGTTGCCAGGGGTTTAGATATTAATGGCTATATTTTGAGTTATTTTGAGGGGAAAATAAATTGAATTAAATTAAATTATATAAGCTGCACACAGACTACTTTTCATTGTGTCAAAGTGTCATTTTGTCAGTGTTGTCCCATGAAAAGATATACTTAAATATCTGCAGAAATATGAGGGGTGTACTTACTTTTGTGATACACTGTATGTATAATTGCTACATCATGACATTGGTGAGAATCTGAAAATATCAAAATATGCCCCAAAAATGCAAGTAAAATTCATTTGCTGAGTGGAGGAAATATGATTCAAAACACAATTCAGCGATTTATCTGATGCAAAACAAAGCACTCACAGCCTTCCAGTTATTATCCAGGGGATGCCAGCTGAGCTGTCAGTCAAGCAATCACATGACCAGTGTGCCACCCGTTGATGGCCTGAGGCAAATACAAGCTGAAATGCGATGGCAGAGACATGCTATCGAGCCATTTACACATGACATTTACTGACTAAAAATGCCTGCTGGCCTTTGGGTACCGTACATACCTTGTACAATTCTTCACTATGACTCTTATTTCATAGCAAAACTAAAAGATGGTGGGGGTGGGTCATTTGTCACCAGCTGACAGCAGGTGTAATATATTTCTATTCTTCTCCTATACCTGCGTGAGAGCATATTTCCACCACCCCACCCACGAAGCCATGTCATGTCCTTAGCCACATGTCTGTATCGATTTTTCCCCACACAAATCCCTCATAGATGTGGAGTTTGTTTTGAGAGAGATTGTTTGTTTCTAATCCTTAAAGTGCGTATGACACTAAAAAGCATGTTTAATTTATATTTCACGCGGTGTTTTATGCCCCTCAATTAAATGGACCGCTAGGATGTGTGTGGAAGCGATCGTTTTATATTATTCAATTTTTGAATTCCACGCCATGAAAATGAGTGACTCCTGGCTTCAGTCTCGGGTTTAGGACGAATGCAAATTTGACGTTACTCGGGTCAGCATCTCACAATACAGCATTGCTTTATAGCGTGCAGAAGGACCGCGGATTCAGTTGATTTTGTGGATTAATTTGTTTATTTTTCGCATCACGCCTGCCAAACGGCTGCAGAAAATTGTTGCTGCACCAGAGAGAGGCGTGTCAGCCTTTTTTGGTTTCAAAAGGTTCCTGTTCATCGCGGATATTGGTCAAAACAAGTCCTACTACTGTGGGACCATTGGACTTCCGAGAAAGTGAGTGAACATCGTATTTTGTATTATGTCAAATACTGGGATCATGGCACACGTTGTAATATGGAGGTGGCTTGCATTTTGTGGTTGATGGTCCACCGAAAATGCCATTGTAAATGTGAAAAAAAAAAAAAAAAAAAAAAAAAAAAAGACTTTCACACCATTTCAAACACTGTGTGGCGCTAAATGTGAGAAAATGTCATCATTTTCAGCATCACCGGCCACTTTATTAGGTACACCTGTCCAACTGCTCGTTAACACTTAATTTCTAATCAGCCAATCACATGGCAGCAACCCAGTGCATTTAGGCATGTAGACATGGTTTAAGACAATCTCCTGCAGTTCAAACCGAGCATCAGTATGGGGAAGAAAGGTGATTTGAGTGACTTTGAACGTGGCATGGTTGTTGGTGCCAGAAGGGCTGGTCTGAGTATTTCAGAAACAGCTGATCTACTGGGATTTTCACCCACAACCATCTCTAGGGTTTACAGAGAATTGTCCGAAAAAGAAAAAATATCCAGTGAGCGGCAGTTCTGTGGGCGGAAGTGCCTTGTTGATGCCAGAAGTCAGAGGAGAATGGCCAGACTAGTTCGAGCTGATAGAAAGGCAACAGTGACTCAAATAACCACCCGTTACAACCAAGGCTGCGACATTCGGATGGTAGGGTCAGAATTTGGCGTCAACAACATGAAAGCATGGATCCATCCTGCCTTGTATCAACGGTTCAGGCTGGTGGTGGTGGTGTAATGGTGTGGGGAATATTTTCTTGGCATTTTTTGGGCCCCTTGGTACCAATTGAGCATCGTTGGAACGCCGCAGCCTACCTGAGTATTGTTGCTGACCATGTCCATCCCTTTATGACCACAATGTACCCAACTTCTGATGGCTTCTTTCAGTAGGATAATGCGCCATATCATAAAGCTGGAATCATCTCAGACTGGTTTCTTGAACATGACAATGAGTTCACTGTACTCAAATGGCCTCCACAGTCACCAGATCTCAATCCAATAGAGCATCTTTGGGATGTGGTGGACCGGGAGATTCGCATCATGGATGTGCAGCTGACAAATCTGCACCAACTGTGTGATGCCATCACGTCAATATGGAACAAACTCTCTGAGGAATGCTTCCAGCACCTTGTTGAATCTATGTCAAGAAGAATTGAGGCAGTTCTGAAGGCAAAAGGGTGTCCAACCCGTTACGAGCATGGTGTACCTAATAAAGTGACCGGTGAGTGTATATACTATCCAAAACCCCCAAAATATTGATTCATGACTGTTGTTCATCTGATATTACTGCTCAAAATTTTAAAAGAAGGTAGTAAACATGACACAAAATGATTGAGATCAGAGTGTTCCATGATGAAGTGCAGAAATTACAGCTGAACAGCACTTTGGACTACATGGGCTCCAGGCACAGGAGAATGTGGGACCTTTGGCGTCCATCTTAAGGAGGGTTGGCTATTTTCGGCTCGCTATAATGTCTTGATTTGTACCTGTCAACCCGACCAGGAAAATGACTATGTCAGTGAACAATGAGCACTTTTACAGTCAGCATTGCTGCATGTGTGCCTGCTTTATGCCAGGCTACTTGCAGATGATGACATTCAGCAGGTAATGGAGCACAAGTATTTGAATCAAATTCAGATAACTGACATTTAATTAAAAAGAAGACAGTTTGGCAATTGTGGTTATCATCAGGGGTGAAAGTGGCTGGAATTTCTTGCCGGAATTCCCTGAAGCTAGCTGCCACAGCTTGCTGACTTCCACCTGAGACTAGAAGTCTCTGTGTGGCATTAACAGTCGGACAGACCACCCCCGAAACAATCTTCTGCGTCGCCTGCACCTCAACATGTATGATAAACATTTGCTGGTCAATGTTGATTAGATGAAGATCCACATTCAAGCGTTCCATCTCCATAGGCATTGTTTAATTTTTTTCTCCGTTGGCATTGTTGTGTAACCAGAACAAAACTAGAAGACAAGTCCCACAAAACCCAAACACAACGTCACACCCCTCTAGTGGCTTGCCGGTGAATTACAGAGCAATGCGTTCCCTTGCAGCAGAACTATCGACTGGTCATTGACGCCGTAGTCGCTTCGCTGTCACTGCAACACAGAAGAATAACTCAGTCTTATGACGAAAATAAAAGGGCTGCCAAAAACAACACTGCTTCATCATCTCATTCTTAAAGGGATCCTCTATTTTTAAGACAAGTAATTCTTAAAAAATGAATGTTAGTATGAGTTATAATAGTTTGATATTAAAACCCCTCTTAATGTTTTTGTTTTAATAAAGTTTGTAAAAATTATTTTAAGTGATAGGTCGCCATTCTTGTTATGTCGCAGTGCGTGACGTCACCGGTCCCGTTGCCGAAATTCCAACGTGTCACTTGTTAGCTTTCCCAACATGTCGTCAGTTCTACCCTTCCTATTTGAACCAGATCTGAAAAGTGAAGAGCAGGACAGCACTGTCGGTCGTTCACAAGACGAGCTTCAGGGAAAAATGCGTCCAGCAAATACCAGATAAGACAAAAGTTGGACAAAACTGGTGATGGGAGAGAGTGCTGTTGGGAACTCCGGTTGGGAGTGAGAGTGTATGCTGTTGGGAACTCTCCGGTTTTATTAGCAGATATTCAAGGTAAGCATATTGCGTTTTCAAACTTATCCCAATATACTGTAATTATGTAGATTGTTAGCATCCAGAGATGTCATGTGCTTTACATACAGTACAGGCCAAAGAGCACACCTTGTGTAATCCATGTCTTGTACATTGTAAGGCGTGGTTGCTAGGATACATGGATAAAAGTACCAAAAAGGGGAGAAGCTTCCACTTATGCACATTTCACAAAAAATAATATTTCCACCTTGACCACTCTTCACTCCGGAGCTCAGCAGTACGCAAACACGCGTTCCCTGACGAACTCCAACATTGTTGTAAGGTCCACGTCAGAGTAACTGTCATCACTGTAGCGTGCCATAGTGCTTTAATTATTTAGTATGATTTGGGAAAACTCCCACGAAGAATAGTCAACAAAAAAGATAGCAATATTATTCCAAATCCGCGTTTTTTACTCACTCGAAGATCCAGGAATTAGACCAATCCCAAGGCAATGTCGCAGCCGCGATCAGTCCATCGATTCCACAAAATACTTATCCGAAAAGCCACTGTTGGACCGATGAATCAAAAAAATGGACAGATCCGAAACCAATTTTGCAGACGGGTGGGGCCGTCGGATCCAGAAAATAGACGGATCCCTTACTTGACTGAGGATCCAGGAAAGATGTTCAGGCGCCAGTTGTAACGCATGGTGGGTAGGATACGTGCATACAGGGACCAAAAAGGGGGAGAAGCTTCCACTTATGCACATTTATTCACTAAAAATAATGATTCCACCTTGACCACTCACTTCACTCCCCTTGTTTCCATTTGACTGTAGATTGCATCCAAAATCAGCACAGCGTGGCACTTTACTTCGCGAGTTTAGGCAGCAATAAGCAATTTGGACACATTTGGAAAGATCCCAATCACATCATGACTGCGAGCCCGCAAACCATGGCGCCAACTAACGGTCAAAATATGGACTAAATATTATAAAATATTGCCATTGATTTAACATTTTATGTGTTCCTAAAAACATATTTTAGTACAAGAGAACAATTGTGGTTTATTAGAGCCTCCCTTCTCTCACCCGCCAAACCGCTTCCACCCTGGTCTGTAATCTAATAACATCCCGGCTCGATTATTGCAACTCACTGCTCTTCGGTCTCCCTAACAAGTCCCTCCAGAAACTGCAGCTCCTCCAGAACTCAGCAGCACGCCTCATCACTCGAACCCCTGCAACACACCACATCACCCCCATCCTCCGTCAACTTCCCTGGCTTCCCGTCAAACAAAGAATCAACTACAAGATCCTCATCATCACCTTCAAAATACTCCATGCCCTGGCCCCTCCCTACCTTTGCGATCTTCTCCGTCTAAACAATCCAACCCGTTCACTTCGCTCTACCACTATTCTTCCCCTCTCCGTCCCCCGTGTCTGCCTCTCCACCTTTGGTTCCAGAGCTTTTAGTCATTGCGCCCCCAAGCTCTGGAACTCCCTACCCCCTGATCTTCGCAGCATATCTACCCTATCACTTTTCAAATCTAGACTGAAAACACACCTGTTCACTCTTTCCTACCCACCATAACCCCTCGCTCTGTTATATTTTTACTTTTTATTGTGCTTTTAATTTTTTATCTTTTTAATACCTTTTTATCGTACTGTGATTCCATGTCTCTTGTGAAGCGTCTTTGTGTGTTTTGAAAGGCGCTCTAGAAATAAAATGTATTATTATTAGGGCTGTCAAAATTATCGCGTTAACGGGCGGTAATTAATTTTTTTAATTAATCACGTTAAAATATTTGACGCAATTAACGCACAAATGCCCCGCTCAAACAGATTAAAATGACTGCACAGTGAAATGTGTACTTGTTGTGTTTTTCGGAGTTTTGGCGCCCTCTGCTGGCGCTTGGGTGCGACTGATTTTATAGGCTTCAGCACCCATGAGCATTGTGTAAGTAATTATTGACATCAACAATGGTGGGCTACTAGTTTATTTTTTGATTGAAAATTTTACAAATTTTATTAAAACGAAAACATGAAGAGGGGTTTTAATATAAAATTTCTATAACTTGTACTAACATTTATCTTTCAAGAACTACAAGTCTTTCTATCCATGGATCGCTTTAACAGAATGTTAATAATGGTAATGCCATCTTGTTGATTTATTGTTATAATAAAATACAGTACTTATGTACCGTATGTTGAATGTATATATCCATCTTGTGTCTTATCTTTCCATTCCAACAATAATTTACAGAAAAATATGGCATATTTTAAAGATGGTTTGAATTGCGATTAATTGCGATTAATTAATTTTTAAGCTGTAATTAACTCGATTAAAAATTTTAATCGTTTGACACCCCTAATTATTATTATTATTATTATTATTATTAATATTATTACATGTATTTAAGTTAGAGGATCACTTTAAATGTTCTCTGAACTCTGGAGTTAATGACACTACGAACTGAATTCCAGTTTAATGTGGCAGAACTGCTACACCAGCAACATTTGCGCAGGTGCACTCCTTAAAAGCAACTTTGCAGCCACACTAAACATGAATATTTCAGGTTTGGTCACACAAGTCATGTAAAGTGAATGAACTTTGAAGCACAAAAAATTGTAAGTATTATTATTAATTCATTCATATTTCATGTTATTTTTCTGTCTAACATTTTATTGTGAACTGTCAATTCTTGTTTGTGAAGCTTTTGGGATCTTTTTAATGTTTTAAGGCTATAGAAATAAACTTGACTTGAGGTTGGATGTTTTGGACTCGCTTAAAAACAACGATTCAAAAGCTAGCACTATTTGTTGAATAGGAAAAGCAAGGAACAGAAAATTATGCAAAGCTGTATTTTAAGTAATCCTCCAACTGCTCTGACTTCAATATTTCTTTTTGTATTTTTTTCCTGAGGCACAAATCAGGGCTCAGCATTTCATGTAACGTCCTTTAGCACACTCATTGATCCTTTTATCAACAAAGGCTTAAGCGTTTTTTTCTCCAGTGACCCATGTGCTTCAAAATCCTCTATACATACAGCACTGAATATGAATGAAGTAGCATATTGCCTCTGAATGAGCATCAAGAAGACATCTGTCAAATTTAGCTCTTGCAAAATGACAGAAGCAATTACGCTTTGGCTGACGGGAAGAATTCAAAGTATCTTCCATCGCTGCGGTATCTCCTCAACCAGATACGACGAGTACAAAAGAGTAAATGGAAAGAGAGGGAGAGGGTGAAAGATGCCAAGAGGCACCTACACCGATATCAGAGGTAGATGGCTAATTAATCTCACAGCAAGAGGGAGGATGTCAAAAAAGCAGAGCGTGGACCCGAGACGACACCGAGCCAGATCGAGATACTGGATGTTATAATGAGGCAGAGATATAAAACAACTGCATGACAAACAAAAGCTGGGATCAATATATGTCACGTTTGATGATGGGTCCTCTGAAACCTTTGAAAAACATCATATAAAGTGGCCTAACTCACTGGTCTGTTGACTAGCTGGCAACTCTCAGTTAATTCAAACATGTTTCATTTCTTTCAAGAACTTTTGAAGAATTTCTCCAAGTCTCTGACACAGAGGTGTCCAAACTTTTTGCAAAGGGGGCCAGATTTGGTGTGGTACAAATGTGGGGGGCCAACCTTGGCTGACGTCCTTTACGTAGAACAATATATTGAAGCAAATTTTAGCAAGCCATTCTGTGTGTCACATTTGCTTTATTATTTTGTTTAATTTATGATTTCAACAATATCGCAACTAGCCTTTGTGGCGTTCTCTTTCGACTGTCGGGCTCTTGTGAACTGCTGCTGTAAAATTAAACTAGCTTCAAGTTGCTTCAATTTCTCGTTACGTATCTTCCCTGTAATCTTGTCGTACATGTCAGCGTGTCTTGTTTGGTAATATCACCTCACATTGAACTCTTTAAAAACAGCGAGTGTCTCTTTGCAAATGAGGCAGACACAGTTGTTGCGTATTTTAGTGAAGAAATAGAACAATTTCCACCTATCCTTGAAACGTCGGCCATCGCAGTCAACTTTCTTTTTTATGTTGATTGTCGCCAATTTAGAAAATATGGAGTAAAGGGTCACACGTGGTAATGTTGCTTAAAGTGCTGCTGCCTTTTAGTGGGTAAATGAGGAGCAGCATTTAGTGTGTAAGCTACTTCATGTACTGGTAGCAGTACTGTTGACCAATTTATTAAGTCTGTGTGCGGGCCAGACGTTATTAATTTTATGATAGAGGCTGGGGGCCGGATGAAATTTGACAACAGGCCACATTTGGCCCCCGGGCCGGACTTTGGACATGTCTGCTCTAACAGGTCTCAGAGATGCCGTGTAGTCTAATTCTGAATGAATTAATATTTTATCTAGAGCTGAAACAATTACTCGAATAATTCGAGTAACACGATTTTAAAAATTGACGTTTCGCCCGGACTACTTTTAATGCGGCACAACGCGCTGAAGTCACGTGTGTATTGAAAAAAGGCGACGGATATATTTGATTCCAACCATGCTTGAATACAGAGATAACGACGAAGAAGCCGACAAACGTGAAGAGAAAGGCACCAAGAAAAAGAAGAAAATGTCAAAAGTGTGGGAGCATTTCAAGCTGGAGACCAAGGCGAACACTGTTTCATGTATTTACTGCAAAACAGTGCTTGCATAACGAGCAGCTTCACTGAAAGCACACCTTTTACTCCGAGAGCAGAGGAGCGATACTCGGGACAAGGTAAAATTAAATGAACGTAGCACTAATAAATAGGGTTGTTCCGATCATGTTTTTTTGCTCCCGATCCGATCCCGAACGTTTTAAGTTGAGTATCTGCCGAACCCGATATTTCCCGATCCGATTGCTTTTTTTTTTTTTGCTCCCGATTCAATTCCAATCATTCCTGAGAATTTTTCCCGATCTTATACATTTTGTCAATGCATTAAGAAAAAAATGAATAAAACTCGGACAAATATATACATTCAACATACAGTACATAAGTACTGTATTTGTTTATTATGACAATAAATCCTCAAGATGGCATTTACATTATTAACATTCTTTCTGTGAGAGGGATCCACGGATAGAAAGACTTGTAATTCTTAAAGGATAAATGTGACTTTGTAAATGCTGACTAAATAATGCCATCTAGTGTATTTGTTAAGCTTTCAGTAAATGATACTGTAGCCATTTAACTGTTCTGCCCAAATGCATGATGGGAAGTGCAACCTTGATTGTGCGTAGTGGCACCAATTCTCTGCATTGGGAAATAACGTGGGGTGTTAAGATAAAGATCAACTACTATTTTTCTTCCCCACATTGCTTCCCACGATATTTCTATGTTGCGAGAGGGAAATTAAGGCTTTAGCCAACTAAAAAAAAAAGGCTCCAAAGACTGCCAAAATTCACTCTACTCATTTTACGCTGCCTTTTAGCTCTATATATAGGTAAAACGGCGCCATTATAGATTGAAGGCGACAATGCGTGAGTGGGTCGTGCAGGGCATGCGTTAATTGCATTAACTATTTTAACGTGATTAATTTTAAAAAATTAATTACTGCTATTAACGCGATAAATTTGATAGCCCTACTTTAAGCCAAAACTAAAGACTCTGGATAAGTGTAAGACATTTTGTCTGTAACGTTAAATACAATTAGAAAACGATTTAATTAAAAAATATACATATATTTAAAAAAAGGCATGTCCGATATTTTTTTTGCCGATTCCGATACTTTGAAAATGACGTGATCGGACCCGATCGATCGGGACATCTTTACTAATAAATAAGATTAATAAGATAAATAAGATTAACGTTACTGTACCTTGCTAACGTAACATTAGCCCTGCGGAGGGCTAAGTTTCTATTAATTATGACTACTGTCGATGCATGACTAACGTGTATCATACAAGTTTTATTTAATCTGTAAAAACACAGCGATGTGCAGTGATGAGGGTGTAAAATACAAACAATAAATCTTAAGGTCAATTTTAGCTCAGTAGTCATTGATGGATAAAACACCAAGTAGCACTGGTGCTAAATGTGCTCGAATACAGCAGGTATCATACATTTATTTTGAACACTGCAAAAACTCAAAATCCTATAAGGACTTACAATTAGACTAACTTAAAACTTAACTAGAACTTAAAAATAGCTTGACAAAAATGGAAATTCAATTGAAAAACGTGGGAAAAACACCTAATTGTTAAGTGATGTGTGTTATCAAGCGTAGACATTTTTAAGTAAGAAATAAATCGTTTTAAAATAAAGTTTTAGAGTGAAAGAAGTGGATTTTTTGTGTTTTTTTCTAGTCACATCCATAGGCGGAGTTTGACTTTTGGGGCAGGGGGGGCACAAAATGTTGATGACCCCGACACGCAGTGTCAGCAATAAAATTACCTTACAAGAAAATTTATAATAATAAGTTGACAATGAGCGTTTTTTTGTTTCCCATCATTCTTGAAGGGAATTCTAAATCAGGCTGCTTAGGCAATACTTTTCGCCAAGATCGTCATCCATTGAATATGGTACGCCCACCGGAGTTGTGCCAATGTAGTTACCCCAGTCAAAAATTGTATCCCCTGGGCAGAGTCTAATGGAGGTAGATTTGTGTCTTTATTATTCAATCAAAAAAAAGTTGCTTCAATAAAAAGAAGTTGCTTCAATAAAAATATATGTTTTCAACCAAAAAAAAGCCCCTTCAATCAAAAAAAAAAAAATGTCAATGCAAAAATAAATTTGAAACTCAGAAAAATTCATGTGAAAGCTATTTTTCTTTTATGTATATATATATATTCTTTTTGAAGCAACTTTTTTGATTGAAGTAATGTTGATTTGTGTCTTGGACACATTTTGGCTAGGACGTTTTTGTCTTTTTTAGCCATTCAAAAAATTAGTCGCTTCAAAAGATATATATTTTTTAAAAGAAAAATCTATCAAAAACAGTATATATTCAATTACAGAAAACGCTTTTGAATGCGAAAAAATATTTGAGATTGAAAAATTTGCATTCGAACACTTAATTTTTCATTGAAAAAGTTTTCTTTGATTGAAGCAATCGCTTTTGTGTTTGGGCCATATTATAGGTAGGACATTTGTGTCTAAGTCATTCAATTCCCAAAAAAAAAAAGTTGCTTCTATCAAAAAATTATACATATATTTTCAATCAAAGAAAAAAATCCTTTAAAAAATGAAATTGCCTTCCCCTAATTTTTTTTTTAATTATATGCAAAGCAAATGACTGTCTAAAGTGCTCGTCACATGATCTGTTTAAAAAATAATTTTGACCCATTATAAAAATATATTTTTCATTTCATTCATTTTTGTTGCAGTATTATTGCTTTACAACTTATATACATATATATGAAAGTCAATTTCATGCAATGACACTTTTTGGCCCCTTAAAATCCGCTTATGGTCACATCTGAGATGCAATTGTTGTCGGGTTTCAAAAACGTACATCTAAAATAAAGATATTGTCTAAAAATGGTTCAATATTAGGTGAAATGTCTTGTTTTCTCATGTATATTCATCATTGCCTTTACCTAAAAAAAAAAAAAATGTTTTATCCGATTACTCGGTTAATCGGTTGAATTTCCAGTAGAATACTCGATTACTAAAATATTCGATAACCGCATCCCTAATTTTATCAGTCGACATTAGAGAAGTTAAATAATCAAGAACATACAATTAGTGAGAAGAAGTAACATTCTGTAGGCAAGCGGGTGAACTGGAGGCTCTTCAGCTGATTTTCAGATGAGATGTGGGACGGTTCATTAAAACAGGGTTTTCACTCAAAATGAAAGAAGCTATTAAAACTAATCGTTGGGTTACACTCTTAAAAAGTTCATTTCACAGAAGCTGGTCATAGCTACCACACTGCGGTTTTGTGAACCATTGCTATATGGTGCAGAGGACCTAAAAATAGACAGGAATGTTAAAATGTCGGATGTACCTGCATCACTTTACATCTTTTTCACACACAAACACACATCCACACAAAAACACACTCAAGCCCCTTTCTGACTTATATCCCAGTAAATTCCCGTGTAAAGTGACATGAAGAGAAGTCCTGGGAATAACCCAGGTTTTAACTTTCACAGACTTGTCCCGTGTTGGCGACTCGAGGCTCTCTGTGCGGGGAGTAGTGTTTTAGTCAACGGTGACGATTACAAAAATATTTCGTCCAGGAACATTTTTTTTCCTAAAGTTAACATCAAAATGACGTGCTGAAAGCGTGTCTTGAAAAACTAAAACATAACGAGATGGATGCCAGTTGTCATCTGACAACAAGAGAACGAGATGAAAATTCCCTATAGTTTCCATCATAAATTGTGTTATACTTTCGTATTGTATGTGTAGTTAGCACGTATTTAGCAGTGTTTGGTCGTGTCACACATGTGATGTGCTGCGGAACCCCCCCCGACTCGCCCGCCCTAAACACACGCCGGTCAGTGAGTAAGCCTGTGCCCATTCCAGGCTCCTTTTGTGAAACGTGTCAGGTACTGCTTGGTTAGTTTTGCGTTCTTATCTTGGCTGGATATGCCATGTTGCTTTAGCCTTAAAAGGTCTGTGCTGAGTGATCATCATACACTTGACTAACTTGTTAAGTTAGCATAACGTTTGCGTTAGCATAGCTTTCGCGTTAACATTAGCATTTAGCGCGGTGACTGTGTCTTCTTAAAATCTTGGAAAACATATTACATGTATTCATCATGAAAATGGTGATGTCCTTGACTAATAAATATTTTTGTCAAAAAGACTAATACAAAAATTAAAATGGCTGCCAAAAACAACACTGGCGGGGAGGGCGGCTGGCAGGATTTAGAACACGGACACGAGTGTGTTTATTTTGTTGTCTTATCAGCTCTCTGCCTACCGCTTAGGTTAGTATTATTGATTCCCATCAATCTACTGTCACGGATCCATTTTGTTATTCTCCCTTTTCCGCGATCGTGTGTATTTTTGTTTGTATTTAATAAAGCCATGAACGTATCCCTCGGTTCTTGTCTGCTTTGAGGTACAACCTTGTTTTCGCAGTTGCGGACCATGATATCGGCAACAAAATAAAGCACACATTTCCAAAGATGGACGATGGACTGTCTCTTACTTGGCTGTACAATCTAGTAGCAATTTAATTTCGTTATGTTTCCAGTTTGCCATGTTGATCATTGCGGTGTTTACTTCTTTTCATCTTACTGCGAAGAAAAAGGAAATAATGATCGACTCGCCATGATGTTTATGTCATCAGCCTTCGTGCCGTGACCCGGGAATTAAACACCTGTTTCCACACATGCTGCATCCTGGGTAAGTCTTGGACATTATATCAAGTCGCAGCCCAGTAAATGTCTGCATAATCTCTGTGTCAGTCGACCCGGGGACTTGCTTTCACACATCAGGGCTACCCATTTAAATCCCGGGATTTTAATGGTGTTCAGGTATGTACGAAAGGGGTTTCAGTATACCAGTACATATTCACACTTCTGATTCAGACTTTATGACCATTTGGGTTTATGAATGGAAAAAAATCCCATGGGCTCACAACTTGTGGGAGGGGCCAAGGAAGTCGGGTGCATTGAATGTTGGGTGGCAGCCAAAGGACAGAAGCTGCGGCCGCAAGGTGGTCTGTGCCTGTCGTGGCGGCAATCCCAGAACCCGCTGGCGGACAACATCAGTGAGGGATGCCGTCAAGCTGAAGAAGGACGTCTATCGCACTTTTTTGGCCTGCGGCCAGCTGATGGTAACCGGCTGGCCAAGAGGCACGCGGCTCGGGTGGTCACTGAGGCGTAAACCCGGCCATGGGAGGAGTTCAGTGAGGCCATGGAGAACAACTTCCGGACAGCTTTAAAGAAATTTTGGTCCACCGTCGTCTCAGGAGAGGAAAACAGTGCACCACCAACACGGTGTATAGTGTGGGGATATAGTGGGATGTTGTGAAATGGTGGGCCGAACACTTTGAATACCTCCTCAATTCCACCGACACGCCTTCCTATGTGGAAGCAGAGCCTGAGGACTCCGAGGCGGTCCTCCTATCTCTGGGGTTGAAGTCAACGAGGTGGTTAAAAAGCTCCTCTGTGTCAGAGCCCCAGGGGTGGATGAGATCCACGGGAGTTTCTAAAGGCTCTGGATGTTGTGGGGTTGACTTGGTTGACACGCCTCTGCAACGTCGCGTGGACATCAGGGACAGTGCCTCTGGATTGGCAGAACGGGGTCGTGGTCCCTCTTTTTAAAAAGGGGGACTGAAGGGTGTGTTCCAACTATAGAGGGATCACACTCCTCAGCCTTCCAGGGAAGGTCTACTCATGGGTACTGGAGAGGAGGGTCTGTCGGGAAGTCAAATCTCGGATTCAAGAGGAGCAGTGTGGTTTTCATCCGGGCCGCGGAAGAGTGGATCAGCTCTATACCCTGAGCAGGGTTGTTGTGGGGTCCAACCAGTCTACATGTGTTTTGTGGACTTAGCGAAGGCGTTTGACCGTGTCCCCCGGGGAGAACTGTGAGACTGGACAAAGAGATAACAAATGGTTCGCTGGTCAGAAACATTGCAATGTAGCCGTTGTTTTGACAACCCTGGATCCAGAATTGTCCCGCTGTCGTCTGTTTTTGCCTTGTTTTTTGACCATTGTCGACGAATAAATTGTCAACCTGTTTTCGGTGAGCCTTCTTCAAACTTTTGGAACATGGAGTCAGTACAAAGGGTTAACACAGGAAGGGAAGGCGCAGAATGTTGGCCCCCACCGGTTGGCTTGCGGGAGCGGTGCCAGCGGAGCGGCACTTCGCTCGGCTGGTGCTGTTTCCGCGACTTGGCAATTCCTTCAGCTTCATGAGTATCAATAAATGGATTGGAATAACATATTGCAACTAAATGAAATTTTGCGGGTACAGCATTTGAAATTGAAAAATTTTCATTTTACAACTTTTGATGATGAAAATAAAACCTCAGACGCACGTGGAACATTTCAGCTATTTTTAAACCATGACTTTTTATACAGTATCTAAAAAATAGAATAAATATAATAAAAGTAGCATGCCATGCAATATTTTATTGAAACTGCATTTTTTTACTGTGCCAATATTCAGAAAATTTGAATTAAAAGTCCAACATGTGTACTTTCATCAGGTTACAGTTCTCTCATGGTTTACTCATGTTATAGTTTATTGTATCAATGACCTTTTTGCATTAAAATCACTACACTATTGTAATTATTTTACTGTAGGCTAATTAAGTGCTTGGGTTGTTTACCGCATACTTTTTGTCCAAAACATCAAGGTACAGGTACAGACTTGTGTTGCTGACTGGATGGCTTCCAACACCGTCCATGACTTCCGGGCAACTCCACCGCCCCCAGTCCGCCCAGTCAAGTTGATATCATGACTGAAAAACCACATGACACCACAAAAAAAAATGTCATTCTTAAAATACGATGAAGTCAAACGGAGTACCATTTAAGAATTTAATAGCCATCTAAAAAGAAAAAAATGACACTGAATTTTCTTCACCCTCATTTAAAAACGCCTCCACTTTCAATATTTCTGCTCCAATTGTTCGAGAGGCTTTTAATATCACGCATATTACTTTTAGATTTCGTGTTTAAATTGGTCAATTATGAACCCATTTTGGCTTCAGACAGGTTTGAGACTACGGTCCCTGCTCATGACTATTTCATGTATTTTGGACTCATGTTTAATGCAAGACAGAGCATACGTTTGGATCTTGAGCGACCTTTAAGTAAAAGGGTTGATAAGAGCTGGTGGGATGGTTTTCTGCATTTTTGTGCTGAAGCAAAGACAGCAATGGAGGATTCCAGCATTCCCCAAAATACAAAGTACCAACAAGGGACATTAAATCATTAAATACAGTGGACATCAAAGGTCTGTTGACGTGCTGTGCTCCTAAGTCACTATACGTGTCTGTGTGTATGTGAGAGAGCGCAGCGTTAAATAATGGAACAGTTCTGCCCTCTTTTGTGTTTCAAGTAAGATTAAGCAAAGTTACAGGGCAGAAAGTGCGGTCAACATACACACACAAGCACACCCCCACGTTTTACAAAACACTAATATAAAAAGTACAATTAAGCGATAGTTATGAGGTAGATATCAGTGACTTGTTGACAGACGTTTTTTTCCATTGTGATGTAATTTGTTTAAAATTTCAAAATATGTGAGGGAATAATTTTTCAAAGTCTTTTGTTTTTAAAAATAAATAAATAAGCGGCATGGAAAATGAATGAATGAATAAATATCAGACATCAATTAATGATTCTAAGCTAAAAATGACAGACATTACGGATAGGGTTGCCACCCGTCCCTTGAAATAAGGAACAATCCGTTTTTGGGAATTAAATGTTGCATTCCGTATTGAACCAATACGGAATATATTAGGGCTGTCCCAAACGACTAATTTTCTCCCGATTAGTCAGCCGACTATTTTTACGATTAGTCGACTAATCTAATAATTAAAAAAATATATTTTTTGTTTTTGTTTACTAATTTAGCAATGAAATTTTTGTTGACGCTTATCAATTCACAAAAAACATATTGGAACACTTAAATTATTTACTAAAGTACAAATAAACACGTAAATAACAATAATAAATCACAAATAAACAATGACTTCAAATGCTGATAGAATTAACTAGTGTAGCATCCCGATTGAAAAGATGGGTCTCTTAAACTGATGGTTTACAACTTTTATTCCATCCTTGATGTAATCACACTGTAAGAGCTACGGTGCACACAAATAAAACAACACAATTAGAAATTAATGAAAACTTATAGGCCCATTGTCAATGAAACATTATTATTTAGTAAAACGACAGCACCCTCTGGTGTACAAAAAAATGAAAAAAAATTTTTTTTTACAAACGGTGACGGCGCTTGAGGTGTTTATTCACGGTCGACGTGCAGCCAAGCTTGGCAGTGAAGAGACAGGACACAAGAGTGTACCCTCCTTTATTTCTTTGAAAAAAGTCAATGTTTTGGACACTCTGGTGCGCTTTTTTGGCTTTGTGCCACTTTCCCCGCTTGCATACAGAGCATCCGACATTCTGAACTTTCCGCGCATATTTTTTTTTTTTAACCCTTCAATAACCGTCGACGGGATGTTGTGCTCGTTGACGGATTTATGTCATCGATGACGTCGACTATGTCGACTAGTCGGGACAGCTCTAGAATATATATGAATAGTAGGGGTGCACGATATCCATTTTTTGAAACCGATACCGATATCGATAACTTCCTGCTCCTCAAAGCTGATACCGATATGATAACCGATAATATATGGCGGAAAACACAGACAAGACTGAAAAAGCAGTTTCTGCTCTTGCACTCCTCTTGCAGAAAAACTGTTGTATTTTAAGCCAAAACAACTGTTGTGTTTGATGGAACAATATGTCTATATGCTGCTATATATCACTACTTCAGATTATAAATACTTCCCTCCAAACAGGAGAGTTTCCTCAGACTTTAAAAACTGCAGTAATAAAACCTCTCCTAAAAAAACCTAATCTGGATGCCTCAACCATGAGTAATTACAGGCCAATATCAAATCTGACATTCCTGGGGAAAATTATCGAAAGGGTTGTGTTTGAACAGATCCAGACTTTTATGATGCAAAACAATCTTTTTAACTCATTTCAGTCTGGATTTCGGCCACAACACAGCACCGAGACCGTGCTTATCAAAGTCCTAAATGATATTCGTCGGAATACCGATGCAGGCAAATCATCTGTTCTGCTACTGTTGGATCTCAGCGCCGCATTTGACACGGTTGATCACAACATACTACTCAGCAGATTAGAACAGTGGGTAGGGCTTACTGACACTATTCTTCAGTGGTTCACATCCTATTTACATGATAGGGATTTCTTTGTGTCAATCGGAAACTATCAGTCAGAACGAACCAAATTCACGTGTGGAGTCCCTCAAGGGTCAATTCTTGGACCACTCTTATTTAACATCTATATGCTTCCATTAGCTCAGATAATGGAACAGTATGACATCTCATATCACGCCTATGCAGATGACACACAACTGTACATTTCTGTGTCCCCACATGATTATAGTCCCTTAGTCTCCCTGAGTAAATGCATTCATCAAATCAATGAATGGATGTGCCAGAATTTTCTCCAGTTAAATGTGGAGAAGACAGAGGTGATCATTTTTGGGCCAAAAAAGGAAAGGTCAAAGATAAGCAGCCAACTTAGCACAATGTCACTTACAGCTACATATCAAGTCAGAAACCTTGGCGTAATTATTGACTCAGACCTAAAATTTGATAGCCATTTAAAGTCCGTCACTAAATCCGCTTATTACCACCTAAAAAATATAACCAGAATGAAGGGGCTTCTGACTCAACAAGACATGGAAAAACTTATGCATGCATTCATTTTCAGCAGATTGGACTACTGCAACGGTATATTTACAGGTCTTGATAAAAAATCAGTCAGGAAGCTGCAGCTAGTACAGAATGCTGCAGCCAGAGTCCTCACAAATACAAGGAAGCTGGACCACTTACACCGTTTTGAAATCGCTACACTGGCTTCCAGTGAGTCAAAGGATAGACTATAAAATACTACTGCTCGTCTACAAAACACTTAATGGCCTTGGACCAAAATACATGCTTGACTTGTTAGATTCCTATGAGACATCTAGACCCCTAAGGTCGTCTGGAACCGGTCTTCTGCATGTTCCAAGAACAAGAACCAAGCAGGGTGAGGCAGCATTTAGTTATTAAGCTCCTCACCTCTGGAACAAGTTACCCGAACGTCTGAAGTATGCTCAAACTGTTAGCTCCTTTAAATCAGGGCTAAAAACGCTTTTGTTTAGCACTGCATATCCATAACTGTGTATATATTTCAATCTATCTGCTCTCTATTCCTCTTGTGCTTATCTCCATTGCTGATTTCAATGATTATTAGTAGTAGTAGTTTTTGTTTTATTTTTGTTTTATTTTTATTTATTTATTTTTATTCTGTGATTAAATGCGATCTTTTGTCTTGGTTTTTACGTTGTGTTGATTTAAATGTGATTTTTATGGTCTTCATGTGATGTAAAGCACTTTGAATTGCTTTGTGTTGAATTGTGCTATATAAATAAATTTGCCTTGCCTTGCCTTGCCTATAGCAGATTCATGGCTCATTAAGCCTCCGAACTATTTTTAATTTGCCCGTTTTACCCTGGAAACCCCCGTTTACAGACGTCGCGCAACCGTTTTTGTTTCAACCTAGCCATAAAAAGAAGGTAATAATATTTATTATTCAAAATGTCTGTCATTTTTAGCTTTGAATCATTAATTGATGTCTAATATTTAGTTTAAAAAAAGAAAACAACTTTAAAAAATTATTCACTCGCATATTTTAAACTTTTAAACAAATTAAGTCACAAAGAAAAATTTGGCGTCTGTACAAAAGTCACGGATAGCTACCTCATAACTATCGCTTAATTGTATTTTTCTTTTTTTACTGTCGCATTTTCCCCAATATATTAGATGATAAATAATCGATCCAAACAAAGAAAATTTGAAAAATAACATTTAAAAGGGTAACTATATGAAAAAGAAAATCTCAACCACTCCTTGTTGTCTGCGATTTCTGCATCGCGACCCTTGTTATATCACCATGTTTCACCCATAAAATCCCCCAAAAATCTGGCTGTGGCCATTCACAGCTGTGTCTTGACACTCAGTGATACATGCTACATGGAGTTTTTGGATCGAAACAAGGTAAATTCGCGATAATATGTCGTTAAAATCGTGGCGTCTAATTCTGCTCTCGCGTGCTCTCGCCTCCAGTTAGGGTTTCGCTGTTTAATGCGCCATGAATTTGCTATGGCAGAATATAGACATATTGTTCTATCAAACACAACAGTTCCTTTGGCTTAAAATACAGCAGTTCATTTTAAAGAGGGGTGCAAGAGCAGAAACTGCTTTTTCAGACTTGTCTGTGTTTTCCGCCATATATATATATATACAACGTAGTGTACTGTTACAGTAGCATTAGTAACAAAGTTAGCGCTTCAGACAAGTTCTCAAACAAACAAACAAACAAACAAACGTCTCATACAAAAAACAAAACATTTCTTGCAACAACAGACCATGTACATTCCTCCAAACAACTACACTTACGGACAAATCTCACCCAGGGATTGTAAACATAACGTTACAACGAAGGCGCCAGCCTCAAAAGTCGTCCAGGCATATTAAATTAGCAAGAAAACACAAAACGATGTCCCAAAACGACCAAGAGAGGGCGGTGCTGGACAGCACAAAAACCCTGCTGTGAATTTACCAAAAGGCAGAATAGTATATACTGTAAAATAAAAAGCATATGTACATAAAATATTAACAATTTAAATATACATAGAAAGTACACCTTGATGCCTGTTGTCGTGATTTAGTGACAGATAAAAGCAGCCCCCAATTTTTTTTTTTCCCCTCATAGATGCCAAATTTGCATCACACATAAAATTACATGTATTTTATTTTTTGGATTGATTATTTGATTTTCATTATTGAGTTGTTATTATTATTATTTATTCCTTAATTGCGTGTTTTAATTAACTTTATCAAATTAGTTCATTTTTTATTTTATTTATTTATTTATTATTATATATTTTTCTTTTTGTGTCAAGGTGTCAAATGGCTTGGATCCCACCAATTTCAATAACCTCCACCCCAGCTCCAATTTACTTTTTATCGCCAAAATGATTGAAAAATCCATCGCATCTCAACTCTATGACCACCTAATCACCAATATCATCTACAAGTGGGTTCAATCCTGTTTCCACCACCTTCATAGCACTGAAACACCACTACCTAAAATCACTGACGACGTCCTCGTAGCTTCCGACACTGGTTTACTTTCAATCCTTGTTCTCCTTGACCTTACAGCTGCCTTTGACACCATTTCTCACACTATCTTTCTTGATTAACTCTCCTTCATTGGTACCACCCACACACCCCATACTTGGTCCACCTTCTAACTGTCTGACTGCCAGTGATGTCACAGATTACTTAAAAAACTAATGATTACTGATTACACCTCAAAAAAGTAATCTAGTTAATTTACAGATTACTGTATTATGAAAGTAATTAAGTTGTTTTAACAGTAATTTATGAGTTACTTTTCACCATTTTTTCACCTTTTGCTGGCTCAACATAACAATGACAACAGAAAAATGTCATCATATGCAATTGAATTTTTCACATAAGGCTTAATCTTCGAGTTACAGAGGCGTCACGGCCCATTAGGCAAACCAGGGAATTACCTAGGGCCCCCAGCCAGCAGGGGCCCCAAGAGGGCCAACAGATTAAGCACACACAGTTTTGCTGCACTGTCGCAGCGACAAGTGAAGGGAGTGTTTCAATACCATGGAATCATTTAGCAGATTAACTAATGATTCTGTTATCAATCCTTATCAGCCCTAACCATGTCACATAGATTGTACCTATTTGAAAAAGTCCAATCAGCTATTAATACCACATGATTGTTTAAAGAGTGACTCACCAAGTATTCTCTGGAAAGTCCTTGCCGAGTTGTTATAAGTCGATTTTCACAGGCCACCTCATTGTTCATGTGACTACTTAAAGAAATGGTGATTTTTCCAAAAAGTCTATTAATGGGTCTATCGTATTCCTCGTCGAATACTCTATAAGAAAAATATAACATATATGCATGGAAAATAATCCTAAACGATTTTATTAGCAATTTTAATACTCTTTTTAGCAAGGTTCCCTGGGTATGCGTACGTTCCCATAGCAACCAGTCCTGTTATTGTCCTACGTCGCAAGAGCTGCGTATTCTGGGAGCGAGAATAGGCGTAAGGTGCGCATTTCGAGCAGAGGACGGCCACCTGTTAAAATGTGTGCCTCCATGAATGATTGTAAGTACATCCATATGAGTCAGTGTAAAGTGCTTAGTTTTCGTCACTTTTATGGCCAAGATGACTGCACGTGCACGCAGCGCACACTCGCACCCCCCCACCTTTGTGTTCATTATACTGCGCGAGTATGTATGTGTGTCACGTGACTCAGAAGGGCCCCATGTTGCTTGTTGCCTGGGGCGCCCGGGGACCCTTGCTATGCCTCTGTCGAGTTAGCGGGGGCTATTAGGGGTAATTAGTCGATTGAGTCAATTTCAACCACCATTGACTCGCGCTAGCTTTGCCACTACGGAGCCCTGAAACTAACAAATAACTGACAAACTGCACGGAATTTGTTTAACTCCAACAACTAATTAAACCACCACCAACTCCAAGACTAAGCCTAATGTAAAAAATTCTGAACTTCCCCTTTAAAATAAAAAACAAGCCATTAAAATGTTGTCTATAAAAGTTGTAAAGCGATAAAACACACAACAAAAATGAATGAAATGAACAAGAATCCTACAAAGTATTTCATTATGGGTTAAAATCATTTTTCGAACAGATCATGTGACTTGCACCTTAGAGACTGTCCTTTGCTTTGCTTAGCCAAAACTACACCTGAGGAGGCAAGATGGATATGATGTATGATGGATGGATTTGTCTGTTTTACCCTGGAAACCTCCGCTTACAGACTTCACGCAACCGCTTTTGTTTCAACCCAGCCATAAAAAGAAGGTAAGTAATTATTTTTAAAAAAGTCTATTTTTAGCTTAGACTCATCAATTGATGTCTAATATTTTGTTTAAAAAAATAATTATTCACTCGCATATTTTAAACTTTTAAACAAATTGCGTCACGATGAAAAAAAATGATGTTTGTCGCTTAATTTTATTTATTTTTTGTTACTGTCGCATTTTCCACGATATATTAGATGATAAATAATCGATTCAAATAAAAAAAAAAAAATTGGAAAAAAAAAAACGTTTATAATGGTAAATATATGAAAAAGAACATCTCGACCACTCCCTGATGTCTGCGATTTCTGCATCGCGACCATTACTATGTGATACATGCTAACGGGCGGGACCGGGTACAGCAGGAGACTAGCCGACTACAGCAGCTAGCCAGGTTCATGGACAGCCAGCGAAGCTGGGGCAGGAGGCTGCTACCGTGGCAGCAGTCAGCCAGGTGGACCACCAACAGCCGCAGCAACAGGCCAGTACCCTTATGGGAAATTTGGGTTCAGGCTGCACAATTTGTAAGGCGGTGGGAACTTTGGGGCCAAAGAACACGGGGGGATGAGATTCGCAAAAGAATTGGTTTGTGTTATTTATTGTAAACTCAGATTTATTTATTTTTTTATGTTTTACAAGTTAGACTGTACGTTACTGTAAGTCCCACCTGTGAGTATGTGGGCAATTACCCGTACTGTGCAGAGTATAGCCTAAATAATTGTGAATTGTTGTCATAACATTTATAACATGGATATTATCTGAAATTGAGGCTTGTAAGTCCTACAGCATGGCAATTGGGCATTTGAGTGTTGTTTTCTGCATCATTTTCTGCGTGTGTTCCGAGACCTGTGCCCGTCTCCTTATCCCTGCGCTGTCATATGTACTTTACGTTCTGGCACCTTATGATTTACAAATTAAGCACTAGACACAAGCACTTTATTATGCTTGTTGCTAACACTTGTGTATGTAAATCTGACGTTGGTAAATTGTTTCTGCTTGGAGATGAGATGCATGTGTGACAGCCTGGTAGTTTTTTTGTTTTTTTTTAACATAGGCGTTTTGGCAGTTGCCGTAATATTCTCAGGATCAAAGCACCGCTCTGCCCCATTCTGGCCCCGAATCTTTTACCGGAACAACGTTCCGACCGGTTCGGCCTACTTTCACCCCTGGACATAAGGGCGTTTAAATCCTGGGATTTAACCGGAGTTCAGCGTATGTCTGAAAGAGGCTATTGTATCACTTGCACATTAAAAAATCAGTTTCTGGTTTCTTTGAACAACTTGCAAATGAATTGCGGTACATCCATGCAACTTATTCTGTATAATGTTTCCTATATTATCTTTTGCTTATGTCACATTGCTTAAGACGTATTATCACAGGTCTCTATTGAATAGTTTCACGCCACCGGCATTAGTTCATTGCATAAGTCTTTACAAGCAAAATGGCTGAACATGTTGTCATTATATGTCATGCATCATAGACTTCGTAATGATATTGGCGGGACACTGCGCCACGCCTTCAAGTAGAGGGCCGTCCCACACTCCGCTTCAGTCGATCGAAGTCGGTCGCAGTTATTCTCAAACACATGCAGCGATCCAACACCGGATTTAGGTTGAAAAAGTACAAAAGCTGTACCGCATAGAAACAGGAAGGATTCTCTCAGGAGTGATTTTTTTCTAGGATTCAAGGTAATTATTTTATTTTTCGTACCATGCATGCATTTTGAAACACTGCGAAAAACTCAATGGGAGAAATTAACCACTACGGCGTTGGCGTCATTATTCGCAATATTTTCGTAAAATAAATGCTAACTGCCCATTTTTTTTGCTTTCAACCAAGAACCGAGACTGTTTTACGTTCATATCTATAAAGAATTCAGGGATTTAAGCATTTATTCGCAAGAATTTTCAACGGAAAAAGCTCTTTGTGGTGATAAGGTGGTGCCACAGTGGCTTAAATGCTAGCAGCACATTCGACATATTTACGTAAAATAAATGCCAAATGCCCGTTATTTTTTGCTCTTATAACAAAGAATCGAGACTGTTTTACGTCCATATCTATAAAGAATTCAGGGATTTACGCATTTATTCACAAGAATTTTCAACGTAAAAAGCTAATTGTGGTGATAAGGCACAATGGCTTAGACTAGCAGCACATTGGACATATTTACGTAAAATAAATGCTAACCGCACGTTTTTTTGTTGTTGTTGTTGTTTTTTTTTGCTTTAAACCAAGAATCAAGACTGTTTTGCGTCCATATCTATAAAGAATTCAGGAATTTACGCATTTATTCACAAGAATTTTCAACGCAAAAAGCTCTGAGGTGATAAGGTGGTGCCACAGTGGCTTAAAGACTAGCAGCACATTCAAAATATTTACGGAAAACAAATGCTAACTGCCCGCTTTTTTTTTTGCTTTTATCCAAGAATCGAGACTGTTTTACGTCCATATCTATAAAGAATTCAGGGATTTACGCATTTCTTCACAAGAATTTGCAACGTAAAAAGCTCTTTGTGGTGATAAGGTGGTGCCACAGTGGCTTAAAGACTAGCAGCATATTCGACATATTTACATAAAACAAATGCTAACTGCCCTTTTTTTTTTTTTTTTTTTTTGCTTTTAACGAAGAATCGAGACTGTTTTACATCCATATCTATAAAGAATTCAGGGATTTAAGCATTTGTTACAAGAATTTTCAACGGAAAAAGCTCTTTGTGGTGATAAAGTGGTGTCACAGTGGCTTAAAGACTAGCAGCACATTTGACATATTAACGTAAAACAAATGCTAACTTTTTTTGCTTTAAAGGCAAGACAAGGCAAGGCAAATTTATTTATATAGCACAATTCAACACAAGGCAATTCAAAGTGCTTTACATCACATGAAGATCATAAAAATCACATTTAAATCAACACAACGTAGAAACGAAGACAAAAGATCGCATTTAATCACAGAATAAAAATAAATAAATAAAATAAAAATAAAACAAAAACTACTACTACTAATAATAATTGAAATCAGCAATGGAGATAGAAACAAGAGGAATAGAAAGCAGGTAGATTGAAATATATAGACAGTTATAGATATGCAGTGCTAAACAAAAGCGTTTTTAGCCCTGATTTAAAAGAGCTAACAGTTTGAGCATACTTCAGACGTTCGGGTAACTTGTTCCAGAGGTGAGGAGCATAATAACTAAATGCTGCCTCACCCTGCTTGGTTCTTGTTATTGGAACATGCAGAAGACCGGTTCCAGACAACCTTAGGGGTCTAGATGTCTCATAGGACTCTAACAAGTCAAGCATGTATTTTGGTCCAAGGCCATTAAGTGTTTTGTAGACGAGCAGTAGTATTTTATAGTCTATCCTTTGACTTACTGGAAGCCAGTGTAGCGATTTCAAAACTGGTGTAATGTGGTCCAGCTTCCTTGTATTTGTGAGGACTCTGGCTGCAGCATTCTGTACCAGCTGCAACTTCCTGACTGATTTTTTATCAAGACCTGTAAATATACCGTTGCAATAGTCCAATCTGCTGAAAATGAATGCATGCATAAGTTTTTCCATGTCTTGTTGAGTCAGAAGCCCCTTAATTCTGGTTATATTTTTTAGGTGGTAATAAGCGGATTTAGTGACGGACTTTAAATGGCTATCAAATTTTAGGTCTGAGTCAATAATTACGCCAAGGTTTCTGACTTGATTTGTAGCTGTAAGTGACATTGTGCTAAGTTCGCTGCTTATCTTTGACCTTTCCTTTTTTGGCCCAAAAATGATCACCTCTGTCTTCTGCACATTTAACTGGAGAAAATTCTGGCACATCCATTCATTGATTTGATGAATGCATTTGCTCAGGGTGACTAAGGGACTATAATCATGTGGGGACACAGAAATGTACAGTTGTGTGTCATCTGCATAGGCGTGATAGGAGATGTCATACTGTTCCATTATCTGAGCTAACGGAAGCATATAGATGTTAAATAAGAGTGGTCCAAGAATTGACCCTTGAGGGACTCCACACGTGAATTTGGTTCATTCTGACTGATGGTTTCCGATTGACACAAAGAAATCCCTATCATGTAAATAGGATGTGAACCACTGAAGAATAGTGTCAGTAAGCCCTACCCATTGTTCCAATCTGCTGAGTAGTATGTTGTGATCAACCGTGTCAAATGCGGCGCTGAGATCCAATAGTAGCAGAACAGATGATTTGCCTGCATCGGTATTCCGACGAATATCATTTAGGACTTTGATAAGCACAGTCTCGGTGCTGTGTTGTGGTCGAAATCCAGACTGAAATGAGTTAAAAAGATTGTTTTGCATCATATAATTCTGGATCTGTTCGAACACAACCCTTTCGATAATTTTCCCCAGGAATGTCAGATTTGATATTGGCCTGTAATTACTAATGGTTGAGGCATCCAGATTAGGTTTTTTTAGGAGAGGTTTTATTACTGCAGTTTTTAAAGTCTGAGGAAACTCTCCTGTTTGGAGAGAAGTATTTATAATCTGAAGTATGTCTGGGGCTATGCAATGAAAAACAGTTTTGAAAAAGTTTGAAGGAAGGATGTCAAGGCAGCATGTAGCAAGCAAGAATCGAGACTGTTTTATGTCCATATCTATAAAGAAGTCAGGGATTTAAGCATTTATTCACAAGAATTTTCAACGTAAAAAGCTCTTTGTCAGTGTTTCCAGTCAGTTAGCTTTGACAGAGATAGGCCCCCTATCGATCGTCCCTGCGCCCCGTGTCCAATCAATATATTATGAAGTCTATGCATGCATATTTCTCAACATGTTCATGACTAACCTGTCCTGAAGTGGTAATTTCCTCCTAGGTGAATCTTGACTTTTCCTACTGAAAGACCCCAAACCAGGGGTTTGCAACCCTGGTCTTCAAGAGCCGCTATCCAGCTTGTTTTCCATGTATCCCTCCTTTAACACACCTGAATCAAGTAATCAGGATAATTATCAGGCTCCTGCAGAGTTTGCTGATGAGCTGATCATTTAATTCAGGTGTGTTAAAAGAGGAAGACATGGAAAACAAGCTGGATAGCGCCTTTTGAGAACCAGGTTTGCAGACCCCAGCCCCAAACCATTATTTTTTTAGGGGGGGCAGAGAATTGTCATATTTGTATTAATTCATGTATTTGGCGGAAAACACTCAGGTGACTTGAAGTTCCGCTCTGAGACCCCCAATTCGGCCAACTTTCAAAATTGTCGGATATGCATGTGTGATACATCATTGGAAAGCTTAAAATCTCAATTTTCGGGGGAAAGAAAAATTTTGAACAGGAGGGCATTTAAAAAAAAAAAGTTTTTTAAACAGCAAAACCCTATCTGGAGGTGAGAGCACATGAGAGCAGAATTACAGACGCCATGACTTTAACAAGATATTATCGCGTTCTTACCTTGTTTCGATCCAAAAACTCCATATATCACCGAGTGTCAAGACACAGCTGTGAATGGCCACAGCTGGATGTTTTGGGTATTTTATGGGTAAAACATGGTAATATAAGAAGTGTCGCCATGCAGAAATCGCAGACATTAAGGAGTGGTCGAGATTTTCTTTTTCATATATTTACCAGGTCTGTCAAACGAATTTTTAATCGAGTTAATCACAGCTTAAAAATTAATTAATCATAATTAATCGCAATTAAAACCATCTATGAAATATGCCATATTTTTCTGTAAATTATTGTTGGAATGTTAAGATACGACACAAGACGGATATATACATTCAACATACTGTACATAGGTACTGTATTTGTTTATCATAACAATAAATCAACAAGAGGGCATTAACATTAAAATTCTGTTAAAGCGATCCATGGATAGAAAGACTTGCAGTTCTTAAAAGATAAATGTTAGTACAAGTTATAGAAATTTTATATTAAAACCCCTCTTAATGTTTATCCATGGATAGAAAGACTTGTAGTTCTTAAAAGATAAATGTTAGTACAAGTTATAGAAATTTTATATTAAAACCACTCTTAATGTTTATCCATGGATAGAAAGACTTGTAGTTCTTAAAAGATAAATGTTAGTACAAGTTATAGAAATGTTATATTAAAACCCCTCTTAATGTTTTCGTTTTAATAAAATGTGTAAAATTTTCAATAAAAAAAATTAGCTAGTAGCTCGCCATTGTAGATGTCAATAATTACACAATCCTCATGGTGCTGAACCCATAAAAATCAGTCGCATCCAAGCGCCAGCAGATGGCGACAAAACTAAAAAAAAAAAAAAACAAGTAACAAGTGCACATGACCCTGTGCTGTAATTTTAATCTGTTTGAGCGGGGCATGTGCGTTAATTGCGTCAAATATTTTAATGTGATTAATTTTTTAAAAATTAATTACCGGCAGTTAACGCGATAATTTTGACAGCCCTGATACTTACCCTTTCAAACGTTTTTAAAAAATATATTTTTCTTTTTTTTTTTGGATCGAATATTTATCATCTAACATATCGGAGAAAATAAGACAGTAACAACAACAAAAAAATACAATTAAACGATAGTTATGAGCTGGATTTCTGTGACTATTACAGATGCCATTTTTTTCATTGTGACATAATTTTTTTAAAGTTTAAAATATGCGAATGAATAATTTTTTGAATTCGTTTTTATTTTTTAAACGAAATATGAGACACCAATTAATGATTCTGAGCTAAAAACGACAGACATTTTGAATAATAAATATAATAAATTACCTTCGTTTTATGGCTGGGTTGAAACAAAAGCGGTTGCGCGACGTCTGTAAACGGGGGTTTTCAGGGTAAAACTGACAAATTAAAAATAGTTCGGGGGCTTCATGCGCCGTGAATCTGTTATGGCAGCATATAGACATATTGTTCTATCAAACACAACAGTTGTTTTGTCTTAAAATACAGCAGTTTCTTTTAAAGAGGAGTGGAATAGCAGAAACTGCTTTTTCAGTCTTGTCTGTGTTTTCCGCCATTTATTGATTTATTTTTCATGTTAGTGTAAAATTTGATTTGTTCAATAAAATGTTAGTACTAATATCATTAAATATTATACATTTTTCACATTCAAAAAAACATTTTGTCAAATCATGGGTTGTGATACGAATCGTATCGTTTTTGTAGCGTTACAACCCAAGAGTATATGTTTCCATTATTTGAGTCACCACCCTCCACAGCAGCGCTGTCGCTGTCCAAGAGCTAACCTTTGTTTTCAGTAAACCGACAATCTATTAATAGACGCTAATGTGACGGACGGAGAGGGAGTGCACGTGAAAGTTGCTGGATCGAGTTCACCTCTGCATGTAATGCCATATTTTGGGAGCGCAGGGTGATTATGGGATGCATCGCAACAGTTGCCGTGACTCAGTGAAGGGTAAGTATCACCTTAATGGTATTACTGTTTGTAACACTTTTATGTTACTGATCCAATGGTCACAATGACTTGCATTCTCAGAATCTCAAAAGAAATGATATAGGAATATTTGAAGAATGGATTTGAAATTAATTGTATTATATTTTATGTTATTTTTTACATGTCGTAACTCTGTCGGCTGCATCGGCATCGAGTTCCTTGTTAAAAAATCATTTAATTCAAATTTTTTTACTTCTCAATTCAAGACTGAGGACTACAGAAACCATTGAATATTTTAAAATTGAATATATATATATATTTTTAAATGTTAAGAAATCAACATAATATTTACAAATTTGTACATTTTTTAAATTGAAAAACAAAACAGTACAAACTTCATTCAGAGAATATTTTTCCCCTTTTTTGTTTTTCAACTTAGAAAATAGTTTGCAGTATACAGTACATGTAACCCCTCCAGACCTGCATTTTTTCTGCTGGGCAAAAAAAAAAAAATCTGCATTTTTTTCTGCTTGGCAAAAAAAAAAAAAAAAAAAAAATCTTCACTGATTTTTATTCTACTCGAATACCAGGACAAAGTGCAATTTTTGGTGGAGGATATTTGATGCTTTTGTTGTTGTTTTTTTAATGTTAATGTTACTGTTGTAATTGGTCTTAATGAGAAATGAGCACTTACGCTTGCCTTTTTGAAGTTGCGTTTTGTCTCAGCTATTTTCAAAGAGCCACAAATAGCAAAGAGGGCGTGCTAAACCTCATGAATTGATTTTGATGGGTAATCTTTCGTCCAATCATCTCCCAGAAGCAACTAAATTCAGTGTATTTACTGATTTAGAGACGTGAATGCGTCATGCTGTTCAGCAGCATGCTCAGGTCTGAAGGGGTTAAATATATATATTTTTAAAGTACATTTACAGATTTTCTAATACAATAAATTTGTATTTAATAAAAACTAAGAGACTTTTGCAATTTAGAGGCTCAAAAATATGATTTGGAACATTTTTGGTTCGAAAAATTTCTCTCAGGGATTCATCAACTATCAAAATGAATGTCGATTTATTTGATCATCAATTAGTTGTTGATTGATTTGTAGACATAATGTAAGACAAAATCTCCAAAGGAAACCCTAACTATACTCAAGGTCATAAGTTATAAGACACCATTCAGTTGAATGAGAAGGAGTCAATTTAAAGTTCAACTTAAAAGTGATGTTCACACCCCTGATATCAAGCTTTCTAATTTGGAATTAGGGTTGTTCCGATCATGTTTTTTTGCTCCCGATCCGATCCCGATCGTTTTGAGTATCTGCCGATCCTGATATCTCCCGATCCGATTGCTTTTTTTTTGCTCCCGATTCAATTCCAATCATTCCCGATAATTTTTCCCGATCATATACATTTTGGCAATGCATTAAGAAAAAAATGAATAAAACTCAGACAAATATATATATTCAACATACAGTACATAAGTACTGTATTTGTTTATTATGACAATAAATCCTCAAGATGGCATTTACATTATTAACATTCTTTCTGTGAGAGGGATCCACCGATAGACTTGTAATTCTTAAAGGATAAATGTGATTTTGTATATTGTGACTAAATATTGCCATCTAGTGTATTTGTTGAGCTGTCAGTAAATGATTCTGTAGCCATTTAACTGTTGTGCCCAAATGCATGATGGGAAGTGCACCCATGACTGTGCGTAGTGGTACCAATTGATATATCTTCTCTGCATTGGGAAATATTACAGGGTGTTAAGAAAAAGGTCAATTATTACCTTTTATCCCCACATTGCTTCCCACGATATTTCTAATCGTAGGGAGAGGGATTGTAAGGCTTTAGCTAATTAAAAAAATGCTCCAAAGGCTGCCAAAATTCTCTCTACTCATTTTACGCTGCCTTTTAGCTCTATATATAAGTAAAACGGCGCCATTACAGATTGAAGCCGACAATGCATGAGTGGGTCGTGCAGCGCATGCGTTGATTGCGTTAAATATTCTAACGTGATAAATTTTTTTTAAAATTAATTAACGCCGGTAACGGGATAAATTTGATAACCCTACCTTAAGCCTAAACTAAAGACTCTGGATGAGTGTAACATATTATGTCTGTCACGTTAAATACAATTAGAAAACGATTTAATTTAAAAAAAATATATATATATATATATATATATATATATATATATATATATATATATATTAAAAAAAGGCATGCCCGATATTTTTTTTGCCAATTCCGATACTTTGAAAATGACGTGATCGGACCCGATCGATCGACATCTCTATTTGGAATATTCATGAACCTGTCCATCCATCCTTTTGGCCATACCACTTTGACCACCCTGAACTGCTTGTTAGTCAATCACAGGGCACCTTTATACAAACTAGCATTTTACCCTCAAAACGGCTGAGAAAAGCCAACAATGACATCCCTGTCCTCGTGCACAAACACAAACACGAACCCCGGGCGACAATCTCCGAAACCCCTTTGAAACAGCGAGACAATAAAAGTTGAACTTGTATTCTTTTTGTCCAGCCGGGCGGCAGGATGTTCGGTCAGTGTTTTTGTTTAGGCAGACATTTTTAGAAGCCCATAGAGACAAAACAATGCAAACAACGTCATTAGAGAGGAATAATGGATGGGCTGACCCTCTCACACAAATCTAGAACAATGGACACGCACGCAAACACGTTCAATAAACACTCAGTTTGGGAAGTGAGCGGAATAACAAATTGAAGATGCATTAGACAAGAATGAGTCACTCATCATGTTTTGCTCATTTGGAACATGTTGCACTTATCACTGTATATTACATTAGGGTAAATTTGACAGGACTACAACATATTTTGATGCAGGTTTTTCCACTCCACCTTGCCGAGTCTCTAAAATTAGCACCCGTCCAGGCAACTCACACAGGCAGGAAAACTAAGTTGGGCAAACAATTGAAGGAAGTCTAATGGCCATTTGGACAAACAAGTTATGAAATGGGTCAGTGTCAATTCAATGTGAAGCTGCATTGGTGCCTGAGACTGAAGGATTTCATAGACAAGGAATGATGGACTAGTTTCCAAACGGTGGATATTCATGGATGCGGTTTAAAAAATCTACGGCCAAATCATAGATGAGGTATGTGCAGTATGTTAATTTAATCATATTATATCTAATCACCTAGTATGATGAGACGGTTACACTTTAGTTGAATGCTTCTCTTGACAGTGTTCATCGTTAACATTCAATCATTTTCATGGCAGGAGTTACAGTGGGGCAAATAAGTATTTAGTCAACCACTAAGTGCAAGTTCTCCCACTTGAAAATATTAGAGAGGCCTGTAATTGTCAACATGGGTAAACCTCAACCATGAGAGACAGAATGTGGGGGAAAAAAACAGAAAATCACATTGTTTGATTTTTAAAGAATTTTTTTCCAAATCATGGTGGAAAATAAGTATTTGGTCAATACCAAAAGTTCATCTAAATACTTTGTTATGTACCCTTTGATGGCAATAACTGAGGCCAAACGTTTTCTGTAACTCTTCACGAGCTTTTCACACACTGTTGCTGGTATTTTGGCCCATTCCTCCATGCAGATCTCCTCTAGAGCAGTGATGTTTTAGGGCTGTCGTTGGACAACACGGACTTTCAACTCCATCCACAGATTTTCTATGGGGTTGAGATCTGATTTCATTTTGCAGCATGACCTGGCACCTGCTCACAGTTCCAAAACCACTGGTAAACGGTTTACTGACCATGGCATTACTGTGCTCAATTGGCCTGCCAACTCTCCTCAGCAGTGACACAGGCTGATTGCCTCCATGCCACGCCGCATTGAAGCAGTCATTTCTGCAAAAGGATTCCCGACCAAGTATTGAGTGCATAGCTGATATAATGGCGTACCGCACGCATGCTATTTTTAAACCGTGACGTCGCATCGTAAAGCCAAAGTAAAGTAGAAGTGGGACATTATAGACCCGCCCTCAAATAGAAGCACTGTAAAATCTGCTACTTTTCTCCGGTAATCTTTCAAAAACGAGCATGCTGATCACACATTGCTTTTTTGGAACTTGTACAAACGACTCTAGACATTACGACATATGAAGGATGTTTTCTTCATATGTTTCCCGATACTAAAAACTCAGAGAAAATGTGAAGACTGAATCAACTTGCGCAGACGTTTAACCCCAGCTCGGCAGTAAACATTTTGTTGGGTTGGCATGGTCTTTCAGAGGACAAAGAGGTAAGCCATTTTGATATTTTTAACTTATTTTTGGGCGTGACGTGCCGGGCTGCTTCTGTCTGACAATGAATGACCTGAAAAGAATTAAATTGGTATCTGACTGCCACTGTTACATTTTCTGTTGTAAAAAAACAACAACTTTAATAATGGGGAAGTGTAAATAAGTTATTGAATTAAGATTTGTTAACAATGAAAAAATTAAAAGTGTTCGTTGGCTGTAACTGAGTAGCGTTTGCGATCACTACACAAAATTAACTAAATTACCCCCAAGAACGGTCAGAGACGTAGGACAACCAGGGCTGGTGGTAAAGGATAGCTTGTTGAAACAGGAGAATGTCATTGTCAGTCGCGTCGATAAAAAAGGCTATGCTTAAGTCGGCTCGTTTTTTTCCCGTCTTTTTCAGCCTTCGACACTCAAGCCATCTCTTTAAATGAACATTTTAATGTTCTTCCACATCTTTGCCAGTGAATTTGGCACCAGGGACAAAATTTTCCGAGAGAATTGGAAGGTTTAGCACTGTAAACATCTCCTTCGTACACGATTTCCATTCATTTCCTATTAGGGACAAACGGTGGCTTGTCCCCACTTAGCAACAGTAGCTAATGTCATGAATATTAATGAGCGGAAGTGACTTGTTGCTTGCGGTACGCCATTAATTGAAGGTCGACTTTTTTTGTACTAACAACACTTTTTTGTATTGGTCGGATGAAACAGGCTAATTTTTTGAGATAGGGATTTTTGGTTTTTCTTGACTTTTTTGCCAAAATCATCAATATTAAAACAATAAAAGGCTTGAACTACTTCAGTTGTGTGTAATGAATCTAAAATATATGAAAGTCTAATGTTTATCAGTACATTACAGAAAATAATGAACTTTATCACAATATGCTAATTTTTTGAGAAGGACTACTTTTATTAAAGGCCTATATATGAATACAGTCGTACTATCGCAATCTAATTATATTATACCTATTAGGGTTGTTGCGATCATGTTTTTTTTGCTCCCGATCCAATCGTTTTAGTTTTAGTATCTGCCGATCCCGATATTTCCCGATCCGATTGCTTTTTTTTTGCTCCCGATTCAATTCCAATCATTCCCGATAATTTTTCCCGATCATATACATTTTGGCAATGCATTAAGAAAAAAATGAATAAAACTCGGACGAATACATACATTCAACACACAGTACATAAGTACTGTATTTGTTTATTATGACAATAAATCCTCAAGATGGCATTTACATTATTAACATTCTTTCTGTGAGAGGGATCCACGGATAGAAAGACTTGTAATTCTTAAAGGAGAAATGTGACTAAATATTGCCATCTAGTGTATTTGTTGAGCTTTCAGTAAATGATACTGTAGCCATGCCCAAATGCATGATGGGAAGTGGAACCATGACTGTGCGTAGTGCTACCAATTGATATATCTTCTCTGCGTTGGGAAATAACACAGGGTGTTAAGAAAAAGATCAATTACTGTAATTTTCGGACTATAAGCCGTTACTTTTTTCCTTCATTTTGATACCTGTGGCTTATAGTCCAGTGTGGCTTATTTGTTGATTTTTTTAGGTAACACTTTATTTGACAGCGATGTCATAAGACTGTCAAAAGATCATCAAAATTATGACATGACACTATCATGGACATTACTGAATGCTTATCATTTGGCAAATTATGTCACTAACTCAGTTTTTGTCCATCTTGGATCTTTTGCATCCATTCAAAAGAGAGATCATTTGCCGTATAACTCTTAATGACATCTGTTGTAAGCATTCATGAATGCTCAGGACAGAGACATGTCATAATTATGATTGTGTAATGACAGTCTTATTGCACCACTGTCAAATAAAGTGTTAGCAAATACCATAACTAGCAATTGATGAAACAATTGGAACAGTAACTGAAGAAATATTTAGCACAGAACTTGATTTTTGATTGTTATTTACATCTGTAGCGCTGCAATGCATGCTAAGAGGCATGTTGGATGACAACAGTCAACAGCAGGTGGCAGCAGAGGTTGACTGTCTCCCCCAAGGGAGCAGTGATGGCCAAATGAAGCTTCTTGAAGCAATAAAGCTTTGCACTAATTGGTTCAAAGTTTAATGATGGTTCATTTGGTCTTATGACAGTCGGTCGTATGATGCCGCTGTCAAATAAGGTTGTACCGGTTAATATCTTTTGGTGTAAATATCCCATGATACAGTGAGGACAGCGGCGGCTTATAGTCCAGTGCGGCTTATCTATGAACAAATGCCGTTTTCGTGCCAAATTTGGTGGGCTGCGGCTTATAGTCAGGTGTGCCTTATAGTGCGAAAATTAGGGTACTACCTTGCATCACCACATTGCTTCCCACGATATTTCTAATCGTAGGGAGAGGGATTGTAAGGCTTTAGCCAATTAAAAAAAGGCTGCCAAAATTCACTCTACTCATTTTACACTGCCTTTTAGCTCTCTATATACTGTAGTTAAAACGGCGCCATTACAGATCGAGCGCGACAATGCGTGAGGGGGTCGTGCAGCGCATGCATTAATTGCATTAAATATTTTAACGTGATACATTTTTTAAAAAATTAATTACCGCCGTTATTGGGATAAACTTGATAATCATACCTTAAACCTAAACTAAAGACTCTGGATGAGTGTAACATATTATGTCTGTAACGTTAAATACAATTAGAAAACGATTTAATTAAAAAATATACAGTATATATATTAAAAAAAAGGCATGTCGGATATGTTTTGCCGATTCCGATTCTTTGAAAATGACGTGATCGGACCCGGGACATCTCTAATACCTATGGACTGTTCTTTGGTGTTTTGAGACCAGTCTTTCTTTTAGCATACTAGCAGTGAGTGAATGAGTATATTTTTACAATTGCAGTCAATACAATCTCACAGCCTGTGTGGGTGTGTGTGTGCGGGGGTGTGCGCGTGTTGGTGGGTGGTCACATGGCATAGATCCTGCTGCTCAGGGTCGTTGTGTTTACTAACAAGAGGAAGAGGAGGTCATATTGTAGCTCTTGTCTAATCAGCGTTCTGCTCAATTGCCGTCAACAGTTCGGTCGTCAGTGGTACGGATAGTTTCTTCACATTCTGCTTTTCTCCAGGTAAGATCCATTGTAACATTTCCACTAAGGGTTGTAGTTTGTGGTACTTTATTTGAAATGTGACCTTGCTTCCTGTTTTCAACTGTGTTCAAGTTGTCATGACCAGCTGTTTATGTTGAGTTATCTGAAGCAGCAGTAGGGAATATATTTTTGTCCTCAGTACCACTGTGGTCATTACAATTTTATATGGTAGGCTAATAAGTTACAATGTTGAGTTTTACGCTGCTGTTTATTAAGTTATAGGCTGTAAATAGAGCTTGTCAAGGCTCTGCTTTTGCTATCAAGACTGATCAGTGATTTTGGAAGCTAAACTGCACATAAACGCACATTATGATGCATCTACAAATCAGAGGCAGGGACACAGTGACCCATTGTAAAGCAGCAGAGAACAAGTCATGCTAAAGGGCACAGCTGACTATAACGTGGAGTCGTGCAATAAAAGCAACAGCAAGAAAAAAGATTTTCATCTTTTTGTCCAAGTAAGAACAATGTTTCGATATTGTATTTTAGAGCCGCTTTGATGCTTGAGGTTGCTTCAAGGGATATTAAACTTTTTGAAATGACGGACCATTTATTTAATTCACTGGCTCCCATTGTGAGCATTCATAGCCAAAATTCCCAGTTTAAATGAATTGGCTATCATTGTCAATGGCAGACAATGAGTCAAATTCTATGGGGAAAAAAAAAAATCAAAAACAACTTTAGATTCTTATAACCAGTCTTTTTCTGTTTTTATTTGATTATTTTTCTTTTTTGTTAAATTACATTAGTATTAAAATTAGAATTTTTTCATGAAAAATTGGATAAAAATATTTAAAATTCAATAACACTGGCTAACAAAAATGTGTTCTTATGTCATTTTGGATTGCTGAATCCAAATTCAAACTGTTTTTTCTTTCTTAATTAAAATATTTTTTGCAATACAAAATTATTCTGAAGCAATAATTTTTAACAACCTGGGTGTTATAGTTATACCTAACCCTTAAATAAATGTTTAATCATATGCACCAAAGTTATACCTTTTATGCCATATTTTGGACAACTGCGGACACAAAAGACCGATACAGGGACAATGTGACATGTGCTGTATGGATGACCAGGATTTATTTCAAATTATATTTATTTATTTCAGTATTTATTTATTTAAATTTTTATATAGTATGGAGTGTAAGAATGAAATAAATAAAAAGTGTAATAAATAAATAAATGTCAAAATAAATAATCAAATGAATAAATAAAAATTGAAATAAATCCATCAATCAATCAATAAATAAATGAATAAATAAATAATAAAATAAATAAATGTTGAAATAAATAAAATGGAAATAAATGTTCAAATAATTAAATATAATTTGAAATAAATAAATAAAAATTGAAATAAATAAATGAATATTGGAATAAATAAATCTAAATTGAAATAAATATATAAGTATTGAAATAAAAACATAAATAAAACATAAATATTGAAATACAAGCATTTCAATGACACATTTAATAATTTTTTCAATTGTGTATTTACAGTATTAATTTTTGCACTGCTGCCAAAGCATGCCAATATGTTAAAATGAGTCAACTTTGACAAGTTAATGTTGACAACGATTCAGAAAAATATACGATAATAATGCAAAGGACCGAAAAGTTGAAATGGGTGAAACTAAAATTGTGTGACGATATAAGCTGAATCTGAATAAAATATCAGAATATCAAAACTACTGATTGCGTGAAAAACCAAAGCAAAATTTTGAACTCGGCAACCAAAAATTGTATAGAATATGTTTAAACAAACAAAAACGCATTGAACCTAAAATGACAAAAAAATCTTGGCCAGTGTATGTTAAAAGTAATAAAACATAATACAACTACTGATTGGGTAAAAAACTAGGGGTGTCCCGATTGCGTATTTCTACACCCGAGTCACCTGATTTTGAATATCTGCCGATACAGAGTCCCGATCCGATGCCGAAAAAAAGTTGTTTTTAATAAAAGGGTTAAAACCGTGCCGCCTTCATAATGTGAATATTTTTTTTAAACAAGAAAAACGTAGAAAAATGCTTGTCTTTACTAAATGCTTCATTAAGTGAGTCCACTCAAATCCAAATTGCTGAGAACAGCTTTTAACTTACACAATGAGTTGCCACAGCACACCTTGCAAGTTCAACGATGATTGACACATTTGTGCCTTTGATCGTAGACCTACCAAGCTTCTCTGGCCAGATCAAAGCCACAAACCTGTCAATCATCGTTAACTTTAAGTACCAAACGCAAGCTGGACAGTTTGGCCGCACTGCTGAGCAGAAAGAAGGGTGAGAAGCTGTGGTGCGCTACGAGCATGAAGCAGAAAAACATAAATGTATTTTTTTTAATTAAAAAAATGATCCTTTTCACCAATTCCGATCCTCTGAAAAATGGCGCGATCGGGACATCCCTAGTACAGACTAAAGCATACAGGAAAAAAATCTTTGAAAAAATGTACAGAATACGTTTAAAACAGCAACAACAAAACACTCATAACTGAAAATGACACACCCAAAAAATTGTTAGGTAAACAGGTTAAAAATTAAAGAGAGAGTATAAAAAGAATACAATAATAATTGAGCCCTAGTATCCGCATACAGGTTAGTGGACTTCACATTTTGGGTTACATAGTCCAAACGTTTATAACCTAATTTGACCAACATGTCCACATATATATGTATATGTCCACATATGTTGACAACAGGTTTTTATGAGTTTAAGTATTTTTTTAAATGACCAAATATTGTCACTTGCCCTATACAGGGTTAAATTAGTCTACACACTGAGGCGTCGCGTCCCATTTGGCAAACCAGGCAATTGCCTAGGGCCCCCAGAGGGCCAAGAGATTTAGCACACGCAGCTTTACTGCACTGTCACAGCGATAAGTGTAGGGAGTTTTTCCAATACCATGGAATCATTTGGGAGATTTTTTTAACAATTCTGTTATCAATTCCAATCAGCACTAACCATGTCACGTAGATTATACGTGGTTAAGAAAGTCCAATCAGCTACAGTATTAACTCCACATGATTGTTTAAAGAGTGACTCACCAAGTACTCTCTGGAAAGTCCTTGCTGAGTTGGTTTACGCTGATTTTCACAGGCCACCTCATTATGCATGTGACTACTTAAAGCAGGGGTCGCGTTAACCGGAAATTTTCCGTCGTTGACCGGTTTTTTAAAACGGTGACGGAAAAAACTGAAGTCCGTCAGTCATTTTGACAGGTTGCAATTCACACACCAGACCACAGGGTGGCGAGTTAGCATATTAATTAGCTATTGTCTCTCTTAATGCATGACGTCGTTGGCTATTCTGTCAGAATATTGTAGCGTAACCGGGGTCTGGCGGCGGCACCGTGATTGACACATCAACGCGAGGTTCTTATTGGTGCACCCGGTGTGCCAGCGCGTCATCCATTTGATGGACAAGATTGCCGCCTGTGTATAGACCCCAATCACATGACGTCACAACTCCGCCCCCCTGACCGGAGCCGCCATATTGTGTGTCAGCCCGTCATGTTTATACATTACCGCTACGTACATGCCTCCTATTACGGCGTGTTTTTCTGCTCGTTAATATTAATAATCAAAATGGTGAAGGCGTGTGTGGCGGTTGGTTGCTGTAACAGAGAAGATAGACGGAGAGACTTGAAGTTCTACCGTATTCTGGGAGACGCGAAGATGAGAGCGAGATGGACTGCTGTAATTCGACAAGAAATCTGGGCACCAAACGATCACCACAGACTATGTAGTAGTCTTTTTATATCTGGTAAGATGCATTTAATATATATTTAGAAGATTTTGGGCTGACAACCACAATTAAGATCATTGTGTGACGTTGGTGATTGGGGTCTATATCGTTGCCTCCTTTTCTTTGGGGGCGGAGTTGTTGGCGGTAAGCAGAGTAAAAAGGGAGAAAAATACCACGACTTCCGTGTCTAATTTTTCGCCGCCAAGCAAGCGTTACAATATTAATTAAAAATGAATGAAAACTAAATACTATTGAATATGCCATCATTATCATTTTAAAAATTTAAGTGACGTGTAAAAATAGACTATGACCGGATTTTTATGACCCTGTCAGTCAAAATGACAGACAACGAAAATGTCTAGCGCAACCTCTGACTTAAAGAAATGGTGATTTTACCAAAAAAGTCTATTAATGGGTCTATCGTATTCCTTGTCGAATACTCTATAGGAAAAATATAACATATACAGTGGGGAGAACAAGTATTGATACACTTCCAATGGGAAAACCCATTGGCAGTGTATTAAATACTTGTTCTCCCCACTGTATGTATCTAAAATAATCCTAAACGATTTTATTAGCAATTTTAATACTCCTTTTAGCAAGGTTCCTTGGGTATGCGTACGTTCCCATTGCAACCAGTCCTGTTATTGTCCTACGTCACAAGCGCTGTGTATTCTGGGAGTGAGAATAGGCGTAAGGTGCGCATTTCAAGCAGAGGACGGTCACCTGTTAAAATGTGTGCGTCCATGTATGAATGTAAGTACATCCATATGAGTCAGTGTGTAAAGTGCTTAGTTTTCGCCACTTTTATGGCCAAGATGACCGCACGCAGCGCGCAATCCCCCCCCCCCCCACCTGTGTGTTCATAATACTGCGCGAGTATGTATGTGTGTCACGTGACTCAGAGTGAGAGTAGGCGGCGATCAGGCCTTTTTTTAATTGGCAAGATGAAGGGAAGTTATCCTTCTGGAAGTGAAAAAAGAAAGGGAAAAAAAGGAAAAGAGGAGAAGCAAGACAGCGGTGAGTGTACTATGTTACTGTAGTTTTATGTCCTAATGTAGTAGAGGCACTGCAGACTAGTAGTAGTAGTAGTATTTTTATGTCCTAAACCAATTAACTGCCTTGACTTGTTGTAACTAGCTTGTTAGCGTTTGCTAACAGCATTGCAGCATGCTAGCGTTTCTTCATACATAAAGATGTTACCTAGAACATAAAATCAGTGTTTAGAATCAACATACACACACATTTTCATCTGGGAATTTTTTCAGAAGGTGTCAGTCTCCCCCAGGGCAGCTGTGGTTACAATAGAAGCTTGAATCCACTGAGTGTGGAATGAATGAATAATGCAATGGGGGGGCACTTTGAGAGTATTATACTTTCATTAAATATGCTCTTGCTCCAAGTCCAACTGTCCCCCTGACTTGCACACGCTCGAAGGGACCCTTGTTGCCTGGGGCCCCCGGGGACCCTTGCTACGCCTCTGTCTACACATAGTATGTAAAGTTGGACAGTATTGGACAGTAAGATGGCAGGTTGTGACATGCTTATATTCTGCAGGAGTAGAGCAGACCTCTGAACTCTGACTTATCAACATGGGATCTTCAACATTGGGAAAGGCAGCTTCTCTTGACGCTCTCTTAAATGAATGCATTCATGCATTTGGTGAGTAATGGACGACAATATTGAGACTTATTTTACTGTATTTTGCTGTTTCATATTAAGTCAAAATTATATTTATTATTTGGAATACAGGTCCACAAGAAAATAAAATATGTTTAATACATTCAGTTTTAAGAAAACAAACTAAGAAGCAATTGAATCAGTGATTTTTTGTTAAATGTTTGACAGATGACAATGGAGAGCTGCAGTCCAACCTCCCTCGCATTCTTCTGCTGATGCATCGCTGGTATGTTACATCTGCGGAACTGGCTGGAAAACTGCTGATGATATATCCCTATCAAAAAATCAAATTTATTTCTATAGCCCTTTGGGTAAAGAACATACTGTATTAGCTGCCTTTGACAGCAATAGACGTCTAATCTCGTCTAATCTGGTTCGAGTTTGTGAAATTGTGTTGTTGTGCTGCTTTTGCGGTCATTGACGACGTCCACTCGTGTGGCACACAATCATCTCTCAGCTATGAATTAGTCATGTGCCGGTATGAGATTCTGAATATATGATAGCCTTAAGCCAAAATACCACGGTATCACGGTATTGCAATTATAGCTCTAAATTTTGTTACTTTATGATATCTGGGAAACGTATCGAAACATATTAGCAAATTGGAACATAAGTGTAATGCTAAGGGAAAATAAATTTTAAAAAAATAATCAATAAAATAACTGAAATATTGTAAATTTTAAAAAAAAACAGTCCTTTATTTGAGCCTACAACCACAGCCTCAGCTCGACATTATTACCATCAGAACAAAATTAATAATTGAATTATTTTTCATAAAAGCACGTATGTATGACTCATATCATGTTTACATTATACACACACTCTCTTTCTCAATACAGACAGTTGCCCGAGAGAGCAAAACACCACGTTTTACCACTGCTAGACACACTAAACACGCTGGAGTTAACTCTTATAACTGGTGGGAAACATTCATAACAGTGTTTACTAACCTTTAATTTTGTATAAATGCAAAATCATATTGGAAGCAGCCACCCTCCGCATACATGTTTTACATGTCGGTTGGCCCTCCACCTATAAGTCGCAGCAGTCTGTAAATTTTCTGTAGCTGAAGCATTCCCATACAGCGATTCAGTTTTCTTCGATGGGGGAAAAAGTTCAGGAGTTTCACCTCCTCCAGCCATAGTGTAGTATCGCTGACTCACTTCCACTGGGGGAGTGTTGAGCCTTGCAGCTCCAAGCGAAGGATTTTTCCATTCATTTTTGGGACATAAAGAATAGCTAATACCTGAGGGACGGTATGACGGAAAATGTTTGCGGTTTTGAAACCTTGAGGTTTTCATACCACGGTATACCGTATTTTTCAGACTATAAGTCGCTCCGGAGTATAAGTTGCATTTTGGGGGGAAATTTCCTTGATAAAATCCAACACATAGAACAGCTATGTCATGTTGAAAGGCAATTTAATATAAAAATACAATAGTGAACAACATGCTGAATATGTGTACAGTGCATGAACAACGAAATGCGAATATACTGTCCTCACCAGGACGCTACGGCTCGGTCCTGGCTATACAGCGAACTAAACTCCCAAATGACGATGCTGGACGTCCGTATAATTTGCTGAATCAATTTCGTCCTCGATACCAAACAGGTTCGCATCAACGTAAATAAATGATAATTAGGTGCTATTACAGCAACGACACAAACCCTTAGCATGCGTTCGCTAACATTAGCACATTGTTCAAACAATCACAAAACTGGCTCTAAGTGTCCGATCGCAGGTGGAAAACACATAACAACAACAGAAAAGATTATATACCCAGGCGTTGCCTCTGTAGAGATATTTTACAAGCATAAACAATGAACGTAGGTTCGCAGACGTGTTTCTCTCTCGTTAACTCGCCCTATCACTCAGAGCTGCGTAGCTATCAGTTTTCTTCTGGCGTGTGAGCGCTCTTCTTCGCGTAAACAAGTGCGAGTGCGCCCAAACGTGGGCGTGAAAGCACCACAAACTAAAAGCATGCATTTCAATAAAAAAAAGTCAATAATACAATTGAACACACATTGCCAAAGACAGAACGCGAACGTGGCCATAGCTATTAAGAGTTATTCAGATAACTATAGCATAAAGAACATGCTAACAAGTTTACCAAACCATCAGTGTCACTCCAAAACACCAAAATAACATGTGAAATTATATCATAATGTGTTAATAATTTTACACATAAGTCGCTCCTGAGTATAAGTCGCACCCCCAGCCAAACTATGAAAAAAACTGCGACTTATTTTCCAAAAAATACGGTACCTTGATCCCGGTAATTGTCACATATCTACTGCAATTGAAATCATATTATCACTAGTAGATGTCCAATCCATTTGAACTGGGAGGGTGGCAGCGAATGGATGTTCATTTATTGGCTGCCATCTCGAATGCAATCAATGATTTATATGCCAAATACTCAGATTTCACAAGATGAATGAAAAACTTAATCTTCATATACAGTCATTAGTATTAATGTTTGTTATTTTTTGTACAGTAGCCTATATTCATTTTTTAGTTTAAAAAAAAAAAAAAAAAAAAACTTAACCAAATTATACATACCGTGACTGCAATGATGACGACTGCCAGAAAACGAGACTGAAGATTTGCTTCTTGATGAGGTAAGACTATTACAGACATATTCCGATCACACACTGTTTCAAGAATCATCACAAGGTCACAGATGTCTAATATCACTTGTCATAGTTGACTCTTCCTAATATTGTGTCTAGGTATTGGATAGGGACGTTCCCTGCAGAGTTCAACCTGGACTTAGGGCTGATTAGGATAACAGAGGAATTCCGAGAAGTTGCTGAAAGGCTCAGTTGTGAGGAACATTTCAAACTTATCGACATCTCCACCATGTAAGTAAGATGGACTTCAACTGTATGCAATGCATAACTTCCATGCAATTATCTTTAGTCACTGCTTCTTGTTGCTTCCACCTAAATCTACACTCTGAAAAACATGCTGTTATATGTTTAGATTAGGTTTTGCCATGAAGAATAATTTGTGTAACTATTATTGAGTGGCTCACCATAGCACATAAATAGGAAGAAAAACACTTGCTAGGTCTGGGCAATGATCACGTTTTTGTTTTTTTGTTTTTTAAATCACGATCAATAGCATGAGATTCTTGCGATTAACTCTTGATTAATCACATTGTCATACATGCAAAGCAATAGTTAAGTGATATATTTAGTAGTAATAGCCATATCCAAATATGTCCTGACTTCCCTCTTTCTGTCCAATCGCTTATTAGGTGTATCACTTTGATAAGGTACAGTGGGGCAAGTAAGTATTTAGTCAACCACCAATTGTGCAAGTTCTCTTACTTGAAAAGATTAGAGAGGCCTGTAATTGTCAACATGGGTAAACCTCAACCATGAGAGACAGAATGAGGAAGAGAAAAAAAAAAGTCCAAATTAGAGTGGAAAATAAGTATTTGGTCACCTACAAACAAGCAAGATTTCTGCTGTCAAAGAGGTCTAACTTCTTCTAACGAGGTCTAACAAGGCTCCACTCGTTAACTGTATTAATGGCACCTGTTTTAACTCATTATCGGTATAAAAGACACTTGTCCACAATCTCATTCAGTCACACTCCAAACTCCACTATGGCCAAGACCAAAGAGCTGTTGAAGGACACCAGAGACAAAATTGTAGACCTGCACCAGGCTGGCAAGACTGAATCTGCAATAGGTAAAAAGCTTGGTGTAAAGAAATAAACTGTGGGAGCAATCATTAGAAAATGGAAGACATACAAAACCACTGATAATCTCCCTCGATCTGGGGTTCCATGCAAGATCTCACCTCGTGGCGTCAAAATGATAAAATGAACAGTGAGCAAAAATCCCAGAACCACACAGGGGTACCTAGTGAATGACCTACAGAGAGCTGGGAACACAGTAACAAAGGCTACTATAAGTAACACAATGCGCTGCCAAGGACTCAAATCCTGCACTGCCAGACGTGTCCCCCTGCTGAATAAAGTACACGTCCAGGCCTATTTGCAGTTCGCTAGAGAGGATTTGGATGGTCCAGAAGAGGACTGGGAGAATATGTTACGGTCAGATAAAAACCAAAATAGAACTTTTTTGGTAGAAACACAGGTTCTCGTGTTTGGAGGAGAAAGAATACTAAATTGCATCTGAAGAACACCATACCCACTGTGAAGCATGTGGGTGGAAACATCATGCTTTGGGGCTGTTTTTCTGCAAAGGGACCAGGACGACTGATCTGTGTAAAGGAAAGAATGAATGAGGCCATGTATCGAGAGGTTTTGAGTGAAAATCTCCTTCCATCAGCAAAGGGCATTGAAGATGAGACGTGGCTGGGTCTTTCAGCATGACAATGATCCCAAACACACAGCCAGGGCAACAACGGAGTGGCTTCGTAAGAAGCATTTCATAGTCCTGGAGTGGCCTAGCCAGTCTCCAGATCTCAACCCCACAGAAAATCTGTGGAGGGAGTTGAAAGTCCGTGTTCCCCAACGACAGCCACAAAACATCACTGCTCTAGAAGAGCTCTGCATGCAGGAATGGGCCAAAATACCAGCAACAGTGTGTGAAAAGCTTGTGAAGAGTTACAGAAAACGTTTGGCCTCCATTATTGCCAACAAAGGGTACATAACAAAGTATTGAGATGAACTTTTGGTATTAACCAAATACTTATTTTCCACCATGATTTGCAAATAAATTCTTTAAAAACCAAAAACAATATGATTTTGGTTTTTTTTCTTCTCAACATTCTGTCTCTTACAGTTGAGGCTTACCCATATTGACAATTGCAGGCCTCTCTAATATTTTCAAGTGGGAGAACCTGCACAATTAGTGGTTGACTAAATACTTCTTTGCCCCACTGTACTTGCAATGCTACTCATAGCTAGGTAGCATACGGTATTTAGGAATACTTACAAATGTAGTACGTAGTGTATAGTACTATAAGTAGTCTCAGTTGAGGCTAAAGAAGACAAAACCTCTTTGGTGGCTCTGATGTTAACTTGACGATTAAAATAATGAATTGAAAAAATTGTGAAAATCAATTTGTGAGTTAACTAGATACAGCAGCCCAGCCTTATGTTTGACTTTTTTTTTTTTTTAAACCATAAAAGTTTAGACTTACAGAGTTACAACAAGATTCATAAAAATGATGCAGTTGTATTGACTAACTGTAAGATCATTGAAAATTTCATTGGCTTCATCTTTTTTGAAGACTGTATTAGCATGAGATAGCATTTAAGCTAACGTATTTCTAAACCTGAACACTTTTTGCAGTCCATCATATGATTGGATGCGTAAATTGACGCAGCGTAAAAAACAGGTCAAGAAAGGGAAAGCTTCACTCTTGTTTGACCACCTTGAACCCATGGAGCTGGCAGAACATATGACTTATTTGGAGTTCAAATCCATTAGGAGGATATCGGTACGTGCAATTCTTTCACTGATTTTCCAATATTTATCCTTTATAATCAATTCCCTGTACTTTGTTTTGTCTCCAGTTCCCTGATTATAAGAGCTACGTGATCCACGGTTGCTTGGTGGACAACCCCACATTGGAACGCTCGATTGCTCTTTTCAATGGAGTTTCACAGTGGGTCCAACTCATGGTGTTAAGCAAGCTGACACCTCCAACCAGGGCAGAGGTGATCACGAAATACATCCACGTTGCTCAGGTAAGCTACCACCAGTGTTGTTTTTCGCAGCCCTTTTAATTTTTGTCTTTGTCTTTTGGATGAAAATACTTAGTCGTAGTCATTTTTTAGTCATTTCAATATGTTTTCATCTTCGTCTAGTTTTAGTCGTTGAAATCTCATGCAAATTGTGTCTTGTTTTAGACGACACTTATTCAAAATGTTTTCATCTAAGAAATTCAAAACTTTTAGTCCCAAAAAAAATCAAGGTTTCCAACAATTTCAAATGAACATAGACAGATGAGCACATATTGGAGCATCTACAAGGACAACGCCAACTTTGTAATGATAATACACACTCAGCAGGAAAAGGCCGCACACTATTTCAATGAAACCTACTTAGAGGCCACGAACTGTATGTAAAAAAAAAAAAAAAAAAAGTCTGAGCGTTTGACACCCTTTCTCCTTGAGGGCCCCTATCCAGCTTGTTTTCCATGTCTCCCTCCTTTAAAACACCTGAATCAAATGATCAGCTCATCAGTAAGCCCTGCAGGAGCCTGATAACAATCCTGATTATTTGAATCAGGTGTGTTGGAGGAAGGAGACATGGAAAACAAGCTGGATAGGGGCCCTCGAGGACTGATGTTGGCTACTCCTGCTCTAGACCTACTTACCAGAAAAGCCAAGTGGCTCTGCTTTAGACTGGCCAGTGTTTTAAGAGAACGCTCGCCATTCTGAAGCTAATGCGAAAACGCGAATGCTACGCTAACGCTAGGAGTTACATTTTGCGCCTGATGATCACTCAGCACAGACCTTCAAAGGCTAAAGTAACATATTTTCTCTTGCCAAGATAAGAAAACAAATCTTACCGTGTCGCATTTTTGTCCCGTTGTCGTCTCGTCGGACAAAAACTGGCATTCGTCTCGTTATGTTTATGTTTATATCTCCCAAGCCACGTTTTTAACTCGTCATGGTCATGAAAAAATAGTTGGGCGACAAAATATTTTCATGATTATCATTGTTGATGAAAATAATACTGGCTATATCCAAAGATTCCATTGATAACTAACAATTAATGAGATTGTCTTTATATACAGTACAACACATTCACAACAAACCTTATCCGTTTAAAGGGCAACCATTGAACTCTGAATTCGTTAGCTGCCATTGACCGATCGTCCAATCCATTTTGACTGGATGAGGCTGTCAGCAAATAAAGCGAATCGATTGCTTATCTTTGGTATGCCATATTCCATTAGGTATTAGCATGAAGCTAAATGGTGTTTTCGGAAAAAAAACAATATATTTCGTATTTTAATGCTCAACATATATAATGAAGATACATTTGCTAATTAAAAAATGTCTGCAACCCATAAGAAACTTCTTCAGCTGCACAACTTTAACACTTTAATGGCAGTGGTGGGAGGACTGAGCCACAGCTCCATTTCTCGTTTGAAGGAGACGCAATCTTATCTATCTGTGGAGGTAGTGAAGGTGAGTGAATTGCACATATCTCCAAACTTGGATTTACAACATTATTTATTTGCTCTATGTGATCTAAACCCAGATGTGGCGCGAGATGACGGAGCTGGTTTCTTCCAACAATAACTACTCCTCCTACCGCAAGGCCTTCAATGACTGTCAAGGCTTTAAAATTCCCATCCTGGGTGTGCACCTGAAGGACCTCATAGCCATGCATGTGGTCTTCCCTGACTGGGTGGAAGGCAGTAATAAGGTGAACTTAGTGAAGATGCAGCAGCTCTATATGACTTTCAATGAGCTAGTGTCATTGCAGAGCACTGTGGCCCAAGTGGAGCCCAACATGGACCTCATCTACCTACTAACGGTGAGGCAGCAAATAATCGATACTTGTGAATAAAGATCTTCAAATGCTGATAATTCAAAACATTTTCAGCTTTCTTTAGATCTTTACTACACAGAGGATGAGATTTATGAGTTGTCATTGCTCAGGGAACCGCGTAATCCGAAATCGCTGGTAAGTTACTTTCTAAACCACGGATGTCAAACTCAAGGTCCGGGGGCCAGATCTGGGCCACCACATCATTTTGTGTGGCCCGTGAAAGTAAATTATGTGCTTCGATCTATTTTTTTTTTCTCACTAAAATAGAATTTTAATCATGATTCTGCAGTATGAAGGACTGCAGACATCAGAGAATACAGAATTTTAGATTTAAAAATATATACATATACTTACATTTTTCCTTTAGTTTTTTAAGAGAATATTTATGGTTTACAATGCTTTTATTTTTATTTAACTAAAAATATAAAATGAATACAAATATATTAATTGAAAACTAAAGTATTTGCTATTTAGATGCTAGAAAAAGAGGGTTTGAACAAATTTTAGCTTGACAATGTTTCAGACAAACAGAGGTGGGGAGAGTAGCCAAAGATTGTACTCAAGAAAGAGTAGCGTTACTTCAAAAATAATATTACTCAAGTAAAAGTGTCATCCAAAAAAATGCACTCATGTACAAGTAAAAAAGTATTTGGTGAAAAAAATACTAAAGTAAAGAGTAACTGTCGGTATCTGCTTACAATTTTTTTTAAAAAATGGTATTTTTATTTTTTCTATCCCAGCACAAAATGTATTTATCTATCTATATTTATCTATCTATATGAAATGATTTTATTATACTGTACTACGTATAACCTATTGCATAACCACATTAAGCCGAAGAAATACAAAAAAGCCAAATAAATTAATTCCAGCAAGAGAAACGGAGACATCATTCGTCCAAAGAGCATGAGTGCCCTCTAGTGGAGAAAATAGTTCCTAGTTTGAATAGTTCAATACAGGTAGTCCCCGGGTTACGACGTACTCGACTGACGCAATTTCGACTTTGCGACGCCGGAGTCTCGGCCGCCATTTTGTCTCCAGTCTCATTTTTTTCTCGCACAAACAGTACCTAATTGTACCTCACAGTATCTTATTTTTTATTTTACTTTATTATCATGACTTGTTCTGACCTCACTAAACATGAAGTTGCTCAGCTTGACCGACAGCAAACAACGCGATTGTGCTTTTTGAAGCCTTCACTTTTCACAATTTGTAAAGCCGTAACCATAGGCGGATCTACTATTCAGGCGAAGTAGACGATCGCCTTAGGCCCCCAACCAGTAGGGGGCCCCCAATTAGCTGCCCTTGCCCCAACGAGCAACGGCTTGGGCCACCGGAGCCAGCAGCACCCCCAACTATTCGTCATGTATAATTATGTCACCATACCAAACAAACAAATAACAAAACAAAAAAGAAAGTCATTTGAATGCTGCATTTATATTATCTCTCCCCACCCACACACGCACTACAATGGACTGTTCCACGGCAACGGACTGGGTATCAGTCGCTTCGCTTCATTTAGCGCCGTTTAGCATCGCTTAGCTCCGCTTAGCTGTTCGTTAGCTTTACTTAGCTCTCCCGCGGTTTTCACCCCACTAAGCTCGCTATTTTTACAGCTCACTTGCTACTTTGCACGTCGGCTATAGTTTATTTCGAACACATGAGCGAACGTGCTCTCCATGGGAGCCAAAGCACAGTGAGGGAGAAGTTGACAACAGGCCTCTAATGCCTTTTTTAACTTTTTCTTCTTCTTCACACCGAACATAAAATACACGACAGCACATCCTATGGCGAAACAATGTAGTACAGTTCCAATCAGTCATACAATAACACTCAACAGCTGGTTAACAGTAAAAGCACGTCATGTTCGTCATATAAATAATGATTTCTGGAGTTAATCCCACATACTTCAGAATTAATATTATAATATGTTGCGTAAATACTACATAATAAAGATTCTACACTAAGAATAGCTTTCAAATGACACTCTTCATGACAAATATGATTGGCAAAGAATAATTATTATAATTATTATACTACTATTATATATAGTAGTATACTATAATAATATTGCTAGAATCTTTTCTAAGAATTGTTTTGAATAATGTTGGAAAGGCAAAGTCAGTGTTCTGAATCTGTTTACTTTCCATTCTTTTGCACTAGTAAATGCTATCAGCATTTAACCTCATTGTTTGTGATTAATTATTGTTATTTACCTGATTATTTGTACTTTAATAAAAAAATTAAGTGTTCCAAAATAGCTCTGTGAATTAATAAGCGTCAACAAAAAATTTTATTGCTAAAAATTAGTACAAAAAAAAAGAAAATTATTAGATTAGTTGATTAATCGTAAAACTAGTCGGCTGACTAATCAGGAGAAAATTTGTCGTTTAGGACAGCCCTAATGTACCAGAACATATTTCCTCCACACCCTTCTCACCTTTTTAACCCCTGACCCATGAAGAGGGCCCTTGGATATGTTCGCCTTAGGCCCCAAAATTGCCAAGTCCGCCACTGGCCGTAACACACACGTACACACATCTGTTCAAAACCACAGGCATTTTAACAATAAAACACTCGACACAAAACGATTAGTGTTCAAACATCGATCTAGTCTGATCAATATGTAAGGGCCCAAATACACCAGATGCATGATCGTTGCGGTTCCGGTCCGACTCCGGTAAAAAACAGCGCCGGAGACAATCCGTTCCCATTATATCCTATTGTTTAACGTATACCGGCCGCGTCAGTGCTCCCGATTGCCTGCGGACTATCTCCGGCATGCCGCAGCCCGCCGGATGGTATAGGCTATTTTCTATTTTTGCCGGACACGCATCCGACAAAATGGGCGGAGCTGGGCCTGGAAGTAACAGCCCAGTTGCGTATTCACGGTTTAAACACCAGCAAACATGGACGAAAAACGTTTCATCATGGAGGTGGAAAGTCACAAAGTGATATGCGATGCAGCAGATCGTTATTATAAGGACAGCATTAAAAGGGAAGCTGCAAGGTGTCCTATTATGTGTGTTTTTCTGGCAATTATATCAAACACACGACGTGCTGACAACTTTGAGCGGAAAAAATAAGCGTATCTGAAAGTGGCTCCACTGCAGAAATTCTCGTGCCCGGCGCACACACAATGTCGGTTTGTATACAGAGTCGAGGGGGAAAAGTACGAAAGAGAATAAAGAGACACCCACAAGTTTCGACCTGGTGGTCTATTCAAGACGTTTCTCTTTCTTTCCTACATTTTACTTGACTTTTCATAGAAAACCGAACAGTTTGCGCTGGGCACAGGAATCTGCAGTGTTGAGTCACCAATTCCAAGTACGCAGTCTTTTAGTCCATGTAGTATATAATTCGCTATCCATTTTATAAATATTACAGATTATTTAACAGTTGTTTATAACAGCTCTATCAGATGTTATGTGCCATAAATTCTAAATGTGCACAAAGATATAAACCCACCGACACAACCAAGGGCAAAATAGGGCCCCGCCCCCCTACCCCCGACACATGGAGCCCTGATCTCAACATGATGCAGTCAATCTGGATTTCAGAGACAGACATAACTAAAATATCAATATGCAAATTAAGAAAAAATGTGCTCTCTCTCTGCTTCTCTGATGAGTATAGACTCCGTGTGTTTTTCGTTGTTTTAAATGGCACCTTATAGCGCGCGATCACGCGAGCGCTCACGAGGGAACGGAGTTGGCGGACCGTAGCCGTGCGCAGCCGGTATGATTTGCCCGTTTTTGATGTACTGCGTGCCACGCAGTCACCACTGAACCGGACCGGAACCGCAACGATCATGCATCTTGTGTATTTGGGCCCTAAATCTAGTAGATTAAATTAGCCTAATTTGTCTCACAAAAATCCGCTATGTTAAATGCTACGAATGCTAACGTATTTACAATTCTCGTAGCAAATCGCTCATATGTAACTCCACAAACTGTAGCTCTAAACTTAATTACAAATACATACACAAATATACACAAATAGATATAATAGCTGAAACAACTTACAGCCTCATGTGGGCCAAACCAGAGTGCAGCTATCCTTTAGCCATGTAAGACATCTGAGTACTCCTGTAAAGAAGCATTATTGAAGCACAGTCCAACCAGACTCAACGCTGCCACCAGAGGGCAGTGTATCCTCCACCATTTAAAAAAGCCGATACTTTTGGACTTTTTGAATTAACCCTTTAAAAATGGTTAATTCCGACTTCAGTGGAAAATACGGAATACATCGCCAGAGTAGGAATCGAACTAGTTCATAACCAGGGGAACTACCTGTACTGTAGTGAATAGTTCCTTCATAGTTCCTATTATGAAATTAAAAGGATCATATATCTGGTTTTCCATGGTCAATCGATGACAAATAAAAACTTGAAAAGAGGTTAAAAGCCACGCTTTCGAGTCATGTTGAGGACAGCGCTCTATGTCAAATACTTCATTTTTTACATTTTTTTTACAGCGCTTTAAAGACGCCACGTGATTAAACAGCCTAGCGTGATCATAGAACGGCAAGGGACGGGAGATGCATGTTGGAGATGTAGCAGCAGAAGAGCAAACCATTTCCATATATTCTGGGAATGCGTTGTTATACAAAAATACTGGTTTGACATTCATTATCATTTACAAAAGATTTTTAATTTTGACATCCCCATGTCCTTTGTTACCATGTACTTATGTAAAATAAATGTACAACAAATTAGCTGTAACGAAAGGAAACTCATCCCCATTCTATTGGCTGCATGCAAAAAAGCATTGATAAGAAAGTGGCTTAAACCTGAACGACCAACAACAGAGGACTGGATTGACGTAGTTCGAGAGATTTTCATTATGGAGAGGATCTCCTACACACTAAAATTACAACTGGACATGTTTTACTTGATGTGGACAAAATGGACAGAATGTACGAAATGATTTTGGTTATTTATATGGTTATACATAACAATTTCTCTCATGTAAAAAATATGGCGAAGTAATAGGTTCCCTGCTCCTCGGTTTTTGTTTTTACTTTTTTATTATTATTATTTTTTTTTTTGTAAAACCTTATTTTGTTTAAAAAAAAAAAAATAAAAAAATAAAAAAAAAAGGACAAGCAGAAGAAAACTGTAAAAAAAAATTTTTTTTTGCATCTGGTATGTTGAAAGAACAAATGGCTTTTCAATAAAAAACAATAAATGGGAAAAAAAAGAACGGCAAGCTTGCGTGTGATTGGTATAATGGAGTCATGTGATTATTGTTACCATGTCTTATTGGTGAAACTGGTGGAGCTACTGCTGGCACCTCTGACAAAAATAAAGACAACATGTAGAATAAAGAGGGAAAAATGTAACGACTGGTGTAGCCAAAAGTAGCGGAGTAAGAGTAGTGTTTCTTTTTCATAAATCTACTCAATTGAAAAGTATGGCTTTGTAAAATTACTCTTAAAAGTACAGTTTTCTCAAAAAGTTACTCAAGTAAATGTAACAGAGTAAATGTAACGCGTTACTCCCCACCTCTGCAGATAAATAATCAAAATACTTGTTTAATTGTGTGATAATTGATTCCTTGTCTAGTAGGTAATTGTAGGAGCCTGAATTGGCAGACATAATATCACCTCTTAACCAATTTAACTATAACTATGATGTGACCCGCTAAAAAGATGAGTTTGACACCCCTGGTTATTGTCATCTGTGTAAAGGTTTTATGGAAAATCAGAAATTGCCACTCCAGGATTTTTCGTCTTCATTTGTAAAAGTTTTTTTCAATTTCTTACCATTGTTGTTGTTGTCCTTGTCCTTTTGCAGCCCACTTCTCCTACAAGTCCCAATAAGCCTCTTGTACCACTGGACTGGGCCTCAGGTGTCACCACCAAACCAGACCCCTCCTTGGTCAATAAACACATCAGGAAAGTGGTTGATGTGAGTGCTCACATTAATACATGAAGCTGAGCGTGAAACATTCTCAGAGTTATTATTATTAATATATATATACTTTTTTTTAATTGGCTTCCAACAGTCAGTGTTCAGGAATTATGACCCTGACCACGATGGCTATATTTCCCAAGAAGACTTTGAAAACATTGCCGCAAACTTTCCCTTCCTGGACTCGTTCTGCGTTTTGGACAAAGATCAGTAAGTACAATTCTAAAAGTGAGCTCTACGAAACTGCATTTTTAGTTTGAGCAGCGTTCATTTTTGGGTTGGGGGTAAACCTTGTTACATTTTTTTGTTAAAGTAAATCCAAATACTTTGATATTGTACTCAACAAGATTTTCAGTGCAGGGAACCAATATAACATTGTTTCTCAAACTTTTTACACCACAATCCCTCACAAAAATACCACAAGGACCAAAATTTAAATTGTCTAGTTAGCAGGTCAAAGTGTTCATAAAAATAGGGCATATGCTTAATTAATATTATTGCTAACCACAGTTTGAACATTATAACTGCTCTTCAATCCAGGTATTCCCCAGGTTATGAACGAGTTCTGTTCCTATGTTGGCGAAAGTCTGACCTAACCCTTTATGTGCCCCTACAAAACAAATATCCAAAAAGTCCAAAAGTATTGAATTTTGTTTAATGAAGGAGGATACACTGCCCTCTGGTGACAGTGTTGGTCTGGCTATACTGTTGCCTTAGACTTAGAAGCGACTCCGAGATCTGACATGAATAAAGAATAGCTGTGCTCTGGTTTGGCCCACATTAGGCTGAATGTTTTTTCGGCTAATTTATGTTTCTGTATGCATTTGGAATAAGATTTACAGCTACAGTTTGTGGAGTTGCGTTTGAGCGTTTTGGTATGTGAATTGTAAATTCATCAAAATTCATAGCATTTAAGATAGCTGACTTTTGTGAGGCAAATTAGGCTAATTTAATCTACTAAATTTACGTATTGATCAGACTAGATGGACATTTGAAGATGGATATTTGAACACCAATTGTTTTGTGTCAAGTGTTTCATTGGTAAAATTAGGGTTGTTCCGATCATGTTTTTTGCTCCCGATCCGATCGTTTTAGTTTGAGTATCTGCCGATCCCGATATTTCCCTCCCGATTTAATTCCAATCATTCCCGATAATGTTTCCCGATCATATACATTTTGGCTATGCATTAAGAAAAAAAAAAGAATAAAACTCGGACGAATATATACATTCAACATACAGTACATAAGTACTGTATTTGTTTATTATGACAATAAATCCTCAAGATGGAATTTACATTATTAACATTCTTTCTGTGAGAGGGATCCACGGATAGAAAGACTTGTGACTTTGTATATTGTGACTAAATATTGCCATCTAGTGTATTTGTTGAGCTTTCAGTAAATGATACTTTAGCCATGCCCAAATGCATGATGGGAAGTGGAACCATGACTGTGCGTAGTGCTACCAATTGAAATATCTTCTCTGCGTTGGGAAGTAACATAAGATGTTAAGAAAAAGATCAATTGCTACCTTGCTTCCCCACATTATTTCCCATGATGTTTCTAATCGTTGGGAGAGGGATTGTAAGGCTTTAGCCAATTAAAAAAAGGCTCCAAAGGCGGCCAAAATTCACTCTACTCAATTTACACTGCCTTTTATCTCTCTATAAAGGTAAAACGGCGCCTTTACAGATTAAGCGCGACAATATGTGAGTGGGTCGTGCAGCGCATGCATTAATTGCGTTAAATATTTTCCCGCGATACATTTGTAAAAAAATTAATTACCGCCGTTATCGGGATAAATTTGATAACCCTACCTTAAGCCTAAACTAAAGACTCTGGATGATTGTAACATATTATGTTTGTAACGTTAAATACAATTAGAAAGTGATTTAATTAAAATATATATATATATATATATATATATATATATATATATATATTAAAAAAAGGCATGGCCGATATTTTTTTGTCGATTCCGACACTTTGAAAATGACGTGATCCCCAACTATCGGGACATCTCTAGTTAAAATGCGTGTCGTTTTGAACATAAGTGTACATATTTGTGTTACAGCTTTACAAATTGTCAAAAGTGAAGGAAGTCAAAAGCTTCAAAAAGCACAATTGCCTTGTTTCCTGTCTGTTAAGCTGAACAACTTCACGTTTAGTGAGGACAGAACACATCATATTAACAAAGTAAAAAAAAAGATACTGTAAGGTACAATAAGGTACTGTTTATGCGACCAAAAAAAAAAAAAACTGGAGACTAGAGACAAAATTACACACGAGACTCCGATGTCATAAGGTCGAAATTGCGTAAGTCATGTACGTCGTAACCTGGGGACTACTTGTATAGGATAGTTTAAACAACAACAACAAAAAACACTCCTTAACCCCGTCAGACCTGCATTTTTTCTGCTGGGCAAAAAAAAGTCTGCACTGATTTTTACTCAAACACCAGAACAAAATGCAATTTATTGGTTATTTTTAATGAGAAATGAGCACTTTAAGTTATACTTTTTGAAGTTGCGTTTTGGTCAGCCATTTTTAAAGAGCAAAAAATAGCAAAGAGCCAAATCTCGTGATTTTGATTCCGATGGGTGAAGTTTCATCCAATCATCTCCCAGAAGTGGCAACAGCAACTAAATTCAGTGTATTTATTGGTTATGAGACACAAACGTGTCATGTCCTTCAGCAGCTTGCTTAGGGCTCAAGGGGTTAAATAAGGGTTTAATTCAATTCTACTGCACTTTAAAGAAATATTCACATTTAATATAAGATAAATGTTTGCAAAGAAGTAGCTACAAAATATCTAATGCCAATCAATTGTAGATAAAGTTGACTAAAACTGAACTGTACCTAATAAATGATAAATTATTATCGTAAAGAATAATGATCTAAATAACGAAACAAAAACAAACAAAAAAACTATAGAATCACTAGAGAGCCCACACACCACAATTTGAGAACTATAACTAAAAAACAGTTTTTCAGTGTTTTAACTTATTGAATGCATTTCTTTGTTAGTTTATGATTAGGGTTGTTCTGATCATGTTTTTTTTGCTCCCGATCCGATCCCGATCGTTTTAGTTTGAGTATCTGCCGATCCTGATATTTCATGATCCGATTGGTTTTTTTTTTACTCCCAATTCAATTCCAATCATTCCCGATAATTTTTCCCGATCATATACATTTTGGCAATGCTTTAAGAAAAAAATGAATAAAACTCGGACGAATATATACATTCAACATACAGTACATAAGTACTGTATTTGTTTATTATGACAATAAATCCTCAAGATGGCATTTACATTATTAACATTCTTTCTGTGAGAGGGATCCACGGATAGAAAGACTTGTAATTCTTAAAGGAGAAATGTGACTTTGTATATTCTGACTAAATCTTACCATCTAGTGTATTTGTTGAGCTTTCAGTAAATGATACTGCAGCCCTTCAACCCAAATGCATGATGGGAAGTGCAACCATGACTGTGCGTAGGGGCACAATTGATATATCTTCTTTGCGTTAGGAAAGAACATAGGGTGTTAAGAAAATGATCAACTACTATCTTTCTTCCCCACATTGCCTCCCACGTTAATATTAATTGCTGAGAGAGGGAAAGTAAGGCTTTAGCCAAATAAAAAAAGGCTCCAAAGGCTGTCAAAATTCTCTCTACTCATTATACGCTGCGCTTAGCTCTACATACTGGTAAAACGGCGCCTTTATAGATTGAACGCGACAAAGCGTGAGTGGGTCGTGCAGCGCATGCATTAATTATTTAAAGTGATTAATTAAGAAAAAATAATTACCGCCGTTAACGCAATAAATTTGATAGCCCTACTTGAAGCCAAAACTACTATGGATGAGTGTAAGACATTTTGTCTGTGACGTTATGATTTAAATAAAAAAAATACAGTATATATATAAAAAAAAAAAAAAAAAAAAGGCATGTCCGATATTTTTTGCCGATTCCGATACTTTGAAAATGACGTGTTGATCGGCATCCCGATTGATCAGGACATCTTTATTTATGATCATTTGACTTCTTACTGAACCTGAATATCTGTGATTAATACACGTACATGAGCAATGAAATGGTATAAACAACAGCGTGGTGTCTGCCGGACAATTTCTATAAATATCGCAATATGCAGACATGTATACCGGATCGACTTGAGTAACCATATTGTGTACTGTTTACATGACTTTGGTCTGTAAATGAGACTCTCTGCTGACTTCCTGTAACAGAGATGGGCTGATCAGTAAAGATGAGATGCTAGCATATTTCCTTCGAGCAAATCCACTGCTCCAGTGTAAAATGGGTCCGGGATTCCTCCATAACTTCCAGGAAATGACGTTTCTAAAGCCAACCTTCTGTGAACACTGCGCTGGATTTGTACGTATATAACACTGAGCAAAATTTTCAAAAGTCAAGCATGTTTCTTCAATGTAATTACTTTAGATTTCACATATACACGATAGCAAAGTGACAAAGAACGAATTCTGTTGTTTTGTATGTTGTGCACTAACTGTTGCGTTGCTTGTAAATCTTGCTAATTTATTTGAATCTTCTCCAACAGCTCTGGGGCATCATCAAACAAGGCTACAAGTGCAAAGGTAATTTAAAAATACACAGTCCCTGACAGTCTGGTCGCTTATCCATTTTGCAGAAGCAATTGCTAATAACTAGGGCTGTCAAAATCATCGCGTTAACGGGTGGTAATTATTTTTTTAAATTAATCACCTTAAGATATTTGACGCATTTAACGCACATGCCCCGCTCAAACAGATTAAAATGTCAGCACAATGTCATGTCCATTTGTTACTTGTGTTTTTTGGTGTTTTGTCGCCCTCTGCTGGCGCTTAGGTGCGACTTATTTTATGGGTTTCAGCACCATGAGCATTGTGTAATTATTGACATCAACAATGGCGAGCTACAAGTTTATTTTTTGTTTGAAAATTTTACAAATTCTATTAAAACGAAAACATTAAGAGGGGTTTTAATATAAAATTTCTATAACTTGTACTAACATTTATCTTTTAAGAACTACAAGTCTTTCTATCCATGGATCGCTTTAACAGAATGTTAATAATGTTAATGCCATCTTGTTGATTTATTGTTATAATAAACAAATACAGTACTTATGTACAGTATGTTGAATGTATCCGTCTTGTGTCTTATCTTTCCATTCCAACAATAATTTACAGAACAATATGGCATATTTTAGAGATGGTTTGAATTGCGATTAATTACGATTAATTAATTTTTAAGCTGTGATTAATTAAAAATTTTAATCGTTTGACAGCCCTACTAATAACCTGACTTTTAATTATTCAATTGGTTTCAGAAATTGCTCATATGAAAGCTAAGACCCTCCAAAATTATTTTGAATGTAAAAAAATATATATTTGTTTCACTGAAAAAAGGTTTATCATTTAATGAAGACATAAAGGTCCAATTTTGGCAAGACAAAAGTTTTGTCGCCTACAGAAAGTAGTGTGAAAATTAAACAAAAAATGTACTTCAAATACATAAATATGTTACATAACATAAGCGAATTAAGTAGTGGTGCTGTGAGATCCAAATTTATTATTTTGTATGACTTCCATGGGCTTGAAGGACTGCATCCATGTGGTTCGGCAAGGATTCATACAATTTATTGATGAAGTCATCAGGAACATCAAAGAAAGCAGTCTTGCATGCCTCCCAGAGTTCATCAACTTTCTTAGGTTTCGTCTTCCATGCTTCCTCTTTCATCCTACCCCAGACATGCTCAATGATGTTCATGTCTGGTGACTGGGCTGGCCAGTCCTGGAGGATCTTGATCTTCTTTGCCTGGAGGAACTTTGAGGAAGAGATTGAAGTATGCGATGGAGCACCATCCTGCTTCAGAATTTGTCCCTTTTTATGGTTAGGAATGTAAGAGGCAGCTATGATTTGGTGATATTTCAGACTATTTACGTTGCCTCGACATACGAACACCTCGAAATTCGATCCTTTTGATAGCTGACGTAAAATTTGACTCGTCATTTGTCTCTACATATGACAACATCCCACTTTTACTGCAAATGAATATCGACTCCAAAAATCGGTTATCGGCACCTCTAACTACTAATAATCGGTATCGGTCCTGAAAAACTTATCGGCCGATCTGTATTGGAATTCATTTTTCTTCTTAAAACGCAATGTTTTCTATTTAATTGACAGACTGTGGTGTCAATTGCCATAAACAATGTCGGGAGCTGTTGGTCTTGGCTTGCAGAAAGCTGCTGCGTTCTGCTTCCTTCGGGTCTGTGACCCCTGATAGACACACACGCAACTCTTTACCCAGCAGCCCTGCCCTCACCACTTGTACAGGTGAGTCATAGTCTGATATTTCTGTCGAGCTGAATGAATAAACAAAAATATTTTTTAAAAATCGACATCGTCTTTCCTTCAGACAAGGACGAGGTGTTTAGCTTCCCTGCGACGACCTCAGCCAGTCCTATTCGAGATACTAAAAGCATCACCCTAATGACCGGCTCGGCCCAGAGGATCTCTGTGCGTCTGCTGAGGGCCACAATCAGCCAGGCTACTCAGACGGAACCTCTGTGGTCAGAACACAGCTGGGGGGTCACAGACAGCGGATCTCACACCTTCCCCAAAACAAAATATAGGACTCACAGAGAAACCTCGAAAAATCAAAACTCATGGGAAAACCAGGACAACAAGCAGCAGCGGACAGGTTTGATACAGTGCAGCGATAAATCTGGAATTATTCAGAAGATGGGTGTCCCTGGAGAACTTGTGCAGATTACAGATCACAGGATCCCACACAGAGGGAAGGTAATGGATGAAGTGTTTTGGGAAACAGGAATGTAATTTAGAGATTTTTTTGTGTGCAAAGCAAGGTCCTGGTTGCCTGGATATTAATCCAAGCAAGGTTGAAAGATTTCAGTGTGTACAGTACAATTTATTTTTGACATCAGCTTAACTGTATTTAACTCATTGAGTGTCCTTGACGGCAGCGCTGCCAACCTTCCCATTTAAAATTGATTGGACGTCTGGCACCATCAACGGCACTTAAACAAGAGCATTAACATCCAGTCTTCTCAGTTTAAAGAATTGGATGTCTAAAATCACCTTAGGGACATGTCAAAAAAAATCAACTAGGCATGTGCCGGTTACCGGTTTTACGGTTTACCGTGGTGTGAAACGTCGCGGTTTCCAAACCACTGCAATTTCCATCAGACCGTAGTACGGTATTCGCGGTTTTTCATGTGCCAAAAATGCAGCCAGAAGTGGCTTGGCGTGGCAGCGCTCACCCCCTCCCGTCTGCGTGTGAAAGTGACACTATCGGCTAGACAGCCAGCGAATCCAAAAACAAATACTCCAAACATAAGGCGTAAGCCTGTCGCAATATGCAATAATTCCATTTATCGCGCGATAAACAAAAATGAAGGCGGTAATTTTTCCGCTGCGATTTATCGCCTCGCGTGCATGTGCGTGCGCGCGTGCGGCAGACGTGCTGTTAAAAGTTCGGATTCCTCATTACCAACTGCGCAAAATGCATCTTCGTTGCAGGTCCGGACAAAAAATAGCGCCGGAGTAAATCGTTCCCATTATATCCTATTGTTCTACGTATACTGGCTGCGTCAGTGCTCCGGAGTGACTGTGGACCATCTATGGCGCGCCGGTGTTGTTGGCGTGTGGGCGCTCCCGTCAGGAGTGACATTTCACGCGGGGCGGTTATTTTTCAGCACAACACCGGATATTTGGGCGGCAAATTAAGAGCGTTGTGCTTCAAACTCGTCCTGTTTATGAAAGTCGCTTGTCATATGCTTGTGTTGTGTAGTAATGAGCAGACGTGACTTCAGCGGCGCTTGCTAACTTTTTTAAAGCGCGCACACACTAGATATCATGTTATGGCAAACTAGATGTGCTACGTCCATGCCATTGGCTATGTGAGCCCAGAGTGATTATGGGACACGTTGTCCATATACTACATCGATGAATTCTAAACTGTCATGACTGAATGCCAAATCAATCCATACCAGTGACTATAGATAATTGCCTCACTTTACAAACAGTAAAGATTGTTCTCAGCACTTTTATACAAACTTTTTTCAGCTCAGTAAGAAGTAAGCACATAAATATTATGCACTAAAATGCAAGGTTTATATGATGGCAATTTAATTTTTGCCCGTTAAAAAAAAAAAAAAAAAAAAAAAAAAAAACGAAACAAAAAATATAATTGTTGTTTTTTTACAGAGCATTAAATGTATTGAATTGGATCGAAAATCGTGTCACCCGTATCAAAAATCGTACCGAACCATGACTTAACTGTATCGTTGCATCCCTATGGAACACCATTGCAGAAGCTATGACGGGAAACGTTTTCGTTTGTCTAAATGCTTGAGTTATAAAGTGCAATTTTTTTTTTTTTTTTTTAAAAACACATTTTATATATTCTGTGTTTCTGTGCGGTATCAATATTGTCATTTTTTTACTTAAGAGGCATGGTCTATTGTTTTTAGTTGTGATTTCTTAAAAAGTATTTTTGAATTTAAGAGTAAATATCGCGTTTAAATGGGTGTACTTGATCTATTAATATATACTGTATTCTCACTGTGTTATTGTAAATTGGTTTTTTAAAAATGGGGGGGCGCAATAATATCGCATATCGCAATAATTTATGAGAATAATTATCGCACACTAAAATTTGATATCGCGACAGGCCTAATAAGGCGTACTTTTCTTCAATTTATTGAGCTCTCAAATCGTGGTAAGTGGGATATACAAAACGAATACATTTAAAACGTTGTACAATTGTATTTTTCATTGTGTGAGGAGCTTCAACAGATTAGCACCATGAAAAAGTTCGCCAAAAACAAAACACACATTTTCCTTTCAAATTCAATATACAAACTAACTAAAAGCTTACAAAGACGAATGTTAGCCTTGGCTTAGTTGGGAGAGCAACTCCGTCGAGTGTTACAGCCGCAGAGTGAGAAAACAAGCTTGATTTGCTTGAATGAAGGGATAGTATCAAAGATCGCTAATTGCGAAAGATGATCTTGCCTTAAGCACAAATCCACGTTTGCTGGATCAAGACTAGGTCTCACTCCCAATGTTTTTATTTATTTTTTAATTTTTTAAATTGTTTTAGATGAAACCTTTCCACAACAATATTTACATTTTAACTAACTTATACATTTTTAACTTAGTAACTTATGAATTCCTTGTGTTCTTTTTAACACAAAGGCATGACATCATGCAGACTAGAGTTGACACAGTGGCTGAAAATGGCGAAACGTCACTTGAGCTTTTCCACACTCAAAAAAAAAAGTCATGCAGTATAAATTTTTAAAAAATTTATTCAGAAGTGTTTTTACTTTTTTATAGAAATTATTTTGTTCTTGCTCTAATCTTGAGCAACTTGAGCTGTGGCTATGGGTATAGTCTGTAAGTTATATTTATTTTAATTTGATTTAAAATATTTGTTTTTTTTAATTGATAATTTATTTATTTTAATAATATATTCATGTTCCAATTTGCAACTATATTCTGAAAAATAAATCCTGTTCAATGGAAAAAAGTTATTTTTTTGACCCATTGATACCGTGAAACCGCGGTATTTTTGCTCATGGTTATCGTACCGTCAAAATCTCATACCGGCACATGCCCAGTCTCAACATTGGTACAGATGATCTTGCCAACAGCAACACCTGCATGTCCACTTTTTACTAGGGACCTGTTAATCATCAATTAACTATCTATAAAGGGGTAATCCTCAGTTCACTACATTTCTTACAGTTTAATTAAAGTGAACAGCGGAAATCATACAGGAGGATATTTCTCTCAATGCAGCTTCCTCCTCGAGTTTAAAAAAATTCACAAAGATGAATGTTATTTTAACTATGATCCAGGTCGGACTTTCAGTAGCAAAATTAGTGGTGTGTTCCCCATCTCCACAGCATTGACGTCTCTTTAAATTACTTACAGTGGCTGCTGCTGGCGGGGAAAAAAACCTTCTAATATCCCTCTTTTTCAAAGGGGACGGCATGTTGTATTTCTGTGAAAGCATGTAGGTGTGTGTGTGTGGGGGGGGGGTAAAGTCATCAGCCAATCAAATGTGCATTTGAGGGGAAAAAATGGACTGGCACATACAGCAGGTGAAAAGGGGTCAACGTAAGTCTGAACATAATGAAAACACTGTAATTCAGTTAATATGTTCAGGTCAATTCTATCCTTACAACATACGGGAAGACAATCTAAATGACCTATACAACTGAAGTCATTATATAATGCAAATAAGGTTGCTTAAAATTTGGTGGGGACAATTTGAGCATCTTGAAAAATTGGTAGTGATATGTCCCTACCGTCCCTATGCAAACCTACGCTCTTGATTGCAAGCAACTTTTAGGTGTATACTACCATCTAGTGTGCAGGAATATGTGGCGCCCATGCCTTCCCCCTATATAGTACCCTATACAGTACATAATGTCTTTCAAGAATTTAAACAATGCAGTTTAAACAGTTTTCCCCTCCCCTCAACCCAAGTAAATCCTTAAGAGACCTTTATCACCCAAGGAAAAAAAGAAAATTTATATTTATTGTATAATCTATCACGTACATATCTATATTTCCCATTATCCCTTAGAGAGAAAATGGCGTCAGTTCGCGCATGCGCAGTAGCAATCCGATAGCCCGTCACGATTGGGTAGTGACCATAGGCGGATCTACTATTCAGGCGAATCTGTTTACTTTCCATTCTTTTGCACTAGTAAATGCTATCAGCATTTAACCTCATTGTTTATTTGGGATTAATTATTGTTATTTACATGATTATTTGTACTTTAATAAAGAATTTAAGTGTTCCAAAATAGTTTTGTGAATTAATAAGCGTCAACAAAAATTTAATTGCTAAATTACTAAAAAAAAGAAAATTATTAAATTAGTCGATTAATCGTAAAACTAGTCGGCTGACTAATCAGGAGTCGTTTAGGACAGCCCTAGTGTACCAGAACATATTTCCTCCACACCCTTCTCACCTTTTTAACCCTTGACCCATGAAGAGGGCCCCAGGATATGTTCGCCTTAGGCCCCAAAATTGCCAAGTCCGCCACTGGTACTGACAGCCCCTAAATTGCCAAGTCCGCCACTGGTACTGACAGCCCCTAAATTGGTTTATATGTTAAATTCAGACATATAAAAACATTATTATTCAACCCACATGCCAGACCATTCGTAGAATAATTAATTTATATGTCCCAATCTCTCGCGTTTATAAGCATAAAGCCAACGGGGGAAGAGACGTAGCGCTGTCACGTGAACAGCCGCTTGCAGTAGGGTAGCCGTAATGCGCATGCGCGTTAAAATCTTCTTGCAATCAATTTTCAAGTGCATACCGCCATCAAATGGACAAAATGTGCAGCACCCTTTCCTGCAACCCTACAATCTATACATCAACTTAAATAATTTAAAAAGTGCTTTCCTTACAAACCTAACTTCCTCTCCCCTCACCGAAATTTAACCCTTCGGAGTCCAATCACGCTGTTAAAAATAAACCAAAAAGGTTTTTCAGGTATCTATAGCTTAACCTTTTTAGTCTTTGATCAGATATATGTAAGGAACGGTGTTATTGTTCGACACATGTACATTAAAATGGTTTCAGTATTTGAAGGCAACAAAAAAGTATTTTTTTAGGGCTGTCAAACGATTAAAATTTTTAATCGAGTTAATTACAGCTTAAAAATTAATTAATCGTAATTAATCGCAATTAATCGCAATTCAAACCATCTATAAAATATGCCATATTTTTCGGTAAATTATTGTTGGAATGGAAAGATAAGATGGATATATACATTCAACATACGGTACATAAGGACTGTATTTGTTTATTATAACAATAAATCAACAAGATGGCATTAACATTATTAACATTCTGTTAAAGCGATCCATGGATAAGAAGACTTGTAGTTCTTAAAAGATGAATATTAGTACAAGTTATAGAAATGGTATATTAAAATGCCTCTTAATGTTTTCGTTTTAATAAAATTTGTAAAATTTTCAATCAAAAAATAAACTAGTAGCCCTGTCCTCAATGTGTGTGAGCACACAAATTGACGGATAGCGAACACAAGTTCCAAAAAGAAATCAGACGGTGTGGCAAAGTTGCATGGGCTTTACTGAAGTCATCTCTTTTTGACAGGAGCACGTTTCTTGTAGTTTTGTAAAACTGAAAATAACAAGGCAATGTGTCAATAACTTGCATAAATCACAAAATAACATAAAATGTACACACACGTGTCCATTTGAGCAGTAGCACTAGCCAATTAGCTCACAAGCATCTAACAATGTAACCGCATTTCACCATATATGTGAACAAATTCAAATACACATCATCAATAACTATCGAATGCTCATGAATATAAACAAAGGAGGAATATTACTCACAAGCGATGCATGTATTAGACACAAACAGTGTGATGGGGCTATGAGAACTGCCACTGAATACTGGATGCGGACGTTAGCTGGTCTGAATAGCACTGTCTATTAGTGTGAGTTCGCGTCGACATATAATTACGTCAGAAAAGCGCGCCGAAACCCAAATAATCAGCTGCACTGAATCGCCAGCAGAGGGCGACATTACGCCACATAACATATGCAAGTCACACCCAAGCGCCAGCAGAGGGCGGAAAAACTCCATAAAACACAATTAACAAGTTGGCCTTTCACTGTACTGACATTTAAATCTGTCTGAGCGGGCCTAGTGCGTTAATTGCGTCAAATATTTTAACGTGATTAATTTAAAAAATTAATTAACGCCCGTTAACGCGATAATTTTGACAGCCCTAATTTTTTTTATCCTTCAATCTAACACGTACCTGTTTCCCTTCGTCCCTCGAGAGAATGGCGTCGGTTCGCGCATGCGCCGTAGCAATCCAGTAGCCAGTCACAATCGGGTAATGACATAGCCTTTGACGGACAAACTTGTCAGTTGTTTCGAGTTACGTCCTGGTACAAAGAGTGGCATGTCTTACCTGTAAAGTCAGTCACACCTCATAATACAAGTTACTTTCACTGCAAATATTACAATAAAACATTTTCTTTAAATAACTTGGCAACTCATTGACATTGGGGCGCCGTTTGTAAAGTAGCACATGCTGAAAATTACAACATTTCCTGGCATTTAGCGCCACACAGTGTTTAAAATGGTGCGAAATTTTTAGTCACTTTTTTTTTTTTGCACATTTATAACATTATTTAGCAACTTAAATATTTATTGACCTGGACCTGATTGTTTAATCCAGAACTAAATATTTAACTTAAATCTTAAATTTATATCCTATATGCTAAATGTTAAATCAGGAAACTGTCGGAACTAAATATTTAGCTTAATATGTAAATTCACATGACTGGTGATTGGAAGTAACAAAATAAAAGCTGGTGGAGCAGCTCAGACTGTTTACGTTGCATGAAAATGAATAAAACCTACTCAATGGTGGCAGTCTGCTCTTGGACATGAGTCATTGTGATACAAACAATATATAGGTAAAATACATATTTAGGAGAAACTATTTGAAGAGGATTTTGTGTGCGCCAGCTTTTATTTTGTTACTTCCGGTCTCCAGTCATGTTAATTGGCATATTAAGCTAAATATTTAATAGGGAATGGGACGTACTACGTCATTGTTTGGACCCGCCTCCATGCTGGCAATATAATTCACTTCCGGGCCGGCAGAATCAATGCGGATTGTAACGTGTGGTAGTGCTAAGCTAACTCTTTCGGTGTTTTAGAAAGAAAATATGGGTGCTTATTGTTGCGTTACCGGGTGCAACAGCGTCTCCTACGACAAAAAAAGGGGTGAGGAAAAATGGACTCACTTTTCACCGTTTTCCTGCATGGAGGACCAAATATCAGATCACGAAGGTACGACGGATGGCTGGATTGCAGCGGTTCGTCGGAAAAGCATTTCTTATGATCATATTTCTGCTGGAATGAGAGTGTATTCCCCTCATCTCTACTCTTGTAAGTTGAACGATTTATCCGTTTTGGTTTCAATACGTTTTTTGTTTTTGTTTTTTTCTTTACTGTTGTGTAAATCTGCCTCGGTAGCAATGCTAACCTACTCCTCCTCATCACCTACCTGTTGTGTTACTAGGAAAACCTGCATATGAAATGCTGACAACACATCCCGATTGGTCACCATATCTCTTCTTGGGTTATTCTGAGGTCAAGCGCACCACATCGGAGCGTTGAGAGGTTGGAAAGGCGAAGAGTGCACGCTGAAACTTCAGTTTGCTCTGCTCTTACAAACACGATCCCAAGTGTTATGAAAAGTCAATAAAATATGAATACCAAAACATGACTTGAACAACTCTTCTTGACAAACTGTAACTGCTTGTTGTTTACTTCAGGTCTTCATAATAAACAGGTGTAATAATTACAAAGTCAGGTGACTTAATTTTGTTATTCTATTTGGAATATGCATTGACAATTTTTGGACAGTGTTGTAGACAAGAACTGGGACTGATAAGTTGCAATAGATTTATTTCAAGTAATGCAATTTCTCCAATACGATATTTGAATTGACAGTTTAAAATCTTTAAATTAGTGCAAACAAGGCCCACCCTCTGACGGTGGCAGCAAATATTATATAATTATAAGTAATACACAAATACAAGATCACAATAAACGTGTCTTTGTCAAAGCAGTTTAAAACACTATTTACTGGCCTTGGGTAAATTGCCAGACAGGATAAATATGTGCTTTAAAGTTCTTGCATTTCCATTTTAAGTATTGCAAGTACTAGTCTCCAACACAGTATTTGAACTGACAGTTTAAAATCATTTTAGTACAAAATGGCCCACACTCTGGCAGGGGGCAGCAAATATTATAATACATAATACATTATAAAAAGCTATATACTATATAAATACAAGATCACAACAAAACCTGTATTTTTCAAAGCAGTTAAAAAACATCCAGTCGCCTTAGGTAAATAAAGGTGTATAAATATGTACTTTACAGTTCTTGCATTTCTATTTTAGGTATTGCAACTTTTCCAACACTATTTGAATTGACAGTCTAAAGTCTACATAAGTGCAAATAAGAATATTATAATTTAAAAATAATAATAGAATATATAAATTCAACTTTACAATGAAAGGTGTCTTTGTCAAAGTGGTTAAAAAAAAACGTCACTGGCCATAGTTAAATAGCCAGGCAGAATAAATATGTGCATTAAAGTTCTTGCATTTTCACAAGTTAAAAGCCCGCAGTTCATCGACGAGAAGGGCAGACCCAGATGGCGTCTGCTGCAGGGGCTTGTTTGAGTCCGACACAGGACAAATGGAACCACTCCATTGAACAAATTTTCTTTGTCAAATGATCCAAGAAGAGAGATGGTGACCAATCGGGATGTGTTGTCTGCAGGTTTACCTAGGAACACAACAGGTAGGGGAGTCGTAGTAGGCGAGCATTGCTACCGAGGCAGATTTACACAACGGTGTAAAAAAACAAAAACGTATTGAAACCAAAAGTGGATAAATCGTTCAACTTACAAGAGTAGAGATGACAGGAACACACTCTCATTCCAGCAGAAATATGATCATAAGAAATGCTTTTCCGACGAACCGCTGCAATCCAGCCATCCGTCGTACCTTCGTGATCTGATATTTGGTCCTCCATGCAGGAAAACGGTGAAAAGTGAGTCTATTTTTCCTCACCCCTTTTTTTGTCGTAGGAAACGCTGTTGCACCCGGTAACGCAACAATAAAGCACCCATATTTTCTTTCTAAAACACCGAAAGAGTTAGCTTAGCACTATCACACGTTACAATCCGCATTGACTCTGCCGGCCCGGAAGTGAATTATATTGCCAGCATGGAGGCGGGTCCAAACAATGACGTAGTACGTCCCATTCCCTATTGCAACCGTTTCCAGATTTAGCATTTAGGATATAAATTTAAGATTTAAACTAAATATTTAGTTCTGTATTTAAAAATTCAGGTCCAAAACTTATTTAAAAATAAATATTTAGGTTGCTAAATAATGTTGTAAATGTGCAAAAAAAAGTGACTCAGAAAATTTCACACCACGTTTTCAACACTGTGTGGCGCTAAATGTGAGAAAATGTTGTCGTAATTTTCAGCATGTGCTGCTCTACAAACGGCGCCCCATAATGGACTGAGTACTCCTAATCCTATAGTTTTGTGCCCGGGTTGTAAACTGTGAAAATTCCTGAAATATGTATTTCTTTTTATAGGACAGCTGACTTGTTGACAGATGTGTGAAACGTCAGTCTCCGAGGTCTAGAAAGCCCCTTAGGGCTCGGACCAGGAAGTTCTTCTGTCTGGGAGGATGCTTGGCTCTTTGATGTCCTCACTCAAGTTCTCTCTAGGCTCCAGGAAGGACAGCTAAACATGCCTGGTTTGGTCAACAACAGGGCAACGTAATCTGTAAGAAACCCTGAGGAGGAACATGGTGGATAGCAGAGTGGTCCTACAAGAAAACCTATCTCCAACCAAGGGAAATAATGAGGGACTTTATTCAGAGCGCTCTACAAAGGACAGTGTTTTAATGCTGGATGATTTTGAGATCATTCTTTAAAAGATTTTGAACAGTCCCTCAAAAAAAAAAAAAAAAGTCCAACAGTTGGAGACTTTTATTACTCTCCAGTTTAGGTCAACTGTAACACTAAACACAAAAGCTAATTAAACATACTGAACATTAAAATGCAAAATGTATTTTGTTTTCTTAATGCCCCTGCTTTCTTCATGCTACACAATGGAATTTGCCACTCAAGTGCTAACAAAAATTAGCATCAATCCACTGCATTTGTGGGGGAGTTTGCAGCGAATGAACCTTAATTTATTCGCTGCCACCATCCCAGTTCAAATGCATTGGACGTCTACTAGTGATAAGTTCCTTAGTTGGACAAAAGATTTTACAACCACTTCAGATTGTTCGAGAAGAAGCCAGTCACAAACAGTGCTGTTAATAACGGCTTTAGAATATAATGGCGTTACTAACGGTGTTCTTTTTTTTCAGTCGTGAGCAATCTAATTAATTACTTTTCTCATCTTGGCAGCGCCGTTACCGTTACTGAGGATTCTCGCAGTCTGACATGACGTCACCAGCCACAACAAAGTGTCGCCATATTCAAATGGGGGCAAAACAAGAGTCACAAGTAGGCATGTGCCGGTATGAGATTTTGACGGTACGATAACCGTGAGCAAAAATACCGCGGTTTTACAGTATCACGGTATTGCAATTATAGCTCCAAAATTTGTTATTTTGAGAGGTATGGGTTAAAGGAAGAAAAAAAAAAAAAAACTTTTTTCCGGGATTTTTTTTATTTCTCAGAAAATATTTGCAAATTGGAAAATGAATTTGTTAAAAATAAACAAAAAAAGTATTTAAAATAAAATTAAAATAAATAGAACTTCTAGACTACCCACAGCCTGTCAGCCACAGCTCAGGTTGCTCAAGATTGGAGCAAGAACTAAATTATTCATATAAAAAGGTAAAAACACTTCTAAATAAAAATATGGACTGTACTTTTTGTTTTTTTCTTTGAGGGGGCAAAAGCTCAAGTTACGTTTCGCCATTTTCAGCCACTGTGTCAACTCTAGTCTATATGTCATGCCTTTGTGTTAAAAAGACGCAGACTTCATAAGTTAATAACTTAGTTAAAAATGGATAAGTTAGTTAAAATGTGAATGTTGTCGTGTAAAGGTTTCATCTAAAAACACTGGGAGTGAGACCTCTCCTTGTCCAGCAAGCGTACATTTATGCTTAGGGCAAGATCATCTGTTGCAATTAGCGATCTTTGATGTTGTCCCTTTTCCTTCATTCAAGCTTGTTTCTCAGTGGCCGTGAGATTTATGACCTCGACTAAGTTGCTCTCCCAACTAAGACTAGGCTAACATTCGTCTTTGTAAGTTTTTAGTTAATTTGTATTTTGAATTTGAAAGTAAAAAAGGGGGTTTTGTTTTTGGCGAACTTTTTCATGGACGACTTCCTCACATTCAGTTGTGTTTGTGCTAATGAAGCTACTCACACGTGTAAAATACTATTGTACAACATTTTAAAACTATATATTTCAGTTACCATGATTTGAGACCTCCATAAAGTCACTGACACGCACACACATCAACAAGGGAGGAGTGAGCGCTGCCGCTCCAAGTTACTTCTGGCTGCATTTTTGAGACTTGTAAAATAGCAATTACCGTACTACGGTATGACGGAAAATTTTTGTGGTTTTGAAATCGTGACGTTTTCATACCATGGTAAACCTTGAAACCGGTAACCAGCACATGCCTAATATATATAGAGAACTAGATGCGAAATGACACACGGGGGCGTTAGCAAAATGTACAGTATAGGAACTAGATGCGTTAGTAAACAGCCGCCATCTTAAAGCAGTAGACTTCTTAGGAAGGCTCTGCTGTAGAGAACCTTCCTAGCGAACCCAAGTTACTTTTTATCTAAAATACTCCTAAATTGGCAAAATCTTGACTTGAATCTATCTTTAAATGATGAAACAGTTTTAAAACTTCCACATATCAAAAGTAGACAGAAGGGAAGTAATGCAATAATGGGAGCAATTTTAACAACTTTTAGCGGTTGATTCAGGGTAAAGGGTATGTTAGGGTAAAGAATTGGGCTAGGGCCAATTGTCCCAAAAACCTTTTAAATCACATATTGTGACGTAAGTTTTTTTTGAGGGAAAAAAACCATGAAAATGATCACCAGTTACTTTGCCAAGCAACTAATTACTCTTACATTCAGGTAACTGAGTTACTAACGCAATTACTTTTTGGGAGAAGTAATTTGTAACTAATTACTTTTTTAAAGTAAGATTAACAACACTGGTCACAAACCAATAATTGCTTTAAGACAACTTTATAAAAAATGCAAATCTAACATGTTTATAATACATTCCTTTTAAAGCAACAGCAAAACAGTGTTATAACAAAGAAATAGAAAAGACTCCATCCTGGTAATTTAGAATTGCATCATCCAAGATCGATAAACAAAACAATGACATTTGTAGTCGTAGTTCAATTGTTTTCAAGTAAAATGCATTGCCAAAATTAACTTTTGATTTTATCAGCGCAACCGTGTATTTCTAGGCTCACCGTGTCTATTGCAATAATATTGGCTCAAAATTCAAAAATATTCACAATATGAGACCTTATAACAATTACCAAACAACAACAAAAAAGCCTTCGTACCAAACCTGGATGTCAAAAAGGACATCTAAATATTATGAACAGGTGGATGGACTACAAAACAAAACCCAGAATGCCTTCTTTGGCTCTCAAACGGTTGCTTTTTATGGCAACAGCAATGTGCAGTGAACAATCTGAATGTTTGAATTCGGTCTATGCTTACACGACACATTCAGGCACAATCCATTCACGCGTTCTTACATCCATTCTACTGTTTGGTGCATTTACAGCATGTCGTCATCGTCCTCTCCCCCGAACATGTCGGACAGCTTTTTGAATCGAGGCCCCCATTCACCGAGGTGGTCGTAGTCCTGGTCTCCGCTACTGTCAGAGTTCAGAGTGGACAAGCTACCAGCGTCTGAGCCGCCGCCCTCGTAGTCAAACACCAGCAGGGAGTCGTAGGGGGGCGCTGTTGGGTCATTGTCAGCAGCCTTCAGGTTCTGCAAGGAAGCGCACACACTAATGAGTTGAGAAAAGCACTGACGTCTGAGAGGAAAACAAAACACCGCTCATTCACCGTGTGTGGGTGTAATTACTAGGAGTGGGAAGCTCTTGGTACCTCACGATACAATACGCGATACAAAACTCACGATAACGATCTGACGATACGGCGATAAAGCGATTATCGATACATTATCAGCAAATCCTTCTAAGATATTCTACAAACAACTAATAAACAGAAAAACAAGCTTCTGCTGTGAATTTGAATGAGTTTATCACTTGTAGACGTCCAATCCGTTGAACTGGGAGGGTGGCAGCGAATGAACGTTCGTTCATTCGCTGCCATCCCTCCCACTTCAAACGGATTGAACGTCTATGGCCGTCAGTGGCAGCCAATGCCAGGCAATGAGGTAATTTTGGGCCATTTAAGGTCATTTAGCTGTTGATTTTGGGGTTATTTTATGGGTCACTTCCTGTTTATTTTGAGTTACAGAACAGGAAATGACCTGTAAATGCCCTAAAATGAACCGCAAGTAACCTGTAAATACCCTGAAAAACGGACAATGACTGAATGCTGTGGTTTCGAATGAACGAACGTTCCCAGTCTAAATGGATTTGGCGTCGTGCACCGTCAATGCAGCTTTAAAGTTACTAACTGAGACACTATTATGGTGGAAGATTTTGTTAGCAACTTGTTGATTCCTTTTTATTTTATTTTGATAGACATTGACACCTTTTTAAAACGATATCTCGATTCTTGGCAGGAGCATATCGATAACCTTTTGGGATACAAAGTATCACGCTATATCACCATTTCGATATTTTGTCACACTCCTAGTAATCAAAAACACAAATTTGTGATTACATACACAGTGAATGATCAAATACATTTGGGAGGACTCTGCAAACAAAATAATGAACTTCTTTTAACCAATATTTAGCATATATTGAAACTACAGTCAGCCTTTACCGCAATTTACACATATTGTCAAAGGTTTTAGTCATCTCTCAGTTAAATCCACAGTGGTCACATAAATGTAGTCTGTAACAACATGGTAAAATAATGGCACCTACTAGGGCAGGACAATATTTTAAATTGAGATTAATCGTGTGCGATTAACTGTTATTAATTGCACTGTCCTACACACAATGATGATTACTAGGCCTGTCGCGATAACAAATTTTAGTGTGCGATAATTATTCTCATAAATTATTGCGATATGCGATATTATTGCGCCCCCCCCAATTTTTTTTAACCAATTTACAATAACACAGTGCGAATACAGTATATATTAATAGATCAAGTACACCCATTTAAACACGATAAATATTTACTCTTAAATTCAAATATACTTTTTAAGAAATCACAACTAAAAACAATAGACCCTGCCTCTTAAGTAAAAAACAACAATATTGATACCGCACAGAAAAAAAAAAAAAAAAAAATTGCACTTAATAACTTAAGCATTTAGGAAAATGAAAACATTTCCCGTCATAGCTTCTGCAATGGTGTTCCATTGGGATGCAACGATACAGTTAAGTCATGGTTCGGTGCGAATTTTGATACAGGGGACACGATTTTTGATCCGATTCAATACATTTAATGCTCTGTAAAAAAAATAATTGTATTTTTTTTTTTTTTTTTTTTTTTTTGCTATCAAGCAAAAATTAAATTGCCATCACATAAACATGCATTTTAGTGCATAATATTTACGTGCTTACTTCTTACTGATATGAAAAAAATTTGTATTAAAGTGCTGAGAACAATCTTTACTGTTTGTAAAGTAAGGCAGGGCACACCGTTGATTGCTACAGCTCTCTTAGCAGCCAGGTTTAGTACATGAGCAAGACATCCTATTTATGGTCCGAATCCATCTGTGTCACGTACTGAATTAACAATATTTGCAACATTATCTATAGTCACTGGTATGGATTTATTTGGCCTTTTTAACCTCATGTGACAAATAACAGTTTAGAATTCATCGATGTAGTATATGGACTACATGTCCCATAATCACTCTGGGCTCACGTAGCCAATGGCATGGAAAGTAGCACATCTAGTTTGCCATTTCATGATATCTAGTGTGTGCGCGCAACCGCGCATTAAAAAAGTTAGCAAGCGCCGCTGGAGTCACGTCTGCTCATTACTACACCAGCATATGACGGCTTTCATAAACAGGACGAGTTTGAAGCACAGCGCTTTTAATTTCATTCAGCTGTTCGTTGTCAAAGTGAGGTTATTCGTAGCAGCCAAGTCGGTGACAATGTTTTGGAGGACTTCGTTGTAAATATCCAGCGTTGTGCCGAAAAATAGCCGCCCCGCGTGAAATGTCACTCCTGACGGGAGCGCCCACACGTCAACAACACCGGCGCGCCATAGATGGTCCACAGTCACTCCGGAGCACTGACGCGGCCGGTATACGTTGAACAATAGGATATAATGGGAACGATTGGCTCTGGCGCTAGTTTTTGCCGGACCTGGAACGAAGATGTATTTTGCGCAGTTGGTAACGAACTTTTAACAGCACGTCTGCCGCACGCGCACACACACGTGCACGCGAGGCGATAAATCGCAGCGGAAAAATTACCGCCTTCATTTTTATATATCGCGCGATAAATGAAATTATTGCATATTGCGACAGGCTTAATAATTACAGGTAGTCACTGAGTTATGAACGAGTTTCGTTCCTACGCTGGCGACGTTACCAGAATTTCCGCGTACAGTGATCCCTCGCTACTTCGAACCCTCAGTCCATCGCAGATTTTTCTGTACCGAGCGCGATCGCGTTGTCTGACCCTCCCTCTCCCTGCTCTTTGTTCGTCAGAGTGAACTGAAGTTGCTCATTAAAATAAACGATGACTGACAGACTGTTAAGCTTTGATGTTGCCATAGAACTGAGTTTCACAGTCCCGCATGCCTCAATCATCGTTGAACTTGTTAAACAGTTACTGTGGCAACTCATTGCAAGTTTGCAGCAGGAGCAGATTTGAGTGGACTCACTATGAAGCATTTAATAAATACAAGCATTTTTTCACTTTTTTTTTTTTTAAAAATGGATTAGGCGTCTACTTTAGTTTAAAAATAAATCTGTGGGAAAGTAACACATTTAAAACTTAACACAATTATTACATTTAAAGTGCTTGAAAACCATTTACCTGTATTAATATATGTATGTTTTTTTTAATTATACTTAAAAAAAAGGTAAAAACATGTCACACTGTATGTATTTTTTCAATGATAAATCTGAATAAATACATTGAACACAAACATTTTTTTTGGGAAGGGCCCATTAACAGCGAAAAACGAGGGATCTTTGTAAATCGGAATTAACCCTTTAAATAGCCCTAAATCTCAAAATAACTGTTCAAAAGTATTGTATTTTGTTTCATGATGAAGGATACACTGCCGTCTGGTGGCAGCCTTGGATCTGGCTGGACTGTCACCTTTTATGACTGAGGATCAGACTCGTCTGACATGTATAAAAGACAGCTGCGCTCTGGTTTGGCTCACATTAGGCTGTAAGTTGTTTCAACTAATATATATTTGTGTATGCATTTGTAATTAAGTTTAGCGTTACGGTTTCTGGAGTTATGTGTGAGCGATTTGCTATGAGAATTGTAAATACGTAAGCATTCGTAGCATTTAAGCTAGCGGACTCTTGTTAGGCAAATTAGGCTAATTTAATCAACTAAAATTTACATATTGATCAGACTAGATGGACGTTTCAACACCAATTCAAACACTGCTAGAAAACAAATAGAATTTTTTTTTTTTTTACTCAATACCTTTACCTGGGGTAAAAAAAAAAAAAAAAAAAAAAAACCTTCATTTACATCAATATACACTATACACTTTTTTAAAAATGATCTTTTGTTTAGGGTTTTTTTTTTCTTTCTTTCATCCTGCAACTGGAAAAACAAGATATGAAAAACTGGGGGGGACTCAAGAAAATTAAGATTAAAAAGTAGAAAATCTAAATTCTTGATGACCTTTTTATCCTTCCGCTGTGAATTTAAGTTTTTTACTAGTTCAATGAATTGTACGCCTATCGCTGTCAACAGCAGCCAATGACTTAAAAAAAAAAAAAAAAAATCAATTCCAAAACAACTATAATCTTACTGCATATACCTTGATTGTATATGTATCCATCACTCACAACATCTGAAAACACGCGGGCCATTTGTACTGCTATATCAAATGTGCTTGACTTACATCGTCGATGAAGTTGCCGATTTCCTCCGGGTTGGCGGGACGAGGACGGTACTGCGGAGCGGTCAGGAAGATCGGCTTCACGTCGTTCCTGAACACCTCAGGACGGTTGTCCAAACCTTGGTGGAGTACACCGAGATCATAGTCCTGGAAGATGCATAGATCACAGCGATTAAAAAGAGCAGGTAATATTTTTTTTCTCATTTAATAAGACAACCTGTTTACCTGATCATCCTCACCACCTCCTTCCTCATCATAGTAATAGATGTTGTCCCTGACGTCATCTTCCTGCAGTAAAGGCTCCTTTACTTCTCCCCTTCTGCGCCTTGCAAACAGCAGCAGGAGCAGCAGCAGCACTGAGCAAACCGTAAAAAGACAATAAGCAACATTATCAATTGAGAGGCAGACTTGAGAACTGCACGATAAAAGCAAAGACCAATGTCAAACTCACAGAGAAGCAAAAGGATTCCTCCCAGAATTCCCAGGATAACAGGCAGGTCGGCGCCGCCCGCCACACGCCCTTTGCAGACCACGTCTTCCCCGGTGCAGTCGCACACTTTGGCCTGAACTGTGCTGTCCTGTTCTAACCCCTGGTTGTCTCCCACTCTAAGAACCACAGTGTACTCGCCGCTTGGTAGTTCCGTGGCCAGATTTAGGATTATGCCTGTTTCTGTTGCAACAAGAGAATTTGCGTCACTACCGTTCCTTTAATGACGCGTTTGCATCAAGATTGTTCCAATACAGGTAGTCCCGGGTGACGAACAAGTTCCATTCCTACACTGGCGGTGTGAACCGAATTTCCGCGTTAGTAGGAAATAACCCTTTAAGTATCCCAAAATAATATGTTTAGTCTAGGTCCGTTCCTCATTGCGTCCCGAAGACCGTGCTGACTGTGTTTTAGGTCCGCTTTACTTGACATATTTCAATAATCGGAATTTGGATGTTCGTGACTCGTTCTCGCATCTTCCACGACCGAATCAAGAATAATCTAAGAATCAGAAATTTCGCACACCTCCAGTTGCGAAAGAACAAGTTATATATCAATAAAGTAAAAAAATAAGATACTGTGAGGTAAAATAAGGCACGGTTTGTGGTACATAAATTTAAAAAAAGAAAGACAAAATGACCGACCAGACTCCGCGGTTGCAAAGTCGAAATCGCATAAGTCGTCGAGAGTGCATCGTAACCCAGGGACTACCTCTATTGACAGATTAAGTTTACGTTAGAAATTTTTTTAGATTGAATTTACTGGAATCATTCATTCTAGCAGTCCAGTTGGTCTTTGACATGCCGTCTAAAGAAACTCTGTATGGAGCAGTATTGCCAGGTCCATCTTTGTCAATCACTGACAACAACTGAGGAGCAGATTCTTTGTTGCACACCTAGGGGAAATAACAAGATTCAGCGATGTGGGATACAGTAAAAACGACTAACATGACCCATTAATTAAACTATATAGGCTCTCATTAATTTTCCTACGATACATATATTGAACTACAGAATTCTTCATTGGTACCTCAAGATACGAAATTAATTCGTTCCGGAGTGGCTTTCGTATCATGGTTTTTTCATGTAATGACTTGTGTTTCATGTGTATATCGCCTAATAGGTTCCAAGCTTGACTAAAAACACTTTAAATTGTTGTCATGCTGTCATGCTGATTGCCTATTTTTATTTCTCATGTTTTGTCACCCCCTAGTGGTTCTTAACCGTAACTAGTTCGGCTCATATCACATAACTACTCGCGCTCATAGCAAACTGAGTGCTAAAAGACTAATTTCGGCAGCCATTGCTCGCTATTCCATCTCACTGTTTGTGCCTTGATAAAGCATTGCTTTTAAGTTATATTCTTTTGCTTCATATACAGGACTGTCTCAGGAAATTAGAATATTGTGATAAAGTTCTTTACTCTCTGTAATGCAATTAAAAAAACAAAAATGTCATACATTCTGGATTCATTACACATCAACTGAACTATTTCAAGCCTTTTATTATTTGAATATTGCTGATTTTGGCTTACAGCTTAAGAAACCTCAAAAATCCTATATCAAAAAATTAGAATACTTCCTCAGACCAAGTAAAAAAATAATTTTATAACAGCAAAACTAAATCAAACATTTGAAAATGTCCATTGATGCACTCAGTACTTGGTTGGGAATCCTTTTGCACGGATTACTGCATCAATCCGGCGTGGCATGGAGGCAATCAGCCTGTGGCATTGCTGAGGTGTTATTGATGCCCAGGATGCTTCGATAGCGGCCTTCAGCTCATTTGCATTTGTAGGTCTGGTGTCTTTCATCTTCTTCTTAACTATACCCCACAAATTCTCGATGGGGTTCAGGTCAGGGGAATTAGCAGGCCAATCAAGGACAGTGATGCCATGGTCAGTGCACCAGTTACTGGTGGTTTTGGCACTGTGGGCAGGTGCCAGATCATGCTGGAAAATGAAATCCTCATCTCCATAGAGCTTTTCAGCAGATGGAAGCATGTAGTGCTCTAAAATCTCTTGGTACACAGTTGCATTTACTCTGGACTTGATGAAACACAGTGGACCAACACCAGCAGCTGACATGGCTCCCCAAACCATTGCTGACTGTGGGAACTTCACACTGGATTTCAAGCAACTTGGATTTTGCTCCTCTCCAGCCTTTCCCCAGACTCTGGCGCCTTGACTTCCAAATGAAATGCAAAACTTGCTTTCGTCTGAAAAGAGGACTTCGGACCACTCTGCAACTGTCCAGTGCTTCTTCTCCATAGCCCAAGTCAGACGCTTCTTCCGTTGTCTTGAGTTCAGAAGTGGCTTGACCATGGGAATACGGCTATTGTAGCCCATTTCCCGGACACGTCTGTGAACTGTGGCTTTTGATACCTGGACTCCAGCTTCAGCCCACTGTCTTTGAAGCTCCCCCAAATTCTGGAAGCGGCTCTTCTTCACAATTTTGTTAAGGCTGCGGTCATCTCTCTTGGTTGTGCAGCGTTTCCGGCCACATTTTTCCCTTCCAACAGACATTTTGTGGATATGCTTTGAAACTGCACTCTGTGAACAGCCTGCTCTTTGAGAAATTTCTTTTTGTGTCTTACCCTCCTGATGGAGGGTATCAATGATGGTCCTCTGGACAGCAGTCAGATCAGCAGTCTTCCCCATACTTGTGATTTAGTTTACTGAACCAAGCTGAGTGTTTTTAAGGCTCAGGAAACCCTCGCAGGTGTTTCGAGTTAATTAGATGATTCAGGTGATTAGTTGAATAGCCTACTTGTATACTTTTTCATGATATTCTAATATTTTGAGATAGGATTTTTGAGTTTTCTTAAGCTGTAAGCCAAATTCAGCAATATTAAAATAATAAAAGGCTTGAAATAGTTCAGTTGATGTGTAATGAATCCAGAATGTATGACATTTTTGTTTTTTTAATTGCATTACAGAAAGTAAAGAACTTTATCACAATAATCTAATTATCTGAGACAGTCCTGTACATGAGCATTTTGGTGTGTAGATTTCAGTCAAATAAAGTTAGACGTTGGAATGCCATTACCCAGCGTGCAATGGAATTACTCATGGGCTCATGTTATAGACAAGGAAGTGCACTCAACACTGGGTGACTGGTAAAGTGAAAACGAAAACGTTTGTGCATGATTTTCTCGCCTCGTCTGCCTGTTAGAATAATAAGATAGACCACACATTAGTTACAAGATTGCATTGTTGCACGCGTGAATGGTCTATCACAGTATGTACTATATTTTGTTTGATTTTTTTCGTAGTATGAAGCTGGGGGGAGGGGCTTTGTAAAATTTATTTTTAATACCTCGAGGTATTAAAAAAGGTACAAATGTAGCGAAGGAACTGTACCGTGAATGAACGTTCCACAATTGTGGGTGCGTTGTCATTAACATCTTGAAGTTGGATCATCAGTGTGCCTGTTCCAGTGGCTGGGACTTCATCTAGTGAACATAAAAACAGGCATTAACTCAGAAACTTATTAAGTTCAGTTTTTTTCTGTCAACTCCTTGGCTGCCAATGACAGCGATAGACGTCCGATCCATTTGAAATGGGAGGGCTGCAGCAAATGAGAATGTTCATTCACTGCCAGACCCCCCCTCAGATCAAATGCATTGGACTAGTAGCGATGAATTATCAATGTTTAGGGCAGGGGTGTCAAACTCATTTGGATTCGCAGGGCACATTCATGGCTATTAGATATCATGTGGACCGGTTTATTTTTTGCCAAATAAATTTACTCATTTGCTGCCATTGACAGCACTAGATGTCCAATCCATTTGGACAAGGAGGAGTGAATGAACAAAGGCCATCAATAGTACTGAAATACAAACATTCACAGCCAGCCCTCCCAGTTTAAGCGAATTGCAATCGATTGCTGTCAATGGAAGTCAAACACTTTGTTTCGGGGTGTCTCGGGCCACTTCCTGTACATTTTAGATCATTTCATGGGCCAATATTTTTTACTTGGCCCGCACTGAAAAGGGAGATGCCCTGCAATTTCATTGTACAACTGTATAACGACTAAGGGCTATCATATTCTATTCAATTCCTATTCATTGGAAATGCCCCAAAATCAACCCAAACTGATTCCTGTTGTTTTTGGGGCATTTCCAGGTTACTGCCTGCTGACTTATGTTCACTTCCGGTTGGTTTTGGGACATTTGTGGGTCACTGTTAATTCAGTGGCTGCCATTTACCGGACTAGACGGACCATTCCAATTGCCAATTTTTACTGGAATGAACGAATGTGACAGCAGACACAAACGTGAGCCAAGGGCAGACGTGCACAAATTTCCGGTTTTACAGTGATAATGTCAAATTGAAAGCATGTGCTTCTGTACGTACAGTATGAATGACCTACAACATGCCCCTCTCCGGCAGAACAACCCTGTGGGCCGAATTGGACCCCCTAGCATTTTACACCCCTGGTCTAGGGGACTCAAAGAGTTAAGAACGTCAGATGAATATGAAAACAATTTTACCGGGACCGTCAAGAAAATCTTGGCTGTCAAGTTTTTGCAGATTTGTAGGATGGATTCAGAATTCCAAGCATCACTTACCATTATCATATGCACCAATGAGTGCTGTGTATTTCTCGCTCTTGACAAAGATGGATTCTCTGTCCATGGCACTCCTCACTCTGATGAGGCCAGTATCTTGATCCACATTCAACCAGCCTGCTGGGTCACTAATAATCTTATACCTAGAAATTGAAAAAAACACACAGAATTAAACCAAGCTTAAATACCCTTCACTTCTAACTCGGCATGTGCCGGTATGAGATTTTGACAGTACGATAATCATGAGCAAAAATACTGCGGTTTCACGGTATTGGAATTATAGCTCCAAAATGTGTTATTTTGAGATGTATGGGTTAATTTTTTATTATTTTTTTTCCATGGAACAGGATATGTTTTTATTTTGCAGAACATATTTGCCAATTGGAACATGAATATAATGATAAAATGAATAAATACATTGACACAAAATAAATATTTTAAATAAAATTTTAATAGAACTGATAGACTGTACCCACAGCCACACCCCAAGTTGCTCAAGATTAGGGCAAGAACAAAATAATTGCTATAAAAAAGTAAAAACACTTCTAAATGAAGTTTTACACATACATACATACATACATACATACATACATACATACATACATACATACATACATACATACATACATACATACATACGCTGCATGACAATTTTTTGGGGGGGGGCTCAAGTGAAGTTTTGCCTTTTTCAGCCACTGTGTCAACTCTTGTCTACATGATGTCATGCCTTTGTATTAAAAAGAACAAAGAATTCATAAGTTAATAAATTAGTTTAAAATGTGTAAGTTAGTTAAAATGTCAATATTGTTGTGGAAAGGTTTAATCTAAAAAAAACATTGGGAATGAGACCTATCCTCGTCCAGCGAACGTGAATTTGTGCTTAGGGCAAATCATCTTTCGCAATTAGCGATCTTTGACGCTATCTCCCCCCCTTCATTCAAGCTTGTTTCTCACTCAGCGGCTTTCAAACTTAAAACCTCGACGAAGTTGCTCTCCCACCTAAGCCTAAGCTAACATTCGTCTTTGTAAGTTTTTAGTTTGTATATTGAATTTCAAAGGAAACTGTGTTTTGTTTTTGGCGAACTTTTTCAAGGTGCTAACCTGTTGAAGCTACTCACACGAGTATTCATTTTGTATATTTCGCTTACCACGATTTGAGAGCTCAATAAATTGAAGAAAAGTGCGCATTGTATTTGGAGTGTTTGTTTTGGGGTTCGCTGGTTGTTTAGCAGAATAGTGTCACTGACACGCTTAGCCACTTCTGGCTGCATTTTGGGGACATGAAGAATAGCGAATACCAAACTAAGGTATCACGGAAAATTTTAGTGGTTTTGAAACCGCATGTTTTCAAACCACGGTAAACCGTGAAACCAGTAACCGGCACATGCCTACTTCTAACAGGATGCGGGCAATTTGACTCACATGACTTTCTGTTTGCGTTCAATGTCCGGGTCCGAAGCGATGTACTGCACCACATCAGAGTCAATTGGCAGGTCTTCCGGTTTGACCACAAGTTTCTCCACCGGATCAAAGATGGGTGGTTCGTTAACGTCAATCACATTTATGGTAACAGTGGCCGTGGAAGTGGCCAATGGAATGGCGAAAGGAACTTCGTTCTCTGCTGTAATCAACAAAATATGCTTGCCACTCTTCTCATAGTCGAGACCCTGTGTTTGGAAAAAACAGAAGTTCATTCACATTGTCCTGGTAAAAATGGAAAAAAATAAAAAAAAAATTAAAAAAAATGTACAAAGATGTCGTAAATTTTATTTACATGAACCAGAGATGTCCAGATCCGATCACTTGATCGGAAATGGGGCCGATTGCGCTATTTTTCAGAGACCCAGGAATGGGTTTTTGATTAAAAAAATATATTTGTTTTTTTCTGCTTCATGCTCGTACAGCCTCTCTCCTTTCTACTGCTTTTCTTGGTCAGCAGGCAACTGGAGTTTGCTTGTTAAAGTTAACGATTGACAGCCGTTGAAGCTTTGATCTTGCCAGAGAAGCTTGTGGGCGCCACCTTCAATGGCGCCAAAAGCGTCAATTATAGTTTTTAGCTTGTTAAACACTAGCAGTAGTGTGCAGTGGCAACTTATTGTGTGCATGTAAGTGAGCGGCTGTTCTCAGCAGCGAGCGGATTTGAATGGAGACACTCAATGAAGAATTTAATAAAAACAGGCATTTTTCTAAGTGATTCTTTTTAAAAATAATTCACATTGTGAAGGCTGCACGTGGGGCAGTAATATGTTGAAAAGAAGAAAAAAAATTCCGATATCAGATCAGGACTCTGTATATGCAAATTCTTAAAATCAGGTGACTCAGACGCAAAAATATGTGATCGGGACTAGAGCTGAAACGAATACTCGAGCAACTCGAGTAACTGGAGTTTAAAAACTGATCCGAGTAATTTTATTCACCTCGAGTAATCGTTTAATTTTGACAGCTCTAAGCATCACGTTTTGCCCGGACTATTTTTAATGCGGGGCAATGCGCCGATGTCACGAGCGTAGAGGAAGAAGCTGCAGCCGACAGCCGCTCCAAACGATGCCGACGTTGCTAAAAACTAGCCCGCATGATGCTACGGTGGTAGCAGGTAGTGTCTGATGCGTCTCATAGAGATCACATGTATGTTGAACTAGATGCGAAATGACAGCGTCAGCTGCGTTATTAAACAGCCGCCATCTTAAAGCAGTAGACTTCTAACGCTAATAAGTAAGTTTAACGTTACTGTCACTCGCTCACCTAACATTGGCCCTGCGGAGGGCTAGGTTTCCATTAATTATGACCACTGTCGATGTGTGTGTCTTACATACTGGCTTTATTTAATCTGTGAAAACATAGCGCTGTAGACTTGTAGAGTGACGAGGTTTTAAAATAAAAACTTAATAATGCTAACTGTCAATTTTAGCTCAGTAGTCATTGCTGGATAAAACACCAAATAGCACTGGTCCCTAATGTGCTCCAATACAGCAGGTATCATACATTTATTTGAACACTGAAAAAACTCAAAATCCTATCAGGACTTACAGTTTAGACTAACTTAAAACTTAACACTTAAAAATAGCTTGACACAAATAGAAATTTAACTGAAAGACGTGGGGAAAACACCTAACTTTTAACTGATGTGTGTTATCAAGCGTAATGGCATGTTTAGGTAAGAAATTATATATATATTCTTTTTTATAAGATCTAAAAGATTTTTGAGTGAAAGCAGTGAGTTAGTCTTTTTTTTTAATTCTAGTTACATCTGAGATGCAATTGTTTGCCGTTTTCAACAATGTACATTGAAAATAAAGACTGACTGAAATGGTTAAATATTAGATGAAATGTCTTGTTTTCTCATGTATATTTATAATTGCTCTTCACCTAAAAATATATATGTTTTATCCGATTACTCGATTAATCGATATAATTTTCAGTCGATTACTAAAATATTCGATAGCTGCAGCCCTAATCGGGACATCCCTAACACTAATTGTCAAAATATGTTAAAACAATGGTGCTTTTCTAGCTTTGCATTCCATCTGGGAATGGTCATGCACCATTATGTCCAATCAAGACACTTCATTTGATACCTTGACAGTAGTGAGGATTCCTTCATTCTTGTTGGACCCGGTTTCCACAGAAAAATGTTTTCCGGTGTCACCGTTAATAATCCTGAACTTTGCATTCCAAGCTGGAGAATGAGCATCATCTCCATCTTCTACGGTCATCTTTAGCACAATTACATCCTTTCGGTTTTCCTCAACTGAAGCTTCATACTGCGGAAAATGAAAATATGTGAAATAGTTAACAATGACCGCTACATGTATTGTAGCACACATTAAAATATTTTACAGTACAATAACATGCTGAAATTTTAACAAGTGAATTTCCCACTTCATAGGTTACTCACCGAGCTCTTGGTGAACACTGGAGCATTGTCATTACTATCCGTTACAGTGAGAATTACATTTGCATTTCCAGTCAGCCCATTTCCCTTCATGTCAGCTGCCTGTACTGTCAACGTGTACTTAGGATATTTCTGTGAAAAGACAAACAATTATGACTCAAGAAAAGTGGCCAATACTGATAGAACAGTAAAGCAAATATATTTTTTTAAATACAGTCCAATAAGAAGTGCTGAAATAAGCAATTGAAAAATTATTGAAAGGCCTCACCTCTCTGTCTAAGCCACCAGCGTTGACTCGAATTACTCCAGTAAATTCATTGATGGCAAAAAGATTTGGTACGGGTAACTTTGGATCTTGGCTCAAAATAGTGTAACGGAGATCAGAGTTGTCATGGTCTGGCTGATCCGCATCTGTGGCATTCGCTTTTACAACTTCAAACCCTGGAAAGTGAGGAGGAACAGAGGTCATTATGAATGATGACAAAATGACCAGGTTTTTAAAAAAAATGTTTTTCTTAATCTGGGATCAATTTTTAAAAATGCACTTGATTAATGCTGGACTCATATGGTTTCTTGTTCAAAATGATTAGATAGATTTGTTAGGTTTATTCATTTATTCTTTATTAATCCTGTAATAAACTTAAAACTAGGTACCCTACGTCATGTTTAATGACAACTTGGTATTACAAATTGGCAACCCCGAAATGCTGTTTTACAGGGAAAATAATATATTCGACTTACTAATGCCACAAATTGTGTTTTTACAGTTTAAGCAGGAACTTCTGGGTGTCTCAAAATATGATACGATTTTTTATCACCATTATCTTACGATACAATTGTCGATACCAGGGTTGTCAAATTATTTTCCGATACAACAAGTAGGAAAACCTAACAGAAAAATAAACGATGTTTATATTTTGCACTTTTGCGTGCGTGAAAATCCAACAAAAACGGTCCTCCTCAATGACAGAATATTTCAGGGCAACATAAATAAATAAATACAGCAATACTTAAGTGTATATCAGAGTGGGAGTACTGGCTGTGAATTAAGTGCTGCAACGATAAATCGATTAACTCGAGTAATTCGATGAGAAAAAAAGCATCGAATCATTTTGCTGCTTCGAGTATTCGTTTAATTAGAATAGCAATATACCGTATTTTTCGGACTATAAGTCGCGCCTAAGTATACGTCGCGCCAGCCCAAAAATGCGCAATGAAGAGGGGAAAAAAAACTTAAGTCGCACCAGAGTATAAGTTACTTGGTAAAATCCAACACATAGAACAGATATGTCATCTTCGAAGGCAATTTAAAATAAAAATACAATAGAGAACAACATGCTGAATAAGTGAACAGTATGATAATGTTACATGATGCATGAAGAACGGAATGCGAACGTGGCCGGTATGTTAACGTAACATAGCTATTGAGAGTTTTTCAAATAACTGGCATAAAAAACATGCTAACAAGTTTACCAAACCATCACTGTCACTCCAAAACACTAAAATAACATGTGAAATGATATAATGTGTTAATAATTTCACACATGAGTCGCTCCTGTGTATAAGTCCCACCCCCAGCCAAACTATGAAAAAAAAAACCGACTTATAGTCCGAAAAATACGGTAATTATTTGTTTTGAAAGTGTTTGCATTCAGTCTTATTGATTTGGGTGAGTACACTGCCCTTTAGTGGCAACAGTGATTATGACATAACTAATTTAACAAGGCAATGTAGCTGCTCCCTGTCAAGCCCAATATAATCTAAATTTTTGTTTGAGCTAGTTTTTGTAATTTAATAGTAATGTAGTTTATGGGTATATTTTGTCGTTTTTGTGGGAATATGTGTTTGAACGATTTGTAAAGAGCACTGTAAAAAAAACAAAACATTTTATAGCATTTAAGCTAACGGACTTTTGCTATGCAAGTTAGCCTGTTGTTCTTAGATCATTTATTTATTTATATTTTATTCCATGAGGCTACGCTCAGGTATTTTAATTCATTTTAAATGAAAGTGCAATTCTGCATCGTTTAAAGAAAGACTGGGGTATTTTTTTTGTATTCACATTTAATGCGCTTTTGAAAGTGCAGTCTAAGCAAGCCTGTTTTACATCTTCGAAAATCTAGTCTGCAGCCCATTAAATGTTCCTAATCAGATTACTAGATTATTCGAACTAACTAGTTAAAGGGTATTATAACACTAAGGGGCTGTGAGATATCAACAGAACCGTTATGTGGCAAGATAACAAATATTAATAAAGTTAACAAAAAAATTAATCACATTCATGAGCAATTATCGAAAATAGATCGAAAATTACAAACATTTCCGAAAGTATTCCGGAAACAGCCGAATGGGGCGGAGAAGTCATAACAAGGAAACAAAAGGTCGAGGCAGGTGCCATCGTTGTTTATCGACGAGAGAGTTGCGTTCGTGTTTTATCAAAACGCTAAAATTGTTCAAACCTGTCATGCTATGCGGTGTACTATTTGTACACCACATAGCGATCAGTTGTGAAAGTAAGTTGTCATCAAAAAAAAACAAGCAATTGAAAACTAAATTCATTGACAGTACCAATTGGTGAGGCCTCAGCCACTTCTCCAAAGAAGGTATCCTTCTCAAACACTGGTTTGTTGTCGTTCTGGTCAATTACATTAACAACAATTTCCATTGGCTCCTCGGCATTTCCAGAACCTTGTGCTACAGCATGCGCGTCAAACTGCACACAGATAGAAAAGTGTCTGTTTAGTTGTTCAGTATAATTGTATGGCACAAAAAATATTTGATAGAAACTATGTAATTATTCAAAAGGGGGCGAAGATTCTTACCATGTACTTTGCCTGCTTTTCCCTGTCGAGTGGTTGTGTGATATAAAGATTGCCATTGTCTCTGTCCATGGTGAAAAGGCCAACAGGAGGCTGATCAGCTCCAGGACCAGTGATGCTGTAAAATATCTTTTTTACTTCGTCTTCATTGGACCTAATCTGGGTAAAGGAGAGGTGGTTGGTTTAAAAGGGCGGAAAAACATTCGAAGTATTATTAATGTCTACTGTAAATATTTTTGCACAAATACTTAAAACAGGACTTCTTACTTGAGATACTCTGAGCGGGTAAGGTCCTCTGTGATTCTCTTCTACGTTAATGTTTGGAATAACCCAGTCTCTCTTTCTCCTTCTTAATCCTCCATTAGACTTTGGGAAGTGCAAAACAGGGATGTCTGCATCACTGGTACTCTGTATAAATGTATAATAATAAAAGAATACATATAATCTACGATAATATCGGCATCAGATTAGAGCAGGGCGGTAAACCGAAAATTTACCGTTACCGAAATTCTTCACGATGACCGACGTAATTTTGACCAAGTCGGTAAATTCGGTAATTTAATAAAACAAGAAAATATAGTCTTTTCATCCCACTTTTGTGTTGTTCGGCTATGTTCATTCCCCTTTAAGAACGCAGATAGTGTGCTTACGTATGGAGTCACGTGGCTTTCAGGAAGCCAAACAAACAGAAGCCCGGTAGGCTAACGCTAGCGGCTAACGCTACAAGTAAACGGGATGAGTCGGGCTTAAGTTAGCTTCGCCAAACTTTCACCCGACATTAAGTAAACTCTTGGCGGGTTCCAGACGGGCTTTCACCCGCTGTCCTCCCTGGTTCTCACAATTTCAGGAGAGGAGGCTTTCAGCGCTTTCTTCTGGTAGCCAAGCCACAGGCTAACGCTAGCGGCTAACAGCGGCTACAAATGAACGTGATGGGAGTCAGATAGCGGCTCTAACCTTGTCGAAACGGCCGAAATTAATGAGTGGACTGGGCACAGACTTCATGTAGCAATCATTATGTCGCGTTATTTGGCATCTCTGTGGGATTTCTCTGAAAGCTTTCATGATGGTAAAGCACTCAGCATAAAGTATAATCCAACAGTGAAGCCTATATATCATATGACAGTTTAATGGCCACAGCTATTTTTCTGTATTTGTTTGCTTTGTTCTGCCATCATGAAATCTTAAGTGTTTCATTGGCATCAGAGCAATACAGCTTTAATCTGATTGTGTCTGAGTGGGGGGTGCATGTATTAAAAAATGTTCTGGGAAAAAAAAAAAACCTGTAACCTTGACGTAAACACTTGTGTTGAATAATTATGTCACAGCAGCCATTACCAATAAGTTGTCTGAAGTGTACTGTTAAAGCTGCAAGTCATTTGTGTTAGAATGACATGTTTGCACAGTCGTCATATTGATTTTTATAATGTTGTACATTTTTCAAGTCATACAAGCCGTTATAAATGTTCACACTACTTTATTAATACTTAATGTTTAGACTGCATGTGCAATTGTTAAATTGAAAGCTGGTAAATAAATTTAAAGAGAAACGGTTAATTTGTATTCCATGCATTGATTCAAATTTTCAAATTATATAACAGTCCGCATGGGCGAATTTATCGTCATTTATCGTTATCGAGGTAAATCTGCTCAATTTATCGTGACACGTACTTAAGGCCATATCGCCCAGCCCTCCATCAGATTTTCACTATCAGTTTTGGGCCATAATGCATATTACCTCCAAAGAGAATGTAGCAGTCTTCTGATCATGAACAAAGGCTGGTCACAGTTTAACATAGTTATTATGTGAATGGCAGTGAGCAGTCTCCGCAGCGAGATGCTTGGGATTTGTTACGCAAGCAGACAATTTGCATTCATGGCGCAAAATTTAAATGAATAGTTGAAAAATAATGAATTAAAAACTCATTACATAAAACTACTGCGTCACCAGAAATAAATAATCGTGAAGAAAACTAGAAAAGTAATAACAGACAAAAATCTCTGCAAAAGACCAGCAAAATGCAACTTGGGAATCATCATTGCACTGGCATGTCCTATGATTGCCTGCCTGTATTTGTAATGCTTTGGTCGCCCCCTAGTGGCTTTTTCGAGTAACTACTGTAAACGTGATTTAATTGTGAATTAGTCCTTTTATTTATGGACATTTAAACTTATTTTAATTTAGATTACTTATATGAGGAATTTAGTTTATATAACTTCACCTGAAGTTGTTCCCTTATTTTCCACAGAAAGTTTATTTGGAAAACCTTGAAATAGTTGCAGTAATTATTAAAGCATCCAGTGGGGGATTGCAATACAATTAGCAATAACATGTTCAGTTATTCAGATAACAGTAGTGGGATGCAGTCTGTTAAAAATAAAAAAATTAAAAAATGAAGAACTTGCAAACATTTTGCATATTTCTGTGTTGACCAAAGCAGGCACAAAGATGCAAAATGCAGCTACAGATTAGTATTACAAAAGAAAACGCCTTCATCCTACCTCAGAATCACACTCAGCATTCTGCTGTTGGTTGCCATTGTGCTGCACAATGACCTGAATGGTCATCTTGCGTCCTTGAGAGTCCCAGGTGTGAATCAAAAAGTCAGGATATCCATGACAAAGAAAAACTGGCCTGTTCACCTGAATGGCAGGGGAAAAGAATGACCATCAACCAGGCACTCCGTCTAATAACAAACTTTTTAAAACCTTGCAAAGTTTTTAAAGGGAAACACAGGTATAAAGACTTAAAGTTCTTAAAAAGTTAAATGTCAGCATGCGTTATTATAATTTTATATTATAGCCCCTCTTGAAGTTTTCGTTTAGAAAAAAAAAAAAACTAAAATTAGTTTAACTAGCAGGTCGCCATTGTTGTTGACGTCACAGTGCAGGCTAGGCGTATCTGTTACAGTCCGCAAACACTGATGCAAGGTTGGACACCAAAACAGACAATAAAAGGGATCATGGAGAAGGCTTAATCAAACACACACAATATAACACACGATCACCAAAAGAGAACCCTACGCAAAAAAAGAGGGGGTAAACCGAGGTGAAAGGCAAAGTGCCGCAAAAGCAGGGCAATATAAATAACACACTCAAAAACATGCAAAAGATAAATTATTCCAAAAACAAGGGCAGCAGACTAATGGAAAAAAACAAAGCAAGGATGCAACAAGCAACGATGGGATCGAAAATGTCAAATGGCGACCAACAAGTCAATTTCTCATGTCTTACATAATGATTAGTGTAAAACTGTCACTTAATAATAACAATATGCAAGGTGGAAATCACCTTGTCTACACAAGCACAAATAGGCACCAAAGCGAAGGTAACAAACAGGTTGATGAGCACCTCATCTTTACAGAAGACATCAAGTCAAACACATGAATGGGCTAATGAACAATGTGCATATAGAATACATTTTCAAATGTAGACCTATGCATTTGGCCAAGATATGTTATTGTATTAAAACAAAACAAAAAACAACATGGGATGCTTTTAGTTACTGTAATCTAGTAGCGGCTCAAAATATGTACTAAATACTAGATTTTTAAATCATTGGCAATATTTTATTTGTTTCTTAAAGCATTTTAGTACAAGAGAACAATTGTGGATTATTAGGGCCTACAAGTCTTTACAACCGTGGATCCCTTTAAAAACACCCACTGTGTGAATAAATCCATCAAATATCTTACCTTCACGACACCGTCAGTCTGAACCACAAAACGTCCATCATCACTACTAAAAGGAAATCTCGTGCGTGCTGAACAATCAGTGAACATGACTATAATAGAACAAAAAAATACCATTAAAACAAAAGAAAACCATTGGTTTATCGCCCAAATGATTTAACACTTTCTGTAGTTATATGTCTATCGTCATATGTCTATCCTTATTATCGCAATAATTCCAGCAACGCCACACAGAACAGAGACAACACAATTCCCTACAATTTCAATATTAATTATTTTATGATAGCCTAATAAACAACTGTCCTAGAAGCTGTATCGAGTTCATTTAGTCTACACTTATAGATTAGTTGAATTTTGTATTTTTGATATCTTCACATTTGAACAAAATGTATGCTACTGTGCTGCTTCTGTTTACACTGAATGGTTTTATGTTGCATCACCATTTGATAATTACCATTTGTGGCAGGTCAGTTTTATGTCAATTCAATGAAGTGATTTGGAGGGAAGGCTGTCAAATTGCTGTGTATCACCAATAATCATGGCATATCGATATTATGATATAAAACAGCCCATGTTGTGATTTTTTTCCGTATCGCACAACACTATTTGAGAAGGATTTGACCATGACTAAAACTCATTGAGGATTGTGAAGTCAAAAGCCATTGACAAGCGACACTGTTCAATACTGTACTACCCAAGTCAAGTGCTTAGACGTACCATGGACAGCAAAAAAATGCAATCAACAAAAATAAAATGACCATAGGAAATTTGTTTTTGTGCTGTTACTGTATATGGCGAACACTTAACCACTCTACTGCTGGATCATTTCTTTCAATGTTCGAGAATTGTAAAAACCTGTTCGACCCACTTGCTTTTGACACAGTTAATTCACCGACATTTACATTTAAGATATTATTTGTATGCTGTCAAGTAAAGAGTGCTCCTATGCTTGCAGTTGTTGACATGCTTTCAAAAGAAAGGCTTTGCCAAACAGGCTCGGGGACATTAGTGAGAGGAGGAAAGATCATTAGATGAGGCAAGCTGAGACTTGAGCTTGCTTAGCCTCAGAGTATCGCGAATGCTAAGCATGGATCTATGGCCTCGTTTCAAACCAAACTGCCCTTTTTTTTTAAAAATTTCCTCTTTGGGTTGGTTTTGTACGTTTTCCTGCTTTAATCTAAAACTGCCGCTAGGTAAAAACAAGTTAAACAGACAAAAAAACAGAAGTTGGCATGGTTTTACAACATTTTGATTGCTCTTACCTTTGCCCAGAACTGTGCCTTTTCCAAGTCTCATTCTGCCAACTTTGAAAACCTTCACATCTGACTGAAATCCAGGTACACATGACTGCTCTTCAGCAGAAACTACAGCCAAAGCCTAAAAGAAAGATATTTAACCCGTCAGCTATGCATGTGAATGATTTGCTCTGAAGATTAACTCTTTTCGTGACACTGACGATTATGTGATTCTTTTTAAAGATGCTCGATAATATCGGTTACCGACAATTATCCGTCGATAATGGCAATTATGACGTCACACAGATAATCCAGATTATAAAAAAATTCAAGCAATATTGCAATCCGACAATTATACACTTGATTTAGCCTACAAATGTGCGCAATCGAAGCAATTTTGTCCAATTCTGCACCAACTCCTCCTCCCTCAGAAGCCCCTGTCGCATGAGTGACGCGTTACACGACATGGTTGAGGCAGTTGGATATGTGGGCGGCTCTGTCACCAGTAGGGTTGGGCATCGAGCATCGATGGGAATCGGTTCTCACACTCCGATGCTCCCGGAATCATGCGAATTTTTAAATTTGGATTCCATGTTTCGATGCCCTGACCGCCGAGCGGGAAAAAAATGCTGAAATTCAAAGACTGATATTTATATACAAGTCAAAATTAGCCCTGTGAGAAGCTCATATAATTTAAAAAATCATCGAGAAGTTAAGACTTTCATATACAGTAACCATGCAGTTTTTTTTTTTTTTACCCTGCCTCTTAAAAAAATCTGAATCGAGAATCGTTCAGAACCGGAATCAAAACGTGGAATCGTAATCAGAACCGGAATTGTTCAGTTTTCAAACGATGCCCAACCCTAGTCACCAGCATGGGTTGATTTTTCTGTGTGTGTAACAAAGGACGCTCTTGCCATCTGCAAAACATGCACTGCAGAAGTTCCACGAGGCAGAAAGAAACCATCCTCATTCAGCATAACTAAACTGGTCAGCCATTTTAAGCTGCATCACAAAGATTTTGGAACAAATACGAGGCTGCTGCTAGCGCATAGGCTGAAGCTAATGTAAACAAACAAACTAAGCTAAGTTACGAGGTTTGTGACGATCGGAGACGCTTTTGACGGCAGCGCCGCTGCCACTCATCTCCGGTTTAACTCATCAAGCACCACGGCCAGACTGAGGCCTGGCGCAGGTGCTCACTTTGTAGCCGGACAGACTGAAGAGCACAGGCGGGAAGAGATGCCAGGCTCGGTCGGACGAGAGACGTTTTTTACCGAAGTGACCCGAGATCCAAAGCCTCGGATGAAAAAATAATGCAGTTTATACGACCACCATTCATTGAGAAAAACATGCTGATCACATCAGTTTCACCACAGACATTTGGACAAGGGACGTCAAGTAAGCATGCTTATCATGATGGCACAGTGGTTAGTTAGATGATAATTTCAACATGTACCAAACCACAGTCACAAGCAGTCAGTCAGTCAGTAATGCATTCAGTACGCTGTAAATTTATAACGCCTTAATCAGATCATTTTTCTCCATCTTTTTTTGAGTGTTTAAGACTTGTTAACAGATGAATGCGCCAGATTATTACACTTACCGGCACTTGAAGTAAATATTACCATTTGTTCTCATTAAGTCCATACCTCTAAAAAACTGGTCATTTATCACCTAAATCAAGAAAAATTTGCTTCCAAATAATGTTTTAAACAAGAGATGTCCCGATCAATCACGTCATTTTCAAAGTATCGGAATCGGCAAAAAAATATCGGACATGCCTTTTTTAAATATATATATATATATATATATTTTAACTTGATCGTTTTCTAATTGTATTTAACGTTACAGACATAATATGTTAAACTCATCCAGAGTCGATCGGGATGCCGATCGATCGGGTTCGATCACATCATTTTCAAAGTATCGGAATCGGCAAAAAAATATCGGACATGCCTTTTTTTAATATATACAGTGGGGAGAACAAGTATTTGATACACTGCCAATGGGTTTTCCCATTGGCAGTGTATCAAATACTTGTTCTCCCCACTGTATACTGTATATTTTTTAACTAAATCGTTTTCTAATTGTATTTAACGTTACAGACATAATATGTTACACTCATCCAGAGTCTTTAGTTTAGACTTAAGGTAGGGTTATCTAATCTATCCCGATAACGGCAGTAATTAATTTTTTAAAAAATGTATCACGTTAAAATATTTACCGCAATTAATAAATGCGCTGCACGACCCACTCACACATTGTCGCGGTCATTCTATAATGGCGCCGTTTTACCTATATAGAAAGCTAAAAGGCAGCATAAACTGAGTAGAGTGAATTTTGGCAGCCTTTGGAGCCTTTTTTGAATTTACTAAAGCCTTACAATCCTCTCCCTACAATTAGAAATAACGTGGGAAGCAATGTGGGGAAGCAAGGTAGTAATTGATCTTTTTCTTAACACCCTATGTTATTTCCCAACGTAGAGAAGATATATCAATTGGTAGCACTACGTACAGTCATGGTTGCACTTCATTTACTGAAAGCTCAATAAATACACTAGATGGCAATATTTAGTCACAATATACAAAGTCACATTTATCCTTTAAGAATTACAAGTCTCTCTATCCGTGGATCCCTCTCACAGAAAGAATGTTAATAATGTAAATGCCATCTTGAGGATTTATTGACATAATAAACAAATACAGTACTTATGTACTGTATGTTGAATGTATATATTCGTCCGAGTTTTATTCATTTTTTTCTTAATGCATTGCCAAAATGTATATGATCGGGAAAAATTATCGGGAATGATTGGAATTGAATCGGGAGCAAAAAAAAGCAATCGGATCGGGAAATATCGGGATCGGCAGATACTCAAACTAAAACGATCGGATCGGGAGCAAAAAAACATGATCGGAACAAACCATACCTATTCTTGGATAAAGAACATTTCTGACAAACAAGTTTTTTAAAGGATTAAACAGAATACCGTATTGGCCCGAATATCAGACTTGTGTTTTTTGCATTGAAATAAGAAGGAAAAAGAGGGGGTCGTCTTATATTCGCGGTCTAGACATTATACCCATTCATGACGTTAGATGGCACCAGATATCATTGAAGCGATGTTCGGTCAAGACAGCTCTCAGCTACTCTCAAGTTTAACCAGTTTGCATTGTTTTATTGCAATGTTTTTCCTTATTCTGATTTCTTTCAAGACTACACTTACAGTTAGACTTCACTTTGATGGTTAATGCAGTTATTGCAATTTTGTTGTTTTATCACAATAGATTGGTTTCTTTACATTTCAAAAACCAGAAGCCATTCATTTACGAATGTGATTGCACTTTAGTTTACATTAGGGCTGCAGCTATCGAATATTTTAGTAGTCGATTAATCGATGGACTAGTTAGTTCGAATAATCGAGTAATCGGATAAGGAACATGAAAAATTAAAATACCTGAACTGCGCCTCAAACAGTATAACTTTTAAAAAATGAGGATCTATGTAAAACAAAAGAACAATCTGCTAACTTACATAGAAAAAGGTCCACTAGCTTAAATGCTATAAAATGCTTAAGTTTTTTCTTTACAATGCTCTAAAAAATGGTTCAGACATATTCCCACAAAAAAATGGCTAATTACATCTATAAACTAAATTATGAATGCATTAAAAAACATTAGCTCAAACAAAAACTTAGCTTACGTTGGTCTTAACAGGGAGCAGTTGGATTCAGCCATGTGAAAAGAGGCAGACCAGAGGGCAGTGTATCCACACTAATCAATGAAACTAAATGCAAACATTTTCAAAATAAACCATTACAACGCCACTTTAATTAAACAAATACTCGAGGCAACAAAATTTAATTCAAATCTTTTTTTCTTATCGAATACTCGAGTTAATCGATTAATCGTTGCAGCACTAGTTTACATATTCAAATGTTCAGATATTAAGACTTGAATGAGGCAAAATAACATGCTTTTTCTTTCAAATATATTGTTATAATCATTTGTTTCGGATGTACTGTAATTATTTTCTGTATAAAAAATAATTAGGTGTTCAAAAAGTCTTTTTTCAAACTTGAGTCTTGAAAAAGAGGGGGTCGTCTTATAATCAGGGCCGTCTTATATTCGGGCCAATACGGTAATTTATTGCTTAAAATAAGGCTGTTAAGCTTATTTTCAGCTAGCTATTTTTATTTCAAGAAAACTAAGTGAGTGTAATATACTTGAACTGCCGGTAGATAATTTCACTTATTTCCAATAGATTAGAATAGAGTTTCAAGAAAGTGTGTTTTTGCAGTGTAGTAATGCTCTATATGTTAAGAATGGCTTACTTTTAAAGGCATTTTTGTGGTACTCAGGTATTTACTCTGTAAGTCATTGTTGCCATAAGTTTACCATTACACAACGTCAGGCAAACTGTCATTATTTAGATGTTGGAATTTACTCCTTGTCTGATGTCGAAAAAAAGCAATAAATTCTATTATTGCACAGTAATATTTGATAATCTTTTATTTGAATTATCGGCTCGACATTATCGGTTATCGGCTGGAACGAGGAAGAAATTATCGGTTATCGGTTGAAAAATGTATTATCGTGCATCACTAGTTCTTTTTATCCTTATGCTGTGAATTCAAATGAGTTTATGACTAGTAGACGTCCAGTCCATTTGAACAGGGAGGGTGGGAACAAATGAACTTCAAATGGATTGGACGTCTAGCGCTGTCAATGGCAACCAATGTCAAAGTCATTAATTTATTAACAATCCCTTCACTGTCAAAGAAGAACCAGGAGTTATGACTTAGATAAAAGTATTACTAGTTGAGATGTTGATTTAACCCTTGAGAGTCGAAGGACGCGCCGGCGCGTCCTCAGCGCACGTCGTCTTTGAAGCACCCTCGCGTTTTAATTACGTCACCCACATGCCGTTGGTTGGTCTCGTTTTAAAGTGCGGAAGTTGCGGTTTACTCTCGTTGTTATTTGAAGTCAATCGACCAACTAAAACGTGAGATATTGTCATTTAAGTTTTATAGTTTTATTGTCCTCTCAAAAAAACATTAAAACGCTGCATGGATCATTTGTTTATGTCTATATTTCCATCATTTCTTGTCCTTTTTCAAAACGGAAGCTCCATGAAAAAAACACAAATCAAACGAACCCTTTCGAAGTCACAGTGGAAGCACAAAATGCGTTTTTTTTTTTTTTTAATAAATATAACTGCCGTGCGAGGTTCCACCGAACGAGAGGCAGGAGTGTTCTGAAGCAGCGAGGGGGCGAGCGACGGCCGTTTGAATCAAGCAAGCGAGCGAGCGACTTTGTGTGACTTTGAGGATGAACGGAAAACTAAATTTAGCGCAAGCAATTGTGCTTTTTGATCAACTTGAGGAAGAGGGTGGTCCAAATTCGTCATCATCGTCTTCTTCGGAAGAGTCCTCGAGTGAAGATAGTGACGGATTTGAACACGTGGGTGACGCCATCAATGAGCAGAGGTAAGCCAACTCACTTTTTTTTTTTTTTTTTTTTAATGCTGTAAAAGTTTCTTTTGATATTGCAAGACAAAGTTAATTTTGATGCAATATAAGTGCGTGTTTGTGTATGTAATAATAAAATGTGCATATCAGATCAAAGTATAATTTGTGGTCTTCTTTCTATATGAAGATTAGGGATGGCGCACATGTTCAGCTACAGTATTCTTTCTATTGTCATACATATAGATTTCCATTATTATCTATTGCTGTATATATTTTTATTTTATACTTTATTATTTTCATAAATACTGACTTTTGTTTCATGTACATTTATAGTGACAATGAAAGTAAAGTGAAATGAAAATGGAAGGGTGGAAAGAGGACCGACACCCCATGGAAGTGTGGGCTGTGATGTAGCCCTGTGTCTAATTCCAGGACGAAACTGCTTTTCGGAGTGGCATGCCTGAAAAAAATTTAACTTGTTTATTGTAAATATTTTTGAAAATACTTTTTTCCCCAATGTTATATATATATATATATTTTTTTTTTTTTTCCCACAATCAGTCTTCTCAATTTGTGTATATAAATGTGTGTTCAAGAAGCTTGATTGTGTGTACATAGTTTTCATCAGGTGATGGGCCGCAATACCTAAACTCATAAAGAGATGGCCTCTAAACACTTTTTGTGTTAGATGGTATATTTTTTCACTGTTCTTCACTGTTTGGTCTGCTGTATATAACCTGTTTTGACTAGAGCATGTATAAATGCAAAAAACGCCTATGGCTAAACCTGTTGTTTATGTTGAATTGTCAAATAAAAGACTATTTATTCTAAATTTTTTTGGTTGAATGTTCATCCTAACATGTTGAATAAATATTACAAAGTTTCAAAACGGTTCGTTACGCATGTTTGGTTGTCAATTGGACATCAATATTAAAAATTTTGACAAAACGATTTTGGAATTTTTGGTCTTTTTGGGCCCAAAATTATGATTTATAATTGGTCAGTGAAGGAAACAACAGTTTGGACATGAAGTTCAAGGTGTCACAAAAAAAGGGACCAAACCAGGCCATCGTAAACAATTCTGTCTTTGAAATATAAAGGCAACTTCAAAGGCATGCAAAATCAGACAAAATAGGCCCAGACCTTAAAGGGTTAAGTAAGATATCAGTTCACATAAGTGTGTCGATGACTTCTTAGGTACAAAAGCAGGTGCTTATTGGAATTTATTGGGACGTTTTTCAAACTTGTAACAAACCTTTCCCAAATAATTGACACTAAGGTCTAATTTGCCATCAATAGGAGTAAAAAAATAAAAAGTAATCAAATTGTATACATAAAGAATCAAAGGAACATCAAACTGAAAGGGGGGGGGGGGGTTCGACGTCAATCAAACGTTAACCTGACGACAAACAAGGAGGCGCATGGGGGGGGGGGGGGGGCATCAAAGGAACAGGGCGAGGCCCTGTAGCCTACCTTCTAAGACAAGTAACGTCCAATATATCCTTTGGTTAACGTCAGCATATATTGACGTCGCCCATTTTGTTTTGTATTAACGTTAACTTCGAAATAACATACTAAACAAACACCAACAGTATTCAAAACATGACCAAACGGTTGTCCTCGCCAGACATAAATTACTTCCATAGGCACCTGAATTAGCTGATTGACGTAATTATTAGGGGGTTATTATTAGGGGAATGGGCGCCATATTGTCATATATGCCCAAACCAACGAAGTGTGCGGGCAGAAAACGAAGACATTTTGTTAAGTTTCAAAGCACGGAAATGAACCGAACCTTACCTGAAAAATGACGAACAAAGTCCCCCACACCGCGAACATGGCGGCCCTCATCTGTCCGGGAAGCCCCAAAAGTAGTCCTTGTGAAAACTTGCTTCGAAATAAATTGGTTATTTGTCAGCAAGTGTTTGCTCCGCTAGTCGATACTGTACCCTGTGACTTCGACGAGTAACTTTTCCAACTGAACGAGTTGAGAGGAGGAGTGGCTGCAGGTTCTTTCACACAGTTCTGACGTCAGCTCACAGGTGCTCCACTTCCGCCTTCCACATAAGGACACAGACATCGACACGCCTGCCTGAACTGATACCGATAGTTTCTGTAGCCCCTTAGTCACAGAAATTGACTAGGGATAACATCAATGCTGAAATACGATCTGTATCGAGCCTCGAAGCTGCACTGCTACAACTTTCTGTTTCTCTTGTCAGTCTATAAGCCACAACGTCTCCCCTCTGACCGACTCTGCCTCTCTCTCTTCTCACTTCCTCTCCCGCATTCAGTAGTGGATGAAGTACTAACTCTTTTTACATAGGTAAAAGGGTAAAGATTAGGGTTGGGAATCTCTGGCATCAAGCCGATACGATATGTATCTATATACACAGGTTACAATTCGATTAAAAAAACGATACATTTTTAAGGCCGAGCGATTTGATATGATTCGATAGTTTAAGAACAATAAGGTTCGAAACAGAGTGAAAACGATACGGTAGTAAACATTTGTTGTGTGTGTTCGTACAGTATTTTAAACATATAAAAAAAGATTAAAGATTAAATTAAACAAAAAAAATGTCATACCAATGTTATGTTTTATTTTTTTATGAAAAAAATATATATAGCTTACTATATGACCGTCATTTTGTTGGATGGGATTGATAATAAAATATAACTCCAGTGACAGACAACAATAAAGTGCAGTAGGTCTGTAATCATTACTTTAACTTTATACACAGCAAAGTCATTCACTTATGCGTGTGCTTCCACATTTTTTTATTCCTCATCACTGTCTATATCTTTTTTGAAGGGCAGATTTTTCTTGAGGAAAATCAACTGATCCACATGTTCATGATTAACTCTTTCACTCCCAGCCATTTTCACCAGAGCAAGGCCCTTCGCTCCCGGCCGTTTTTTCTGGATTTTGACTGATTTTGCAAGGCCCACAGAAAATTCTGTTCTATTGCGATATAAACTTTGAACCCACCAAAAGAAAGATTAGACTCTCTTCTTTCAGCAGAAAAAAAAGTAAGTTCGTATCTTGTTCCATTCTTTAGAAATCAGCATTAGAAAATAGCTTAGTTTGAGCAATTTTCCCATTTCTGATGAAAAAACGGAGAAAATGAGCTTTTTGTAAACGCATACATTTCAAACATAACTTTGACTTTAGCAAAGGTATTTTTTGCATTAGTTACATCCCAAACATCTGAATAATGTTTTCCTTTTACAAAATAACATTAACAACCAGCCAAATAGAGCTTTTGATAGCAAAGTAGCAATTTATTCACACATGACTACTGAGAGATGACGGTTTGTCGCCGAGATGACGCCGTTGTCGCCATGTCAGCCGTGTAAACTTTTCCCTCATCGTTGTCTGTCTCACAAAGATGGATTATTTTTGCATTTCTGCGGGGTCTGCTTGGCGAGTCCCTCCACGGGGGGTTTCACTCGTTTTGCACGATCGTCCAGCGCCTGGCGTCCCAGGCGTCCTCTCGTTGTTTTGTCCGGTCGGAGCGCCGCCTGTGCTCCTCCGCCAGCGCTCTAACAATGCTGGCCGGCCGTTCACTGCTGAGGAATCGGCTTGCCTGGTCATCCAAAATGCGCTACTGCCCTCCAGTGGCCAGTTTTATTGCTTTAAAATTGGTTTGGAGCCTTGTTCTTTGTTTCTCAATTAGAGCGGAAGCTATATATGCTTCTTATAAAAAAAAACGCAAAAGACGTATAAATACGTAATCGGGACACTGAAGCATTTGGAAATAGAACGTATTTATACGGTTCTGGGAGCGAATGAGTTAAGTAGACTGCGTTTCGTGGCAACGATATGCCACCCTTTCCACCATTCTAGAGGGTTAATTTTTAGGGTTAAAAACACTTCTCACTAGCTCTGCCCCATGCTAACAGATCTGGCTGCCTTCGTCACTTCAAAGTCCAACTTTTGTTTTCCTGGGTGCGTTGAAAATCAATCGCTGCACGTCGCTGGCGTGGTGCGCAAACTGTCCATTGTTTTAGCATGTTTCTTCGTTGGCACTACTAGTTTCGTTTTGGGCTATGAAAAAACCGCTACAGAGCTTGCGTTACAGTGGTATATATATATAAGTCGTAAAGCATTAAACCTGCAACAAAAATGAATGAAATGAACAAAAAAAACATATTTTTATAATGGGTCGAAATTATTTTTCGAGCACTTTAGACAGTCATTTGCTTTGCATATAATTTAAAATATATATATTAGATAAAAATTCTTTGATTGATAATATATTTTTTTGATTGAAGCAACTTTTTTGGGGATTGAATGATTAAGACACAAATGTCCTAATCATAATATGGCCCAAACACAAAAAGGATTGCTTCAATCACTTTTTCAATGAAAAATTAAGTATTCAAATGCAAATTTTTCAATCTGAAATATTTTTTTGCATTCAAAAACTTGTTTCTACGACTGAAAATTTTCTTTTTTTGATTGAAGTGATTTTTCTTTTTGAAAATCTATATTTTTTTGAAGCAACTAATTTTTTGATTGATTAATAAAGATAAAAATGTCCTAGCCAAAAAATGGCCGAAACACAAATCAACATTACTTCAATCAAAAAGTTGCTTCAATCAAACAAACAAAAACAAAATGAATAAAAGAAAAATAGCTTTCACATGAGGGTTAGGGTTTTTTTTTTTTTAAGTTCAAACACAAACACGTTTTTTTTATTGAAGTGACTTTTTTTTGGGTTGAAAATATATATTTTGATTGAAGCAGGTTTTTTTTATTGAATACTAAAGACACAAATCTACCTCCATATGGCTCCACTCAGGGGGTACAATTTTTGACAGTGGTAACTACATTGGCATGACACCGACGGGCGTACCATATTCAATGGATGACGATCTTGGCGAAAAGTATTGCCAAAGCAGCCTGATTTAGAATTCCCCTCAAGAATGATGGGAAACAAAAAAACGCTCATTGTCAACTTATTACGGTATTTTAAATATTCTTGTAAATTAATTTTATTGCTGACACTGCATTTTGGGGTCACCAACATATTGTGCCCCCCTGCCCCAAAAGTCAAACTCCGCCTACGCATTCAAGAATGAAAAAGGTATTTACTGCCATTTATCCCCCTTTCTAGAGCCTATTTTTGGTAATAAAAAATAACAACATAAAACATTTATATTGATATTTGCTATACAAATGTGGCCAACATGAGCCAAAATGTGAGGTCCATGTATGTGGACATCAGTTCACAATGATTTTTTTATAAATTATTTATTCATATTGCATGACGTTCGGCGGGGTGCTGCAGCCTATCCCAGCTAATTAAGGGCAGTAGGTGGGGTACACCCTGAAATGGTTGTTAAAAACAAAATTCAAAAAATTAAAATGAATAAAAAGAACACTAAACTTATAACTTAATAACACACTAAAGTTGTTTTCTCTATTAGTTTTTTTTTTTCTTCTTCAATTTCATATAATGTAACTCACTGCCTGCCATTGACATCATGGATGGACTGGCTGTGAATGCTCAAGTTTCACTGCCATTGAAAATGTATACACACCTCAAATGAGTGTTAGAGATGAAACTAAAATAAAATTATTTTAACAATCCATAAGAGATCTTCGAAACAATTCTATGACAATGTTCACTGAAGTTATTCTTTCTTGTAAAAGGCATTCCTAATTGATTCAAGTAATAAGAATGTTTCCCTCAGTCATAAAGTAATTTTGTTTCCACTGCCTGGATGTTAGATGACTCATTTTTTGTGGATTAACATTACCAACACTTACTGTATTTGTAGCAAAGGGTACTTATGACGAATACACTCATGTTGTATAAAATATGTTGACATGATTTTATGAGTAAAATCACAATTGTGAATCAATTCTGAATTTTGGGGTGATGATTCGAGTCTGGATCGAGTTTTGATTCCAACAAAATTTGACGAATTTTGATACAAGATCTTTATTTTTGGATTCAACAGTGATACTATTTAGCTAATGTGATCAGTGTTGGGCACGTTACTTTAAAAAAGTAATTAGTTATACTTACTCACTACTTCTTCCAAAAAGTAACTGAGTTAGTAACCGAATTACTCTATAGTACAAGTAACTAGTTACGAGGGAAAGTAACTATTTCCGTTTCTTTGAAAAGAAGTTGTTGTATGTCAAAGAATTCGAAATTTTCTGAGCAGTATTCGAGTCAGTTGAATAGAGAAGAACAGACAGGTAGTTGGGTTATAGAACCTTGTAATATTTATTGCACCTCACCAGCAACAATCCTACACTTGAAGTGCAACAAAAATAAACAGTAAACAATGTAATTAAATAACAATCAGCAGTAAACAATATAAAGTGAGTTTAATCAATTAAATTTAACTCTCACAACCTTAGACAACTGCTCAAGTAGACATAGCCTACTGTACTTGAAGTATTTTGACTTGAAATAGTGTTTATATCTCCACCTCGTAAAGGACAAATTTTCCTCTGAATGCTCTGCCATCATATCCCTCTGCATCTGTTTTGCGTGTGTGTGTTTGCCGCACGCGCTGTTCCGGTTTGTGTGTGAAAACACAGGCTCTGAAGTACGTGCGCTATTAGGCTCGAGCGTTTATGTCACAGAATGGGGGATCACGTGAGATTTGACAACAACCCAGCCATTTTGGAAGCAGGTCTGGCTCGCGGGACATTAAACTTTAACTTGCCAGTTCGATAAATAAAGAGACAAACTCCTTACTAAGGCGAAGAACAGATATGTGATCAAACTTAAGGATGCGAACAATGTTGACCCTTACAAGCAAGCCGAAGACAAATGGAGTAAATATTAGAGGCGTGCAAAATTTCCGATTCTTAGATTATTCGCAAATCGGCCGTGGAAGATTCGAGAACGATTCACAAATATCCAAATTCCGATTATTGAATTATACCAGGTAAAGCGGAAGTAAAACACAGTCAGCCCCGTCTTTGGGACGCAATGAGGAACGGACCGAGAGTAAATATCATGTTCAACTCATAACGCTAGATAAAAAAACAATCATACCTGACTGCGGCTGACAGCTGCTACAAACAACGCCCAGTTGCTAGTTGCTAAAAACATACGGCTACAGTAGATATCATATATATGTAGAACTGAATGCAAAATGACAGCCGACGTCGGTGGTAGAACATGTATTATTGAACAGAGATGCGAAATGACAGACTTTCCGGCGTAAGTAAACAGCCGCCATCTTAAAGCAGTAGACCTCTCTAGAAGGCTCTGTTGTAGCGAACCTAATTAACTTTTTATCTAAAATACACCTAAATCGGCAGAATCTTGTCTTGAATCTCTCTTTAAATGATGAAATAGTTTTAAAACTTATTATGAAATAACGGGAGCAATTTTAACAACTCTAGTAGTTGATTCACAACATTAAATTAATTGAATGTAGTTTAAAGCTGCTGATACAGGACTGGAGTTTTTTATTTACTGTTATTTTTGTATATTTGTTTACTGTTATATGTTAACTTGATACTGAAATAGTAGTTTGGTTTAGCCTGAGAGGATTTTTGAACAATTTTGGAACTAATGTACAAAAAATTAAATAAAAAAAAAAAATAAAATAAAAAAAGGAGGGGGGTGCATCAATAATCGTTTTATAATCGAATCGGAGCCTCTGAATCTTAATTGTAATTGAATCGTTAGGTGCCCAAAGATTCCCAACTCTAGTAAATATGTCGACGGGCTTCCACAATTACGCGAAATGGACATTCTGCTGTATTTATTGTTTGGTGTATGTTACTAAACTCATCAGCGATTCCAAAATTACAAATCGCTACAAAGCTACGAACAGTTTTGCTGCGGACGGGTGCAGGACCTGCACATTATGACCGTATCAAACGGCAACTCCATCGTTCTTGCAAAGGTAGGCTATGTGTGTTTACTATTTTCATTGCCATGAACCTGAACACACCCCAAGTCTTGGATGACAAATAAACAGCGCAGAGTAGACTCGCTACGTCTAGTAGTTTCTTCAATTTATTCAAAGTAAGTAACGCACCGCTTTTGACCGTCAGTAACGGTAACAGCGTTGTAACGGCAGAAAAAAATAATCAGTTAGATTACCCCGTTACTGAAAAAATAACGGCGTACACTGAATGTGATTAAAATTTAAAATGTTTAAAAACTCACTTTTATTTAGTTACACTACAAGACATTCCATATTTGAAAGAAAATTGCTCTGCGTATATCAAAAATATGATTGAAATTAGTCATCTGTTATGAAAACACAATTATGTAATTTACAGTACTGTCTTTGATAAAACTTGGCTTTTAAAAATAAAATGGATGAACAAGAACGCAAAAATCATTGAGTACAATATCAACAATTTTCCAAATGTAATGTGAGGTTTTTTTTTTGTTTTTTGTTTTAACCAGAATACTAGTAATTTATAAATGGCCTTTTCAACAACCAATCTTGGTCATCACAAATTGCTCGTGCACTACAGCTTTTCAGGTATTTTCAGGACTCTCCTTACAGCGCTGTTGTGTAAACAAAAACCAGCTTTTGTTAAAAACAGTGATGTGAACTGGGCCCATTTGTATTCAATTTGAGACGTTTTCAGACGACATTTTCAAATCAATTTATGTTATGTCATAGAAACATTGGGATCCTTACTGCTTAAAATTCAATACTGTTGGATCAAATGCTATGCTCTGATCATTTTCTACAGCCATGTTTTCACGTAATTCCACTACTGTCATTGTCACATTACGAATCAGAAATAAGGAACTGAAAGCAAAATAGTTCCTTCAAATAATAGGAACTGCCATCTACTTTGAAGAATTTCTGTTAATGCAGACGTATGAATGATGAAAACGCAATTATGAGATGTTATCACTTGTACTTCTCTCCCACTCAGCATGCACCCTCTAACAGAGGTCTGTGGGTTGAAGAAGACAGGCCCATTTACATTTGCCACCACTTAACAAGTGAAAGATGTGGGATAGGGATGAAGAGAGGCCTTGATGAAAGATAAGCAGCGTTATAAAAGGAGGGGGGGAGCGAAGAAGAAAAGTTAAGTGGCAGGAAGACGGTGTCAAATTACAATGTTGGTCAGTTTTGTTGGGCCTGAAGTCCAATTCGCTCCGATGAGTGACCAACGGTTTGAGAAACATCATAAATTTACATCTAATCACAGAGTTGGGCTGCAAGTTGCAATAACGATTAGATTGTCTGCCTCACAAGTTTTCTTTTATATGCATGGAAATGCATATAAATGTTGCGCAGATTAAATATATCTAAATGTCTGTAACAATGGTTAATAACAATTGAGTCTTTGTAACATCTGGGACAGCGCTCTTTATCAGGGAAAGGATGTTGTTCGGAAAGACGCATTTTTGATCTGGTAGCCCCTCTCAAACTTATCTGCAGTAAAGTCAAAACTCTAGCTGAATGAGACCAGCCGATCTGTCAGACTGGAGTGCAGAAGATACCAAAACATTTTAATAGAATGAAAACCTGAAAAATATCTCCAAACACCAGTGCTCAATTTGTAAATCATAAGGTGCCGGAACATAAAGTACATATGACAGCGCAGGGATGACGGCACGGGGACAGGTCCCGGAATATAAGCAGAAAATGGTGCTGAAAACAAAACGCAAATGCCCACTTGCCATGCTGTGGGATTTTCATTTTTTTTCCTTTCTTTTCCATGTGCTTTTCTGACTCGTTTTGAACCATCGTCTTTCTTTTTGAAAAAAGACAGTAAATGCAAATGTCTTTTTGGCATGAAATACTGTTTGATGCTGGCTGCTTGCTCCACAGATCCTGCAAATTTCATTTTTTTTTTTTTTTTTAATGTCAGGGGCGTGATTTGTTGGTCCAGCTTTTCAGCGCAGTAACAAATCTGACTCTTTCAAATAATGTTACATTTTTATAAACAACATGAAATTCTTGGGATTTGTTGTCTAAATGAATTTATGCATATTACCGTACTTGCCCGAATATATTTCGGCCCTGATTATTAGACGACCCCTTCTTTTTCAAGACTCAAGTTTGAAAAAAATATTTTTTGAACACCAAATTAATTTTTATACAGAAAATAATTACAGTACATCCGAAACAAATGATTATACTAATATATTTGAGAGAAAAAGCATGTTATTTTGCCTCATTCAAATCTTAATATCTGAACATTTAAATATATAAACTAAAGTGCAATCACATTCGTAAATGAATGGCTTCTGGTTTTTGAAATGTAAATAAACAAATCTATTGTGATAAAACAACAAACTTGCAATAACTGCATTAACCATCAAAGTGAAGTCTAACTGTAACTGTAGTCTTGAAACAAATCTGAATAAGGAAAAACATTGCAATAAAAATAATGCAAACCGGTTCAAACTTGAGAGTAGCTGAGATCTGTCATGACAGAACATCGCTTCAATGATATCTGGCGCCATCTAGCGTCGTGAATGGGGAGAATAGCTGAGATCTGTCATGACAGAACATCGCTTCAATGATATCTGGCGCCATCTAGCGTCGTGAATGGGTATAATGTCTAGACCGCGAAAATAAGACAACCCCCTCTTTTTCATGCTTATTTCAATGCAAAAAAATGCTGTCTTATATCCGTGCCAATACCGTATTATTTTATTTTATACTGTAATGTCCGTAATTGTGTGTAATATTCTGATATAATGTTTTACGAGGCACTCTGAAGTGCACGCAACGTTACTGTTGTTTTGGTCACGTGATGCGGGAGTGCTATAGAGAGGCACAGGCTCTTTCTATCGCTCTCGAGAGCCCCAAGTTGTGTTTGTACTGTTAGCTCCATGTGTTAATAAAGAAACAAAGTTGTCAGCACGTCGTGTGTTCGATACCTTTGTCAACAAAAAGCTCATAACACGACTTTATGCACGAGCCGTTTAAGAGACACTGGGACTCGAGAGCTGTGGGTAGTAGGAAGCGAGGGGGAGACGAGCGAGAAGCAAAGGTTCGCGGTCGAATGTGGCGGCAGTCCGCTATTATTTTGTTTATTGTTTTCTTATTGTTGCCGCAATAAAGTTGAGAAAGCCATCAATGACTCCTCTCCTTCTTTCCCCCTAGTGTATTTTTATTATTATTATTTTATATGCACGACAGGTGACGGATCAGCTCAAATAAGTCCCGGAACACAGGTAGGCAAAAATCAAGAAGTTCCGGATCTTGTTCCGGCAAGATCCGGCTCAAATTAACCCCTGCCAAACACAATACGTTAAAAATAGGGCTGTCAAACGATTAAAATTTTTATTCGAGTTAATTACAGCTTAAAAATTAATTAATCGTTATTCATCGCAATTCAAACCATCTATAAAATATGCCATATTTTTCTGTAAATTATTGTTGGAATGGAAAGATAAGACACGAGATGGATATATACATTCAACAAACGGTACATAAGTACTGTATTTGTTTATTATAACAATAAATCAACCAGATGGCATTAACATTATTAACATTCTGTTAAAGCGATCCATGGATAGAAAGACTTGTAGTTCTTAAATGATAAATGTTAGTACAAGTTATAGAAATTTTATATTAAAACCCCTCTTAATGTTTTCGTTTTAATAAAATTTGTAAAATTTTCAATCAAAAAATAAACTAGTAGCCCGCCATCGATGTCAATAATTACACAATGCTCATGGGTGAAGAACATAAAATCAGTCACACCCAAGCGCCAGCAGAGGGCGAAAAAACTCCAATAAACACAAGTAACAAGTGAACATTGCACTGTGCTTTTAATCTGTTTGAGCGGGGCATGTGCGTTAATTGTGTCAAATATTTTAATGTGATTAATTTAAAAATTAGTACCGCCCATTAACGCGATAATTTTGACAACCCTAGTTAAAAATAAAAGAACATATTGTATATTATGTCAATATTTTTGATATGAAGAATGGATGAAGTGCAGTTGATGTAAAACAATGAATATTTGAGACAACAAAGAGGTGGAGTTACGATACATCTGCATTGGCAGCCGACATTCTTTGGTCAGCCTGTGCTTGTGTGAAAACCGCAGTTTTGTTGTCTGCTAGCTCCATCAATTAGGCAGTTATTGTGGCAATGACTAGCACTTACTGACCCGAAACCACAGTGACAAACAAAACTGGAGATCATAGATAGCTTTGACTAATTCGATTGAGCTGTTGTTTGAAGCCATCTGTTTTTTGTTACATATTTAGTTCAAGTAAAGCAAAGGTGGCAACAGCCGAAGTTTTGGGTGGTGCCGTCGATTCATTCTTCTACTGCTGTTAATAAGAAATCCAATATGGCCAACATGGACTTTTAATTGGTGTACCCTCAGGTTCCATTCCGTGGGATTTTAATTTTTTTGCATTTCTACTAGGTGCTATTATATATACTAGGGATGTCCTGATCCAGGTTTTTGCACTTCCGATCCGATACCGATATTGTTTTGCACTTCCGATCCGATACCGATACTGGCAGATACCGACCTTTCTGCGCATGTGTTAAAGTTTATTTAGCCTCCTTACTTAGTTGTCAGACTCATGTTGAAAAAGGTTTTAGTACTCTTGATAACAACTAGCCAGCTGAATTCGGTGAGTTTGAATAACACACAACGGTTGGTAACAAGAAACTGACCTGTTTATTCAGTGACAAACACAAAACATTATAAATAACAAACAGAAATGGCATAGTCAGTCAGTAAAACGTGCAAATAATATTGTAAACTGTCTTAAAAAAGCAAAACACACCAACAACCTCAGTGGAAAATCCCACAAATCCCCCAAGCTATTAGATGCTTTTAATGTTTCGTGCATTAGTTACAAAAATTGTAGAAAAAGCCTCTCAGATTTAAATTAACGACTATTTCAGTATTAAGTTAACATTTTAAAACAGTAAATAAAATACTCCAGTCCCCATTATGTATCAGCAGCTTTAAACTACATTCAATTCATTTAATTTTGCGAATCAACTGTTAAAGTTGTTAAAATTGCTCCCGTTATTCCATAATTTCCCCTCTGTCTACTTTCGACATGTGAAAGTTTTAAAACTGTTTTGAAGATAGATTCAAGTCAAGATTTTGCCGATTTAGGAGTATTTTAGATAAAAAGTTATTTAGGTTCGCTTGGAAGGTTCACAACAGCCTACTAGGGCGGCTGTTTACTAACGCATCTGGTTTTCAATACTTCAATGTTGCTAACGCAGTCGAGTCTGTTGTGTAGCATCTTGTTCTATATACATATGATATCTATTATCTCCAGTAAAACGATGTTGACGTAGTTTGTAGCGGCTATCAGCAGCAGTCAGGTATTCTTGTGTTTTTTATCCAGCGGCATGAATTGAGTTAAAGCCGTGAGTTGAGCCAATGCTCAACTCACGACAAGTTATGTTTACTTTCGGGATGCGGTCAGTTTCTCATTGCGTCCCGCTTTACTTGACATATTTCAATAATCGGAATTTGGATGTTTGTGAATCGTTCTCGAATCTTCCATGGCCGAATCGCGTGTTGGATGGTGCGTCTTTACTCACGTGAGATAATGGCTCGTCATCCAGAATGAATTCTTCGGCAATGACTCCTATTATTCCCGGGGCTTTGGGACTGTCGAGTCATGCATAGCAAAAGTTTCTGCCAGTGTTAGTTGCATAGGACCTTTCTTTTTGTCTTCGGTTTTCTTAAAATACTCCTCATATTGTTTGTGGTGGTATTTCGCTAAATGCTTGATTAGGTTGGTTGTATTAAAACTTCTTACAGCTTTACCACTACGCTTGCCTTTATTGTGGCATATGTTGCTCCCTGCCTCTTCGTCTTTGTCGTCCTTTAAGGTGAAATGATCCCACACAGCTGACATTTATACAGATAAAGTCTCTCGGTAAATTGGGAGACGGTAATGTAAATGTAGTGTGTTGAAGGTGTGCCGTAAAATGCGGACCGGATTTTAGGGAAACCGAAGCAAAAACTGGAATGGATTATGTAAATTGGTGCACTGGAAAACCCGGACCGGACTAAAAAAAACACTGGATCGGAAGTCTGGATCGGAATTTTTCCCATGTTCTGATCCGATACCAATGAGCATTTTTTAGCCCATATCGGCGTCCCATCCGATCCAAATATCGGATCGGGACATCTCTAATATATAGTATAAGAATATATACAGTGGGGAGAACAAGTATTTGATACACTGCCAATGGGACTGTATATGGCGGAAAACACTCAGGTGACTTGAAGTTCTGCTCTGAGATCCCCAATTTGGCCATATTTCAAAATTGTCCTATATGCATGTGTAAAACATCATTGGAAAGCTTAAAATCTCAATTTTCTGGAGGAACAAAAATGTTGAACAGGAGGGCATTTAAATTTTTTAAAAAAGATTTTCAGCATTGTGCTTTGGAGCGAAGTTGCATCAGAACCTAGAGATGTCTTTTGTGGGAAAAAAAACCTAAAAGACGTATAAATACGTTTTTGGGATGCTGAAACAATTAAAAATAGAACGTATTCATACGTTTTGAGAGCGAATGAGAGGGCTGCAAGAGCAGAAACTGCTTTTTTAGCCTTCTCTGTGTTTTTTGCCATATGAAAATACATCTACTGTATATGTGAATTACTGAATGAGAAATCTATGTCGCATTGGCAATCTAGTTTCACTTCAACTCTTTAGTTCTTCTGCTTGTGCAATACCAGGACTGCGATGAATCAGATTTGTCTCAATCCAAAAGAAGTTTAAAGTTTGTTTGTAGTCCCAAAAGCCCAAACTCAGGGTCCCTTTTTATTCCAGTTTTGACCAATCTTGGTATAAGTAAACAGCTGAATGTCCTGCTCTTTATGTGCGTCAACTAAGAGTCAGTTTATCCTACTCTGATTTCTTATCGTTAGTGGAATTTCGCTCAGTAAAAATATTCGCTCTATCTTCCTACTCTCACACTAAAACAAGCGCTGTGTCCTTCCACTTATCATGTTGGAATGTATAACAAACTCGACGAGTGCAGAACTTTGTTAATTAGTAGAAAATATAAACGAATTGAGAGAAATGCCTCATACAAGTAGAAGAGGTAAACAAGGTTAGGGTTAAAAAATAAAAAGGCTAATTATTTTTATGGTAACAAAAAAATTCATCAACTTGATATTGAACCCTGTGACTTTGAACTTAACAATTTATTAACTGGACTGCCTGAAAGAAAATGGCTATGCTCCTTGAACCAACTGATGTGGTCTTCACAAAATTATTCTACTCATTTATCTAGTTATCCCATAAATGCTGTAGCTACATAAGTTTTATGCCATTACTGAGAGTTCACAACAGACATTAGCAATAATTTTATTCTTGCACACCGGCACGGATATTGTTATTATTGTAAAACTGAACTTAGCAAACACGCCACACCAAAACACTGCACTCTTCTGTTTTATTAGCAAGAGGACTATCTGAGTGCGAGACATTTGCTGGCTCCCAGTAGGACATTTAGTTAATCATTAACTGCCAAGTTAATATTTTTTTTTAACTGCTAGCAAGTGAAGAACGAGAACGTTTTTTTTTTTTTTTTTTTTTTTTTAAGGAATGATGTCATTCAGTCTATGGTAGTTTCATTTTAAAAGGCATGCAGAATTGTTACAATTATTTATTATTACAATTATTTAAAAGTTAAAAAGTACACATTAAATTTGTTATATTTTTCTTTTTCTATGTTTGATATAGAAACAGTCATTCAAAAAGAATGTCTTAAAATCATGACGCGATGTCAAAAACGAAAAACAATTACAAAGTTTAGGCTTGGACACATAAGTTGAACATAACTTCGTTTGATTTCATGTTTTACTAGTACAGTACTCAAATTTGGCTTTCACCAACAGCATGGACAACATTATGACTGCAACATGCTAAGGCGTTTTGTTGAGGAATTTCATGTAAAACATGAAGTTATATTCAACACTTACGTCCAAGCCCAAATTTTGTAATGATTTTCGTTTTTGACATATAGCGTGATGATTTTCGGACATTCTTTTTGAATCGCCTCAAAGTCAAACACTTATTTGCCTTTATCTGAGAGTTCAAATTAGCATCCACACCCAAATTCAAACAACACATTTTAAGAACGTTAAATGCAAGAACAGGTCCAAACTGTGCCACTCTTTAACTCATTTGCTCCCAAAAATGTATAAATATGTTCTATTTTTAACTCATTTGCTCCCAAAAACGTATAAATACGTTCTATGTTTAAGTGTTTCAGTGTCCCAAAGACATATTTATGCGTCTTTTATGTTTTTTTTGTTTTTGTTTTTTTTTCCACAAGAGACATCTCTGGGTTCTGATTTAATTTAGCTCCAAAGCACAAAGCTGAAAATCTATTTTAAAGCAATAAAACTGGCCACTGGATGGCAGTAGCGCATTTGGTAAGACCGGCAACCCAATTCAACGGCAACGAACAGCCAGGCCGCACGACCGGGGCGCCGGTGGAAGACGACCGAATAGAGAACAACCGAGAGGACGCCCGGGATGCCAGGTGCTGGACGACCGAGCAGAACGACCGGGACCACCAGTGCAGCGGACGATGCCGTTGAGTCCGTGTTGCTCACCGAGCAGACCCCGCAGAGACTAAAAAAAAATCCATCTTAATGAGACAGGCGGCGATGAGGGAAAAGTTTACCCGCCTCTCGCGGCGACAACAGCGTCATCTGTCAGTTAGTTATGTATAAATAAATTGTTACTTTGCTATCAAAAGCTCTATTTGTCTTTTTTTTATGTTATTTTGTAAAAGGAAAACAGTATTCAGATATTTGGGATGTAACTATAGCAAAAAATAGCTGTGTTAAAGCCAAAGTTATGTTTGAAATGTATGCTTTCACAAAAAGCTCAATTTCTCAGTTTTTTTTTTCATCAGAAATTGGAAATTGCTCAAACTAAGCTATTTTCTAATGCTGATTTCTAAAGAATGGAAAAAGATATGAACTTACTTTTTTTCCTGCTGAAAGAAGAGAGTCTAATCTTTCTTTTGGTGGGTTCCATGTTTATATAGCAATAGAACAGAATTTTCTGTGGGCCTTGCAAAATCAGTCAAAATTCAGTAAAACGGCTGGGAGCAAAGGGGGTTGCACCGGTGAAAATGGCTGGGAGTGAATGAGTTAAGCTAAATTAAAATCCAAAATTAAATAAATTTTCACACGAAACCAAAAAACCTTTACACGAATCTGTATGAAAGCAGAAAGCATGACGAGAGTGGTCGGGTTTATGGTTAGATGAAAGGGAATGAATACAATTGGTTGACAGTTAGGGACCACTAAAGCAAGGGCGTAGTTTAGGTCTCAACATTGGTAGGGACGATAACCTGCATGTACACTTTTTGCTGGGGATGGGACATTAATAAGACCAAACAGATTGGGTACATTTCTCAAAAATAGCTGGTTACTACATAAAAATGAAAAAAAGTTCTAATCTTTCTTTTGGTGGGTTCCATGTTTATATACAGTGGGGCAAATAAGTATTTAGTCAACCACTAATTGTGCAAGTTCTCCCACTTGAAAATATTAGAGAGGCCTGTAATTGTCTACATGGGTAAACTTCAACCATGAGAGACAGAACTGAAAATCACTTAGTTTGATTTTTTTTAAAAATAATTTGCAAATCATAATGGAAAAAAAGTATTTGCTCAGTACCATGTTCATCTCAATACTTTTTATGTACCCTTTGTTGGCAACAACGGAGGCCAAACGTTTTCTGTATAGTGGAGTGTGATGACTGATGGTTGTGGACAGGTGTCTTTTATACCGATAATGAGTTAAAACAGGTGCCATTAATACAGGTAACGAGTGGAGCCTCGTTAGAAGAAGTTAGACCTCTTTGACAGCCAGAAATCTTGCTTGTTTGTAGGAGACCAAATACTTATTTTCCACTCTAATTTGGAGATAAATTCTTTAAAAATCAAACAATGTGATTTTCTGTTTTTTTTTTTCACATTCTGTCTCTCATGGTTGAGGTTTATCCATGTTGACAATTACAGGCCTCTCGAATCTTTTCAAGTAGGAGAACTTGCACAATCGGTGGTTGACTAAATACTTATTTGCCCCGCTGTAGCAATAGAACAGAATTTTCTGTGGGCCTTGCAAAATCAGTCAAAATCCAGTAAAACGGCCGGGAGCGAAGGGGGTTGCACCGGTGAAAATGGCTGGGAGTGATTGAGTTAAAGGGGAAATGTTTGAAAACCTCAATCCTTCTTAAAGTCTAGAAGTCAAATTTGAAAGCTGTTAGCTATTTTGTCTTGCCATGGCAACACAACAAAAAGCCCACAAATACAGTGGTCTTAGTTTATTACACCCTAAATGACTATTTAATCAATTTCTCTTCAAATTTCTCTTCAAAACAGTAGCATATTTTCATCCAGTATTGGTTTGGTGATTATGATGCGGGAAGACCATTAGCAGAACAAAAAGTAGACACTCATTACATCAGTCTCTCATTGCTGGTGGCAGGGGCGGACTGGGACTAAAAAGACTGTGACCGTCTGACTTGGGGCACTCAAAGTACTGCAAGGCTGAACTGGAGTTGGATTCATCTTTCTGCCCTAGCTCTAGAATCAACCTGAATAAACAAATAAAATTATTTTAAAATTATTAAAAATTTATTTTTGAAAGCAAGTTTTATGTATTCAATTCATTATAATAACACCTATCCCCTGTGTCTATAAAATGACTTCATTGTTTATGCCATAATTAATCTTGCCACACAAATAATACATTTAAATGAAAATACAATAAACATTTCAAGACAAATCCTGTATACATAACCCTCATTGGAAAGTATTAACCAGAAAACAAAACGATATATAAATGATTAAAAATATATATCATATCAATTTAACTACCTAAACTTTAAAGTAAAACCATTCATTTTATTAATATTTTGTTATATTTCTTCTGAATTAATATTGCTGCCACGTGTGCATACGTTGTTTTACAGCTAAAATGTTTTTTGCTGGCACTAGCCCTTTAATTGCCATTTATTTCATTTAAATTGGAGCTACCTGGTGGATAACAGTTGCCAATATACCTAGCAAGTAACCCTCTTCATTCCATCTCAGCCCAGTGGCAACTACAAAGTCCGCCAAAGCTCTTATCGCCAGGGGTGAAAGTGGGCCAGAACGGTCAGGAACGCAGTTCCGGTATAAGATTCAGGGCCAGAACGCAGTTCCGGTATAAGATTCAGGGCCGGAATGCTGCACCGGGATAAGATTCAGGGCCGGAATGCTGTTTCGGTACACGGTGCTTTGATTCCGAAAATATGACGGCAACTGTCAAAACGCTATGTTAAAAAAAAAAAATGCTAAGTGTAAGTATGCTAAGTAAGAGTGAGCATGGTGTAATTATTGATATCAACAATGGCAAGCTATTAGTTGATTTTTTGATTGAAAGTTTTTACAAATTTTAATAAAACGAAAACATGAAGAGGGGTTTTAATATAAAATTTCTATAACTTGTACTAACATTTATCTTTTAAGAACTACAAGTCTTTCTATCCATGGATCGCTTTAAGAGAATGTTAATAATGTTAATGCCATCTTGTTGATTTATTGTTATAATAAACTAATACAGTACTTATGTACCGTATGTTGAATGTATATATCCAACTTGTGTCTTATCTTTCTATTCCAACAATAATTTACAGAAAAATATGGCATATTTTATAGATGGTTTAAATTGCGATTAATCACGATTAATTATTTTTTAAGCTGTAATTAACTCGATTAAAACATATTTTGACAGCCCTAAAACTTCAATTTTATTATACATCCTATGTTCTTAAGTAGTTAAAATTGAGATTTGGCATTTAGTATGTGAGGAAATGGGGGAAAATAAAAATTAGGAGATGGAGGTTGGGGTTATTGGCGTTTTTGTTAACTTTTATTTTGCAAATCATTGAAAAAATACAATTTCTAAAGAAAATCATCTTTTGTATGTGTTATAGAAATAACTGCTAAAACAGTTTTCTTTGCATTTCAGTAGTTTTAGAGGTTTAACCCCCCCCCCCAATAAAAAAAATGGAAAGAAAAATAATAATAATAATAAATAAATAAAATTTCTGGCTCCATGGCGACCTTCACGTCGGACTGTTCCGTCAAGAAATTCTAGCCACTTTCACCCCTGCTTATCGCTCTATCCTGCTCTTCATGGACCACAAGTCTTTCAGCCAGGCGCATTGCTGCCAGCTGTCGGATTAGATGCGAACTGTAGATAATCACAGAGTATAGAGTAAGCTTGAGAACGATAAACCGATATGACCAGATATCCGGTTTTACAGGTGATCAATACAGATGTATCGATAGTAAAGTTACCATTCGACAGTAATTAGCCATTAAATATTCAATGAACCGAGAGTAGAGATAGAATTCGGCTATCGCGAGGACAAGAATCGGCTTCTAATGCCTAGGTCAATGTATTGCTTAATATGATAATAATTTAGCTTTTACTTCACATGCTGCGCTTGTGTCTTTCACCACACTGCACACTTAGATCGAGACCGCACGCATGATATAATATGGACAAACACTACTCACAGTCGTGGTTGCTTCAACTTCCCATGCATTTCGGCAGAACCGCTACTGGTCGCCGTCATTACCCGATCGTCACGGGCGTGTCATAACAACACGAGAGCTAACGAAACCACTGTAACGCACGCTCCGTAGCATTTTCTTCACAGCCCAAAACGAAACTAGTAGTGGCAACGAAGCAACATGCTAAAACAATGGACAGTGTGATCACCGACGCTAGGGACGAGCAGCGTTTGATTTTCAACGCACCAAGGAAAACAAAAGTCGGACTTTGAAGTGATGGAGGCAGCCAGATCTGATCGCATGGGACAAAGCTTGTGTGAAGTGTGGAGCGGTACAGAGATCGGGAGTTTTTAACCCTGAAAAATAACCCACTACAATGGTGGAAAGGGCGGCATATTGTTTCCACGAAACGAAGTCTACTTAAACATGAACATGTGGATTAGTTGAGCTTCCTCAAGAAAAATCTGCCCTTCAAAAAAGATAAATCGTTTTCTAATTGTATTTAACGTTACAGACATAATATGTTACACTCATCCAGAGTCTTTAGGTCAGGCTTAAGTAGGGTTATCAAATTTATCCCGTTAACGGCGGTAATTTTTTTATTTTTTTTAATTTAACGCAATTAACGCATGCGCTGCACGACCCACTCACGCTTTGTCGCATTCAATCTGTAATGGCACCGTTTTACCTATAGAGCTAAAAGGCAGCATAAAATGAGTAGAGTGAATTTTGGCAGGCTTTAAACTATTTTTTTAAATTGGCTAAAGCCTTACAATCCCTCTCCCTATGATTAGAAGTATCGTGGGAAGCAATGTGGGGAAGAAAGGTAGTAATTGATCTTTTTCTTAACACCCTATGTTAATTCCCAACGCAGAGAATATATATCAATTGGTACCACTACGCACATTCATGGGTGCGCTTCCCATCATGCATTTGGGCACAACAGTTAAATGGCTACAGCTTCATTTACTGAAAGCTCAACAAATACACTAAATGGTAATATTTAGTCACATTATACAAAGTCACATTTATCCTTTAAGAATTACATGTCTTTCTATCCGTGGATCCCTCTCACAGAACGAATGTTAATAATCTATATGCCATCTTGAGGATTTATTGTCATAATAAACAAATACAGTACTTATGTACTGTATGTTGAATGTATATATTCGTCCGAGTTTTATTCATTTTTTTCTTAATGCATTGCCAAAATGTATATGATCGGGAATGTTTGGAATTGAATCGGGAGCAAAAAAAAAGCAATCGGATCGGGAAATATCGGGATCGGCAGATACTCAAACTAAAACGATCGGGAGCAAAAATACATGATTGGAACAACCCTAGTTTTCACTCAATCGAACCGTATCGTTCTTACACTGTATCGAATTGTATAGAATCGCTCGGCCTTAAAAACGTATCGTTTTTTTAATCGAATCGTAACCTGTGTATCTAGATACATATCAAATCGGCTTCATGCCAGAGATTCCCAACCCTAGTATAGAGGGGATAAAAACAGTGATGTATGTATGGCAGCCGCCGGCCATCCAGAACACTGGCCGTTCTGTGATCCTCCAGAAGCTACAGATTACCAGTCCGCCCCTGGCTGGTGGACATGTGGAGGAGTGTTATTTATCTCTATGTCTCGAGCTGACTACAAGCATAAAAGTGCTACCATCAACCAGTAGGACTGGACTTCCTGTTAAAAGCCCATTATCAGGCAGCTCATAAGCTTTTAGTTCCCATACTATCTTTATAGTAGCATTGTCTTTCAGTCTAAAGAACTTCCCAGCTTGTGGAAACTTTGGCATACACTTATTGTGCATTAATGTTTTTGTCTGCCACACTTGAGTAATGGCATTTCAATCTAATTGTTTGAAGCTAAAAATCTAGCACTGAATGAACGACATGCTTGTCAACAGTAGAAACAATGAATAGTCTACCACAAAGTTTTGTGGTTGGAAAAGAGACAAGGTAAAGGAAAGAGCAGATTTCATATGTCAAGGGTTAGCCTTCGTGGTTCGTCTTTTGCAGACCGACCAAATTTAACAAGCAATTATAGAAATAGGAATGAATTAAAGTTAACCTACTAATGGAAAATTATTCAATATATAATTTTAAAAGGTGGTTTTCCGGTGCAGTATTGTTTCATATGAGAATGGATAGATTTGGCCAAAACGTGAGGAATGTTGCACCGTCTTAAACCCAACTGTCTTCTTATCAGTCGAAAGGTGGCAACTGCCTGAGGGTAAGACCTGTCAGACCGAGAAGTATGCAGGCCACACCCTGTACCTTAAACCCTTTCTATCCCGGTTGTGTGTGTTTAGCTACTACTCTTTTGTCTTAGCCCATGCAGTGTAGGTGTGGCTTTACAATTACAGTAATTGACGTGTAAATAAAGGTCGAATCCAGAATAATAACAAAGATCAGGACATTGGAATCATGCTATTTAATTTAAAGTACACGGAAAACATTTTTCCAAACACTGATACACTGTTCAAGTTTTGTATCATGAAATACCCCCCTCCAGCCCCCACGTTTTCCTTCAGGCTCTGATTACCACACACTCACAGGTGACCTCAGGGCCAAGCTGGCATCCTCTTCTTCAGCGGAAAAAGATAAGACAAACTCACAACCGGGAAGAAATTAACCTACTCATACTGTTTACTTAACATGGACACATGATTTAGATATAGCGGAAAACACGGACAAGACTAAAAAGCAGTTTCTGCTCTTGCACTCCTCTTTAAAAGAAATTGCTGTATTTTAAGCCAAAACAACTGTTGTGTTTGATAAAACAATATGTCTATATGCTGCCATAGCAGATTCGTGGCGCATTAAACCCCCAAACTATTTTTAATTTGTCCGTTTTACCCAGAAAACCCCTATTTACAGACGTCGCGCAACCGCTTTTCTTTCAACCAAGCCATAAAACTAAGGTACCGTAATTTCTGGACTATACTCGCACCTGATTATAAGCCGCCACCCACCAAATTTGACAGGAAAACGGCATTCGTTCATAGATAAGCTGCACTGGACTATAAGCAGCAGCTGTCTTCACTGTTTTATGGGATATTTACACCAAAAATGTTAACGGGGAACACTTTATTTGACAGTGGCATCATAAGACCAATTTTAAACCTAAAGCTTTAAACCAGGGGTGTCCAAACTTTTTGCAAAGGGGGCCAGAATCGGTGTGGTAAAAATGTGGGGGGCCGACCTTGGCTGACATCCTTTACGTAGAACAATATATTTATGCAAATTTTAGCAAGCCATTCTGTGTGTCACATTTGCTTTATTATTATTATTATTTTTTATTAATAATTTCCACATTAATCTTGCAACTAGCCTTTGTGGCGTTCTCTTTCATCTCTTGGGCTCTTGCGAAATACTGCTGCTGTAACATTATACTAGCTTTAACTTGCTTCAATTTCTCGCTACGTATCTTCCCTGTAATCTTGTCGTACATGTCAGCTTGTCTTGTTTGGTAATATTGCCTCACATCGAACTCTTTAAAAACAGCGACTGTCTCTTTGCAAATGAGGTAGACACAGTTTTTGCGTATTTTAGTGAAGAAATAGTCCAATTTCCACCTATCCTTGAAGCATCGGCCGTCACAGTCAACTTTCTTTTTGTTGTTGTTGATTGTCGCCATTTTAGAAAATTGGGAGTAAAGGGTCATGCGGGGTAATGTTGCTTGGCGTGCTGGTGCCTTTTAGTGGGTAAATGAGGAGCAGCATTTAGTATGTAAGCTACTTCATATGCTGGTAGCAGTACTGCTGACCAATTCATTAGGTATGTGTGCGGGCCAGACATTATTGATTTTATGACACAGGCTGGGGGCCGGATGAAATTTGACCACGGGCCGCATTTGGCCCCCGGGCCGCACTTTGGACATCTCTGCTTTAAACCAATTGGCTGCAAAGCCTAATTGCTTCAAGAAGCTTCATTTGGCCATCAGTGCTCCCACCTGCTGTCAACACTGTTGTCGTCCAACATGCCTCTTAGCATGCGTTGCAGCGCTACAGATGTTAATAACAATCAAAATTCATGTTCTGTGCTAATTATTTCTTCAGTTACTGTTCCAAGTCGTTTCATTAATTGCTATAGTTAACTAGCTAGTTATTTTAGGATCACATTTGACAGTGGCCCCATAAGACCGTCATAAGACCATCGGAATTACGACATGACACAGCCATGAGCATTAGTAAATAGGTGGTAGTCTTATGACAGTCTTATGATGCCGCTGTCAAATATAGTGTTACCTATTAACACAAAAAAATCAACAAATAAGCCGCAGGATTCAAAATGACGGAAAAAAGTAGTGGCTTATGGTCCGAAAATTACGGTAATTAATTATATTTATTTTTCAAAATGTCTGTCGTTTTTAGCTTAGAATCATTAATTGATGTCTCATATTTTGTTTAAGAAAAAAACTACTTTAAAAAATTATTCACTCACATATTTTAAACAAATTATGTCACAATGAAAAAAACTGGCGTCTGTAAAAAAGTCCCGGATATCTACCTCATAACTGCCGCTTAATTGTATTTTTTTTGTTACTGTCGCATTTTCTCCAATATGTCAGATGATAAATAATTGATCCAAACAAAGAAAAAAAAAAAACGTTTAAAAGGGAAAACATAAGAAAATCTCGACCACTCCTTGATTTCTGCATCGCGACCCTTGTTATATTACCATGTTTCACCCATACACGATAATATCTCATTAAAGTCATGACGTCTATAATTCTGCTCTCGCGTGATCTCACCTCCAGATAGGGTTTTGCTGTTTAAAAAACTTTTTTTTTTTTCAAACAAAAATGCCCTCCTGTTCAAAATTTTCTTCCCCCAGAAAATTGAGATTTTAAGCTTTCCAATGATGTAACACACACGCTTATTGGACAATTTTGAAAGTTGGTCAAATTGGGGGTCTCAGAGCGGAACTTCAAGTCACCTAAGTGTTTTCCGCCATATAGACCCTACTTACGTGACGTCACAGCCACGCCCCCGCGCCATGTTGTCCGTATACTCGTCATGTTAATGCATTAGCGCTTCGTAAATTCCTCCTATTATGGCGTGTTTTTCTGCTCGTTAACATTAATAATCAAAATGGTGAAGTCGTGTGTGGCGGTCGGTTGCAAAAACAGAGAAGATAGACGGAGAGACTTGAAGTTTTACCATATTCCGAGAGACCCGGAGAGGAGACCGAGATTGACTGCTGCAATTCGACGAGAAAACTGGGCTCCAAATGACTACCACAGATTATGTAGTAGTCATTTTATATCTGGTAAAATGCATTTAATATATATTTAGAGGGTTTTGGGCTGACAACCACAATCAAGATCATTGCTAGGCTAATCGCCGACAACATTCACTCAGACGTTGTGAATGAACTACCTGAAAATATATAATTATAAGGGGATAATCAGACAGTTGTCATACAATTAATTTACAATTTCACTATTGAGGTCAAAAGCCAAAAAATAAATTCAACTAGTGACAATCCTGAGTAGTACTATCGCCCTTCATATTTATTACATATTATATATTTATGTAGTGAGAGTGCTATCGCTAAACCATATAAACATTAAAAGCCCTAGCTCCATTGACAAATGACATGAAATACATTAGACTTGACAGTGGATGTTAGCAAGAACAAAAGATTTTGAATTGAAAATTTCGTAACTCACCTTCCCGAGCACAAGATAGATTCCTGCCAAATTTTCGTGGACGAGGACCTGTTTCACCCAACCAGCAATGAAGTATTTATAAGCCTCCAAGCTCTTAAAGTTTTTCAAACTTTCGTGAGAATAGGCTGATTTTGTGTGGACAAGATAGTTGTAAATATCAGGGCAGCTAGCAGATGTCAGGCAAAGATGGCGAAGTCAGTGGGTCGAAAAACATCGATTTAGGCATCAAATACGGATCTGGCGAATGGATAAACTGAAGCTTTTCCATGTAACGCCTTTTATGCAACGCATCCAATGAGTTTACAGCTTCAGATAACACCGGGGCTTCCATGAATTGCTCTATAACTTGCACGACTAATTGAAAACAATGAGAATAGGTCTAAAAAAAATAGGTGCAATATGGCGGCCGGATACAGCGACATGTCATTTTGTGACGTAGGTGAGTAGGGTCTATACACTGATATGAGCCATGCTCTTGTTGAAGAGCTGCATTTTGTGTTTAGATTTTCTCACACTAAAATTGTCTTGGGGTTACATGGTGGTTAGTGGCTGGTAGATCCCCCCCACAGTTCTAGTCTTGTCACTTCCTTTGGAAAAAAAAATGCATGAAAGGGTAAATGAAGACTCTTTATCGTCCATAGAGTGAACGAGTACACTGTCAGTACTAATGCGTTCACAAGTACTTAAGGAGAGCTTGCTGTAGTTTGTTGGAAAACTGAGAGTGGAATCAAAATGAAGACAAAGGGGCCCTACACTCTACCAAGACACTTGGGCAGGTTGTGACCTGCAGTGATGTGACGGGAATGTCTGAATCATCAAACTTTTGACTATTGCACAACATCCTCTGCAGTGGCTGCATCTACAATATACTGAACAAAAGGTTCTATTCTGTCTGAACAGCTGTTCATGCTGTCAGGGTGTTAGTTTAATGAAAAAAAAAATGTATATATAAATCCTCCAACTCATTATCAACCTCTAAAAGTATGATGTGACTGAAAACATTACAATGTCGCCATCTGCTGTTAAATATTAGTTTATCACGCAGAACATTAGTTTCATGTTCTCACAGATGATTTCTACACAATCCAGGAAAGGCGTATTGGCGCTGGTCCTCAGTCCCACAGTACAAAAATCTCAGAATTACGGAATGGCTACTCATACTTAATCATTTGAAAGTTACAGACGTCAAAGATTTTTGAGTCATACACCACTCATTCTTGAATGACCTTAAAGCAGAAATGTGAAGTAATTTCATCACATGCCAAATAGGGTCGTAATTAAAGTAATTAAACATTTTCCAACAAATAAAGCATGAAGAAAAATAATTTTTATGTTGTATATTTGACAAAATAATTGCGTTTCCAAAGTTCGAGCCTGAAAGGGGACGAACCTGGAAGTGATACGTCACACCGAGAACAGCGATGGCAGCGCTCCATACATATGGCCGCCATACAAAGCCCTTCAAACAATGATTCAAACAGCGATAGATCGAGCGCAAGGGAGGAGATCCAAGTTTTTGAAGAGTTGGAGGAAGAAGAGGAGGTTGGAATTTTATGTTGGACCTAACATGTATTAGCCAGACGCTAATCAGGATGCAAACAAAGTGCCTAGACTACCTGACATGGAATGGTGACAAGACCCATCGAGATTACAAGATTGGTAAAATATAGGCTGTTATTATTTTCATGATTTGAAGATGCAGGCATTTGCACATAATTTTATGTTTCTGTCGATCTGATGACATTGTTTAAAAAAATAATCAGACTTCATGTTCATTTTGGCAGATCCGGCAGCTCTCGTGCATATTAAATAATAATATAAAAACGTTGGGGGGAAAGAAGGAGATGAGTCGTTGATGGCTTTCTCCACTTTCTTGTGGCAACAATAAGAAACCAAAATAATAGCGGACTGCCTTCACATTCGACCGCGAAGTTTTGCTTCTCGCTCATCTCCGCCTCGCCTCATACTACCAGCTACTACTACTTCCAGTCCTAGCGTCTCTTAAACGGATCGTGCATAGTGTCTTGTTATGAGCTTTTTGTTGACAAAGGTATCGAATACACGACGTGCTGACAACTTTGTTTCTTTATTAACACATGGAGCTAACAGTACAAACACTGCTTGGAGGAAGTGGCGTCTAACGGCATGAGGAAATGTTTTTTCACACAAGTGAACAGATTACAAAGCACCACTTCAGTGTTGTCCCGAGACTACATTTCCCATGATTCACTGCGTGACTTGAGCCGCTCGCCGATTCGCTGCGAGACTGACTCAATGCCAAAACGCTAGTTGTCAGCTGTCAGCGGCTCTCGTACAACACAAACTAGAAGGCTATCAAGCGATCACCGTGAAAGAAACGCCGAACTGTACAAATGCAATGCAATGCTTGAAGTATGAAGGTGGAAATACATAATACAAATACGAATAAATGTGCACAAACTCACCGGCGGTGTGTGTCTCTTACGGCAACGTGACCGTGAATTACCGTGACGCCGACCCGTATTTATGCACATCTACACCACTTTCCCGATTGACAGTGGATTAACTTTCGGACAAGATCGTAGATGACTCACAATTTAAACACGCTTAACCTAGCGAACACAACAACAACTATGATCGGGGATTGCCACGAGTTGGCTTTCGGCTAACGTCGCTAGCTTCTACTGTACATTCCACAACAGTTGGCTGCTCTGCTTTGACAAAGTCATCAGTCATCTATCCAAAAATCAAACTTACTTTTTGGCAAATCCTTGATCATAAGCAGACCGGTTAAGGAAGCAGGCATCTTCAAAGTGTTTGTAGCAGAGAACACTATACAAGATGGATATATACATTCATCATACGGTACATAAGTACTGTATTTCTTTATTATAACAATAAATCAACAAGATGTCATTACCATTATTAACATTCTGTTAAAGCAATCCATGGATAGAAAGACTTGTAGTTCTTAAAATATAAATGTTAGTACAAGTTATAGAAACTTTATATTAAAACCCTCCTAATGTTTTCGTTTTATTAAAATTTGTAAAATTTTCAATCAAAAATAAACTAGTAGCCCGCTGTGACGGCCCTTGCCGTTTAATGGTTAATTTTCTGAGATTCTTCCAGTCAGCTGATCGTCGCCTCCACCAGCTGGCTGCTTCCCCTCCCACTGCGACGACAGCTGATCGACACAGGACGGACCGACGCCGCCGCCGCCGCTGATTGGCCAAGAAAAAGGCACCACGCTTCATAAACCTGCCGCTGTCAACGCTCTATGAGGTCGCATTTGACAGCATTCTGCCACGGTCCTCCTCGCCAGCTATTTGCTCGCCATTCACTCTCGTTTGCATTTGATCGCTACTTTGATACACTCCCGCTTTTTTTCGGTGAGGTCTTTTGTGTTTATTCGTTATTGGATCATTTTTGTAAACCACTGTAAATAAGAGCACTGAAGCAAGTAAGGGTAAGTCGCCATTTCTGTTCAACCCGTTTTCTCCTGTTTTGTATAGAGTAGGAAGTTAGGTTAGAAAATGTCTTTTCTTTGTTCCTTTTACATGATCAGGCTTTAGTTAGTGGGTGGGGTTTAAGTGTAGTTCCTTTTGTTTGTTGCTTTGGCCTGGGCTTATCCTGAAGTCACGCTTCGTAGGCATTCTGTACATATTCTTTGCAAGTTTGATTGTTGTGTAAATAAATTTGTGTCCACTCGTACATTTGTGTGGCTTGTTTTATGTTACGCCCTTCGCGAGCCGTCCTTGGGACATAACACCCGCCATTATTGATATCAATAATTACTTGCACAATGCTCATGGGTGCTGAAGCCTATAAAATCAGTCGCACCCAAGCGCCAGCAGAGGGCGACAAAACTCAGAAAAACACAACAAGTACACACTTCACTCTACTGTCATTTTAATCTGTTTGAGCGGGGCATTTGTGCGTTAATTACGTCAAATATTTTAACGTGATGAATTTTAAAAATTAATTACCGCCCGTTAACGCGATAATTTTGACAGGCCTAGTATTTTGTTTTCTGAATGCCCCCACTATCTTAACCTTTGTCTTGTGTTAGAAATCAGCCCATATTTTTTCAAGTGAATTAGATTTAATCTAAATTAATTTGGCCTGAAAATACTAAATCTTTGCAGTATAGTTTTCGGGTCAATCTTGACCCGTTTTCAAATTTGTCTGTAAAAAGTACCATTGATTTATGCATACGAAAATTTGAAACCCCAACACAATTTGAGCGTCAATGCTACGCAATGGAATTCGCCATTCAAGTGCTAACAAAAATTAGCATCGATTCGCCGCATTTGTGGCAGGGTTGGCCATATCTGGCCATATCTCAGTTCAAATACGTTGGACGTCTCCTAGTGATAAACTCCTTAGATGGACAAAAATATTTTACAACCACTCCAGATTGTTTGAAAAGAAGCCAGTCACAAACCAATAATTGTTTTAAGACAACTTTATAAAAATGCAAATCTAACAAAAGTTTATAATACATTCCTTTTGAAGCAACAGCAAAACAGTGTTATAACAAAGAAAAAGGAACGTTTCAACACCAATTGAAAACACAGTTTGAAAACAAATTGAAAATCCAATTTTTTTTACTAAATAACTTTACCTGGGGTAAAAAAAAAACAGAAACCTTCATTTACATCAATATATACGATACACTTTTTTAAAAATGATATATTGTTAAGGTTTTTTTTTTCTTTCTTTTATCCTGCAACTGGAAAAACAAGACATGAAAAACTCGGAGGGAAAAAAACTTAAGAAAATGAAAATAAAAAGTAGAAAATTTAAATTCTTGATGTCCTTTTTATCCTTCTGCTGTGAATTTAATTTTTTTTACTAGTTCAATTAATTGTACGCCTATCGCTGTCAACAGCAGCCAATGACTTCAAAACTTTAGAGGGCAAAAAAAATATCATTTTTAAAACTATTATAATCTTACTACATATACCTTGATTGTACATGTATCCACCACCCACAACATCTGAAAACACGCTGGACATTTGTACTGCTATATCAAATGTGCTTGACTTACATCGTCGATGAAGTTGCCAATTTCCTCCGGGTTGGTGGGACGAGGTCGTTACTGCGGAGATCACAGTATAGATCACAGTGATTAAAAAAGGCAGGTCATATTTTTTCCCTTGATTTAAAAAGCTAACCGTTTACCTGATCATCCTCACCATCTCCTTCCTTGTCATAGTAATAGACGTTGTCCCTGACGTCATCTTCCTGCGGTAAAGGCTCCTTTACTTCTCTGCTTCTCCGCCTTGCATACAGCAGCAGGAACAGCAGCAGCACTGAGCAAACCATAAAAAGACCATAAGCAACACTAGCAATTGAGAGGCAGACTTGAGAACTGTGTGATGAAAGCAAAGACCCATGTCATACTCACAGAGAAGCAAAAAGATTCCTCCCCGAATTCCCAGAATAACAGGCAGGCCGGCGCCGTACTCCACACGCCCTTTGCAGACCACGTCTTCCCCGGTGCAGTCGCACACTTTGGCCTGAACTGTGCTGTCCAGTTCTAACCCCTGGTTGTCTCCCACTCTAAGAATCACATTGTACTCGCCGCTTGGTAGTTCCATGGCCAGATTTAGGATTATGCCCGTTTCTGTTGCAACAAGAGAGTTTGCGTCACTACCGTTCCTTTAATGATGCGTTTGCATCAAGATTGTTCAAATACAGGTAGTCCCCGGTAAGCCTGAACGATATATCGTTTAAGCATCGCCATCGCGATGTGCGTGTGCGTGATAGTCCCATCGCAAGCACGTGCGCTAGTTTTTTTTTTTTTTTTTTAATCCACATAAGCCTTGCTTTCTGCTCTGCGCACAGCCTCACACCCTCCCTCTCCCAGCCCTTTGTTCCTCACAGTCACTGCGGCACTTGCTTGTTACAGTTAACGATGGCTTTGATTTGGCCAAAGAAGCCGGGCAGCAATCTGTCAATCATCGTTTAACCTTTAGATGCACAAGTTACTGGACCCTACACTCTTCCATAAGTGGGTCAAAAATGACCCATATTAGAACCAATGTGTTTTTATGCCATTTTGGTGAAGTATAGTCACTTGTTTATTAATTAGTATGATATTTAGGGCCACAAAAGAATGATTTCATGCTTGAAATATCTTTATGATTCAATTAACATTTTTTGAAAAGAAAAAAAAAAACAGAACAGCAATAGACTTCATCCTTCCTTGTATTTTATCATCAATGATGAAGGGCTCCCATGCATCTTTTTTGGTGCTAAGCCCTTTTCTGAGGATATTGTGGCTCTGTGTTCTGCCCTGGGTGGGAGGTAATTCTCTCTAGTAAGAGCCCTATCAACTCATTCTGTTGGCCATGATTTGGACACTATCTTCTTCAGAGGACACATAAGTGGAATCGGAAGAGTCAGATTGATCCTGTTCAGTTGGATTTCCAAGTGGACAACTGCCACCTGGACAATAGTCTGGGTCCTCATCATCAGAAATTTCGGACACTTGAGTCCAACCCGTCACTGCCTCTCCATCCTCCAACGTCTGTAGGACCATTTCAGCTGTAAATCTAGCACAAATCCGATTTTTTCGTGTTTTTCCGACTTGACTGAACAGTAAAAGTCGCATAAAAGTGGACCATTTTCAAATTTGATCCAGGTCACATTCGTATGTGGTTAAAATCCCCTCCGAGCCACATTTTTCCAGAATGTGGCTGCGGTCCGAACTGTCAAGTCCCCCAAATTGGAATTCATGCAGCAATTAACATCAGCAAAGAGCGAGAGAGACATGGTGCTACGGTAGCAGTGCAGCTGTGCATTAGCATTAGCGCCTAGGTTGAACGCGGCTTTTGGGGAAGGAGCGGGCTTGACAACAATCATAAAAAAATAAAATGAGTCTGCTCCTTGCTCAGCGCATCTCGTACTGCGAATTAGAGCACATGTGTGATACTTGAACAGCCTCAATGGACAACGGCAGTCTGAACGGGTACGCCAAAAAAAACATATATGACAAAAAAAATCAGAATTTTGCATTAGGACCTGCGGTATGAACCTAGCCTTAGTTAGCTAGCTAGTTATGAAGTAGATTAACTTGTTGATAAATAATAATAAAGAGTCATGAAGGACACACACACAAAATACTATATGGACATAATACTTACAGTACACGTATCAGCTCTTGCTGTGTAAAATAATCTTCTTCAGGGATGTCACTTTTTACATACCTAGTCTGTGTGGTCCACGGTAAATTTATTCCTGACAGCCAAAGTTGATAAGAATAAAACATTCCCATTGGAATCCATAGAAAATGCATGTGGATCATTTTTGACCCACTTGTGGAAGCTTAGGGTAGTAATACAAAAATGACAATTTTTTCAAATGTATAAAAAGTTCATCAAAAATTTGAATGGCATTATATCCAAAACATGTTTTTTTTAGGAATGCCTGGAATATAAATTGATAACAATTTTTCATTCCGAAGATATTTCAAGAAAACAACCTCACCGGGTCATTTTTGACCCACTTATGCATCAAAGGGTTAACTTTTTAAACAGTTTCTTCAAGGAAGCTGCACTGGAATGAATGTGTGTGTGCGTGGAGACTTGGAGACATATAAATGTCAGAAGTGATCATGAGGAGTTTGAAATTTCTACATGTCGCTCCAACCGTCACAGCTAAGGTAAATAAACAGAAGCATTTCATAAATCCAAGCATTTATCTACTACAGTACTTTATTCTTGTTCAAAAATTATTTGGTTGGACAGTTATGTTTAAAACTGATCTTAATTATGACATTTGAAGTGCTTGAAAACCATTTATTTATATACATTTTTCAAATCACTTTGGGGGGAAAAGTGAGAAAAAAAACATGTCTTACATGTATCTCTTTCCAATGCTAAATCTGAATAAATACATTGAGCACAAAAAACACACACACAAAAAAAATTAAAAATTGGTGGGGTTGGGTGCGCTACTTCGTGGTTTTTCACTTATCGCGGCGGGTACTGGTCTCCATTAACCACGAAAAACGAGGGATCACTGTACACTGTGGTGATGGTGAGTCATCCAAATACTTTCCAAACAGCTATTGAAGTCATCTAGCGAAAATTTCTTTAAAAAAAAAAATATAATTTTTTAAAAATATTGCAATATAATATTGCAATATATCGCAAACCCCCCAAAAATCGCAACAATAGTTTTTTCCAATATCGTTCAGGCCTTGTCCCCGGGTTATGTACAAGTTCCGTTCCTACACTGGCGACGTGAACCGAATTTCCGCGTGAGTAGGAAATAACCCTTTAAGTATCCAAAAATAACCAAAAAGTCCAAAAGTATTGGATTTTGTTTAATGATGGAGGATACACTGCCCTCTGGTGGCAGCGTTGGTCTGGCTGGACCGTCACCTTATGACTGAGGAGCAGACTCTCATCTGACAGGGATAGAGGACAGCTGCGCTCTGGTTTGGCCCACATAAGTTGTTTCAGCTAATGTACGTTTATGCATTTGTAATTAAATTTACAGCTACAGTTTGTGGAGTTACGTGTGAGATATTTGCGATGAGAATTGTAAACACGTTAGCATTTGTAGCATTTAAACTTGCGGACTTTTGTTTGACAAATTAGGCTAATTTATTCTACTAAATTTACATATTGATCAGACTAGATGGACGTTTGAACAATTGTTTTGTGTCAAGTGTTTTATTCTTAAAATATATGTTGTTTTGAACATACAGTAAGAGTACATTTGTGTGTTTCAGCTTTACAAATTGTCAAAAGTGAAGAAAAAAGGCTTCAGAAAGCACAATCATGACCACAGTGTACGGTATTCCATCGTTTCTCACGGTAAATAGGGACCAGAACCCGCCGCGATGAGTGAAAAACCGCCCCCCCCCCCCCCCCCCCATTTTTTTGTGTGTGTGCTCAATGTATTTATTCAGATCTAGCACTGGAAAGTATGATTTTGAAAATGTATATATACAGTATATATATAAAAATCGTCGTCTCGCCCACCCGGGCGGTACGGTCTCTCCTTTCAAGCTCGGGTCCTCTACCAGAGGCCTGGGAGCTTGAGGGTCCTGCGTAGGATCTTAGCTGTCCCTAGGATTGCGCTCTTCTGAATGGAGACGTCGGACCTTGTTCCTGGTATCTGTTGGAGCCATGCACCCAGCTTGGGGGTTACTGCCCCTAGTGTCCCGATCACTAGTGGCACCAGTCTTGCCTTCACTCCCCACATTTTCTCCAACTCTTCCTTCAACCCTTGATATTTCTCCAACTTTTCATGTTCTTTTTTCCTGATGTTGCTATCGCTCGGGATTGCTACATCTATCACAACTGCTGTCTTCTGATGTTTATCCACCACCACTATGTCAGGCTGGTTGGCCATCACCAGTTTGTCTGTCTGGATCTGGAAGTCCCACAGGATCTTGGCTCGGTTGTTCTCGACCACCTTCGGAGGTGTCGCCCACCTTGACTCTGGGGTCTCCAGTCCGTACTCGGCACAAATGTTCCTGTACACTATGCCTGCTATCTGGTTATGTCGTTCCATGTATGCCGTGCCTGCTAGCATCTTACACCCTGCTGTGATGTGCTGGACTGTCTCAGGGGCTTCTTTGCATAGCCTGCACCTGGGGTCCAGTCTGGTGTGATAGACCCCAGCCTCTATTGCTCTTGTGTTAAGGGCCTGTTCTTGTGCTGCCATGATCAGTGCCTCCGTGTTGTCTTTCAGTCCGGCCTTTTCCAGCCACTAGTATGTTTTTCCCATGTCAGCTACCTCCTCAATTTGTCGGTGGTACACACCATGCAGGGGCTTGTCCATCCATGATAGCTCCTAAGGGTCCTCCTCCTTATTGGGCTTCTGTTGCCTGAGGCATTCACCGAGCAGGTCATCACTGGGGGCCATTTTCATGATGTACTCTTGGAGGGATGTAGTTTCCTCCTGGATCGCGGCTCTGATGCTCACTAGTCCTCGGTCTCCCTCTTTCCGCTTTGTGTAGAGCCTCAGGATGCTGGACTTAGGGTGAAACCCTCCGTGCATTGTAAGGAGCTTCCTTGTCTTGATGTCGGTAGCCTGCATCTCTTCCACCGGCCAGGATACGATGCCAGCAGGGTATCTGATTCCTGGTAGGGCATAGCTGTTAATGGCCTGGATCTTATTCTTGCCATTCAGCTGACTCTTGAGGACCTGCCTCACCCTCTGTCGGTATTTGGTTGTGGCAGACCTTCTAGTTGCTTCCTCATGGTTTCCTTTTGCCTGTGGGATCCCCAGGTACTTGTAGCTGTCCTGCACATCTGTTATGTTGCCTACAGGTAGTTCAGCCCTTTCAGTTGAGATCACCTTCCCTCTTCTGGATACCATTCGCCCACACTTATCTAGTCCGAATGACCTCCCGATGTTATTGCTGTATATTCTCGTGAGGTGGATCAGGGAGTCGATGTCACACTCGTTCTTGGCATACAGCATGATGTCATCCATGTAGAGGAGGTGACTGATGGTTGTTCCACTTCGGAACAGGTACCCGAAACCACTCTTGGTGATGATCTGGCTGAGGGGGTTTAGGCCTATGCAGAACAGCAGGGGTGACAGAGCATCTCCTTGGTAGATACCGCATTTGATGCTTACATGTGCAACTGGTTTCGAGTTGGCTTCTAGAGTTGTCTTATATATGTATATATATATTAAATTATTTTTAAGCACTTCAAATGTAATAATTATGATCAGTTTTAAACATAACTGTCCTACCGAATCATTTTCAAACAAGAATAAAGTACTGTAGTAGAAAAATGCTTGGCTTTATTAAATGGTTTCGTTTACCTAACATGGCTGTGACTCTTCGAGTGACATGTAGAAATTACAAACTCCTCATAATCACTTCTGGCGTTTATTTTATAAGTCTCGAACGTCTCCACACCCCCCAGACACACACATTCATTTCAGCCCGCGCTTCCTTGCAGAAACTGTTTGACAAGTTAAACGATGATTGATAGATTGCTGCCCGTGTGAAGTCGGCTTCTTTGGCCAGATCAAAGCCATCGTTAACTTTAATAAGCAAGTGCCGCAGTGACTCAGAGCTGGGGGAGGGGGTGAGGGAGGCTGTGCGAGCGAATGAAGCAGAACAAAGGTTTGTGGATTGGAAAAAAACATAAAAAAACTATCACACGTCCTTGCGATGGGACTATCGCGCATGCGCACATGGCGATGGCGATGTTTAAACGATATATCGTTTAGGCTTACCGCGTACTTGACATATTTCAATAGTCGGAATTTGGATGTTTGTGATTCGTTTTCGAATCTTCGACGAATCTTGCATCTTTTTTTAGATTGAACTTACTGGTTTCGTTCATTCTAGCAGTCCAGTTGGTCTTTGACATGCCCTCCAAAGAAACTCTGTATGGAGCAGTATAGCCAGGTCCATCTTTGTCAATCACTGACAACAACTGAGGAGCAGATTCTTTGTTGCACACCTAGGGGAAATAACAGGATTCAGCAATGTGTGATACAATAAAAATTACTAACATAACCCATTAATTAAAGGTATATAGGTATATAGGCTCTCATTAATTTTCCTACGATACATATATTGAACTACAGAATTCTTCCTTGGTACCTCAAGATACGAAATTAATTCGTTCCGGAGTGGCTTTCGTATCATGGTTTTTTTCATGTAATGACTCGTGTTTCATGTGTATATCGCCTAATAGGTGCCAAGCTTGACTAAAAACACTTTAAAGTGCATGTAACACGAAAAAGCATGTTTATTTCATAATACACGCGGTATTTTATGCTCCTGAATGATATGAACCGCTTGGATGTGTGTGGAAGCGATCACTATATTTATTTAGTTTTTTTAATCCCGCGCCATGAAAATGAGTGACTTCCGCCTTCGGTCTTGCATTGAGGAGGAGGGCGATGTGACGTGTACGGTTGAAGGCGTCCTCTTCACTTTCCAGCCGTACTGTTATGTACGAGGACTAAGGATTCAGCTGATTTTGCGGATTAATACGTTTATTTTTCGCATCACGCTAGCCAAACAGCTGCAGAAAAATCTTGCTGTATGAGGGAGAGGCATGTGCGCCTTTTTGGAGTTTCAAAAGGTTCCCATTCACTGTGGATATTGGCCAAAACAAGCCCAACTACTGTGGAACCACTGGATTTACGAGGAAGTGATTAAACAGCTTGTTTTGTATAATGTCAAATACGAATACAGCGATTACAAAGTAAACACTATAAACTTTCTTTAAATAAAGTACTACTTACGTTTGATCATTGATATGCATGTAAAAAGCTCTCCTCATGCACATCAGCTGCACGTTAGCTGCACAACAACTGCAGCTGCCTTCCTCCAGGGAACGAGCTGTAAAATGTTCTCCGCCGGGCGGTTTGCCAGTCCGCAAAGACAATCGACAACCCGGTCATCATGTCAAATAATCTGGGCTAGTTATGAGTGATTTTCCACTTCGAAGACTTTGAAACATCACTCCGTTCGGGTTAGCATGTCGGCTAGCTGTCACGCCTCCTGGTTTGTTTACATTCTCCGAAGCCGGGGAAGGGAAATGACGTATGTGCGATTTAGGCTTCATAAAATATCGTTCGGTAGGTGCGGCAGTAAAGGTGAAGTCGACAGTTTTGACCATTATGGACTAATTTTGCCATGTCGTCCTGAATAAGTGAATTTTTATGATTTCATATTCCATTTAGCACAAGACTGTTATTTGTCATGACCATGCCATTTATTTAGCAATTGGGGAAAATATTTGGATAAAAAGAATATCCTGTAAAAAATATTGAAGTAAAGAGACAGAAACAATGACATTTTGCAGCGCTCTTCGTCGTGTTTTTCTCGTTGTGAATACTTCCCCCCGACGGGCTGACTGGTCCTTCTCAAGCCATTTATTTAGCTATTGTGGAAACTACTTGGATAAAAAGAAGAGCGACTGAAACAATGACATTTTGCGGCTCTCTTCGTCGCGTTTTCCTCATTCTGAATAATTCCCTCTCAATGGGCTGAATAGTAAAACAGATGAGCCCAGTCTCCCGCTGACGTCATCCACCTGTTGGGGACGCTCGAGCCCTATAGAGCCTACCCACGTACCACGTGCTCGCTGTATGGTTCCGCCCACTTGTCCGTCATTTTGACTCTGTATTAGCATTGTTTTCAATTGATGGCGGAATTTAAAATGCATTTCATGGAAGACCCGGTGCTTTCTGATGCCGCAAACTCACTGGATCTGTTGCATAAAAGGCGTTATGAGGAAAAGCTTCGTTCTATACAGTCGCCAGATCCATATTTGATGCCCATATCGATGTTTTTCGACCCACTGTCTTCGCCCTGTCTGCCCGACATCTGCTACGCAGATATTTACAATTATCTTGTCCACACTAAATCAGCCTATTCTCACGAAAATATGAAAAACTTCAAGAGGTTGGAAGCATATAAATACTTCGTTGCTGGTTGGGTGAAGCAGGTCCTCGTCCACGAAAATTCGGCAGGAATCTATCTTGTGCTTGGAAAGGTGAGTTACGAAATTTTCAATTCAAAATCTTTTGTTCTTGCTAACATCCACTGTCAAGTCTAATGTATTTCATGTCATTTGTCAATGGAGCTAGGGCTTTTAATGTTTATATGGTTTAGCGATAGCACTCTCACGACATACATACGTGTATGTTGTCGGCGATTAGCCTAGCAATGATCTTAATTGTGGTTATTTGTCAGCCCCGTAGACGAGGCCAGTTTCTTTCACTTGGTACCAGCTAAATATTATTCAAAAAATAACGATGGTGGAAGAAAGGGAAGTCACAAACATCTTGAATTTGAAACTATGTCGTACTACGTCGTATGTTGTCGGCGATTAGCCTCGCAATGATCTTAATTGTGGTTATTTGTCAGCTCCGTAGACGAGGCGAGTTTCTTTCACTTGGTACCAGCTAAATATTATTCAAAAAATAACGATGGTGGAAGAAAGGGAAGTCACAAACATCTTGAATTTGAAACTATGTCGTACTACGTCGTATGTTGTCGGCGATTAGCCTCGCAATGATCTTAATTGTGGTTATTTGTCAGCCCAAAACCCCCTAAGTATATCTTAAATGCATCTTACCGGATATAAAATGACTACTACATAGTCTGTGGTGATTTTTTGGTGTCCAGTTTTCACGTCGAATTGCAGCCGTCCATTTCGCTCTCCTCTTTGGATCCCTCGGAATACGGTAAAACTTCAAGTCTCTCCTTCCATCTTCTCTGTTAGTGCAACCAACAGCCACACACGCCTTCACCATTTTGATTATTAATGTTAAGGAGCAGAAAAACACGCCGTAAATAGGAGAAATGTACGTAGCCGTAACAGGTTAACACTATGTTTTGACGGACAAGTGGGCGGTACCATTCAGGAGGGGAGTTGTGATGTCACGTGGGTAGGCTCTATACGTACCACGTGCTCGCTGTATGGTACCGCCCACTTGTCCGTCAAAACATTAATAATCAAAATGGTGAAGGCGTGTGTGGCTGTTGGTTGCACTAACAGAGAAGATGGAAGGAGAGACTTGAAGTTTTACCGTATTCCGAGGGATCCAAAGAGGAGAGCGAAATGGACGGCTGCGATTCGACGTGAAAACTGGACACCAAAAAATCACCACAGACTATGTAGTAGTCATTTTATATCCGGTAAGATGCATTTAATATATATTTAGAGGGTTTTGGCTTGACAACCACAATTAAGATCATTGCTAGGCTAATCGCCGACAACATACGACGTAGTACGACATAGTTTCAAATTCAAGATGTTTGTGACTTCCCTTTCTTCCACCATCGTTATTTTTTGAATAATATTTAGCTGGTACCAAGTGAAAGAAACTCGCCTCGTCTACGGGGCTGGCAAATAACCACAATTAAGATCATTGCTAGGCTAATCGCCGACAACATACGACGTAGTACGACATAGTTTCAAATTCAAGATGTTTGTGACTTCCCTTTCTACCACCATCGTTATTTTTTGAATAATATTTAGCTGGTACCAAGTGAAAGAAACTGGCCTCGTCTACGGGGCTGACAAATAACCACAATTAAGATCATTGCTAGGCTAATCGCCGACAACATACACGTATGTATGTCGTGAGAGTGCTATCGCTAAACCATATACACATTAAAAGCCCTAGCTCCATTGACAAATGACATGAAATACATTAGACTTGACAGTGGATGTTAGCAAGAACAAAAGATTTTGAATTGAAAATTTCGTAACTCACCTTCCGAGCACAAGATTCCTGCCGAATTTTTGTGTACGAGGACCTGTTTCACCCAATCAGCAACGTAGCATTTATAAGCCTCCAAGCTCTTAAAGTTTTTCAAACTTTCGTGAGAATAGGCTGATTTTGTGTGGACAAGATAGTTGTAAATATCAGGGTCAGGCAGAGACGGCGAAGGCAGCCGGTCAAAAATCATCGATTTAGGCATCAAATATGGATCTGGCGACTGTATAGAACGAAGCTTTTCCTCATAACGCCTTTTATGCAACAGATCCAGTGAGTTTGCGGCATCAGAAAGCACCGGGTCTTCCATGAAATGCATTTTAAATTCCGCCATCAATTGAAAACAATGCTAATACAGAGTCAAAATGACGGACAAGTGGGCGGAACCATACAGCGAGCACGTGGTTTTATGACGTTGGTGGGTAGGCTCTATAACGGTAGGCGTGGCTAACCGGCAGATTAAAAGACTAATTTCTCGTCATCTGTGCTTTGCTAAATTGTTGTATAAAGTCGAATCGTCTCAAAATATGGTGGTAAATCACATAATAATGCTATTTAAGACTTTTTTTCTCCTGTCGTATGCTCTTTAAATTGCTGTCATGTTGTCGTGCTGATTGCCTATTTTTTTCTCATGTTTTGTCACCCCCAGTGGCTCTTAACTGTAACTAGTTAGGCTCATATCACATAACTACTCGCGCTCATAGCAAACTGAGTGCTAAAAGACTAATTTCGGCAGCCATTGCTCGCTATTCCAACTCACTGTTTGTGCCTTGATAAAGCATCGCTTTTAAGTTATATTCAGGGGTGCACATAATTTTTTTGCCCAGGTTCTCAGAGGAGGACCTGGAGATGTGACTTGGTCCTCATTGAGCTTGAGAGCCGACCTGCCTGATGCAATAAATTTATGACAAGCTTTACTTAGAGCCAATTAACTTTAATTAATTATATTAACAATTAATGCTTGATTAACATCAACTGGCACAACAAAATTGCCATTACTTTGAAGTGGAATGTAAAGAAATAAGAAGCACCAATTCAAAATAAAGGGCATTATGCGGCTCCCACATTAACTCCAAGCCTTTTTAAAAGTGGGATATCCTCCTCATAAGACCTCATTGAACGTGCATGTTTAGCTTTGTAAAATGCGAGCAAAAACACGTTTGTCAGTGCATGTCGCTGTTCATTACCTTTATTCCGCCACTTGTCCATAGGGCGAGTGGGGTCCTGTTTGACATAGATAGTTTGCTTAATTGCCACATGCTCTCTGTTTTTTTCGTGCTTTTCAAAGTTTGGATGGCTGAAATTCTTTGACCCTACATAAAATGCGCTGCTCTTATCGGCGACATTGGGATTCTCACGGCACATTTTGTACCGCATTTCCGTGCGAGCATCATTTGCTTCTAGCCATAGTACCTCCTGTAGCCACTTTTCAGCAAAAGTCCTTTTTTTCGGTAGCTCCGGTGACGTCTCTGTCGTCTGTCTGTCTTTTGAGGGGGGTGGGGGAACACGGAAGTAATTCAGTGATGGCCAAATGAAGCCTCATGAAGCAATGAAGCTTTGCAGCCAATTGGTTTGCACATGTAGTGAAGCTTCATGGTGCTTCATTTACCCTATGGCGCCATCAAGTGGTCTAGAAGCCCAAGAGGTCAACATTGTTAAGAATTCAATGGCTAGTTGCTTCAAGAGCATATGACACCAGAAAAAAAGTCTTAAATGGCATTATTATGTGAATTAGAATCATATTTTGAGGCGATTCGACTATATACAACAATTTAGCAAAGCGCAGATGATGAGAAATTAGTCTTTTAATCTGCCGGTTAGCCACCCTTACCATTATAGGGCTTTAGCGTCCCCAACAGGTGGATGACGTCAGCGGTAGACTGGGCTCATCGGTTTTACTATTCAGCCCATTGAGGGGGAATTGTTCAGAACGAGGAAAACGCGACGAAGAGAGTCGCAAAATGTCATTGTTTCAGTCTCTCTACTCCCAATATTTTTACAGGATATTCTTTTTATCCAAGTATTTTTCCCCAATAGCTATATAAATGGCTTGAGAAGGACCAGTCAGCCCGTCGAGGGGGAACTATTCACAATGAGGAAAACGCGACGAAGAGAGCGGCAAAATGTCATTGTTTCTGTCTCTTTACTTCAATATTTTTACAGGATATTCTTTTTACCCAAGTACTTTCCCCAATTGCTAAATAAATGGCATGGTCATGACAAATAACAATGTTGTGCTAAATGGAATATAAAATAATAAAAATCCATTTATTCAAGACGACATGGCAAAATTACTCCATAATGGTCAAAACAGTCGACTTCACCTTTACTGTCACACCTCCCGAACGATATTTTATGACACCTAAATCGGACATATGTAATTTCCCTTCCCCAGCTTCGGAGAATGTAAACAGACCAGAAGGAGTGACAGCTAGCCGACATGCTAACCCGAACCGAGGGACGTTTCAAAGTCTTCGAAGTGGAAAATCACACATAACTAGCCTGGATTATTTGACATGACGACCCGGTTGTCGAGTTTCTTTGCGGATCGGCAAACCGCCCGGCGGAGAGCAATTTACATTCACATTTATAATAAAGTAGTTTTTCTCCCTTACCTTATTGAAAGCAATCAAATCAAAATGTTCCCATACAGGGGAGGATCGCTCTTTTCGCGCAGGTTCCATCGCAAGCAAAGGACAAGGCTCGAAAAAAGATTGCACTGGTTGCACTGTTGCGCACAGATGTAACAAGTACAGGAGCCCGAAATCCACAAAATGTGAGATAACAGGCGATCGCTATTGCGTTTTGCAACCAATTTATACCGTAGTCTGTCCTGTTTTTGCAATGTGCGCCAAACGTTGGATCACTTCCGAAGCACTCACGAGATTCAGCCGGCCGCCGGCACTGCCGGCGAGACTTCCCACGTCATCATTTCCGGGTTTTGCCGAAATGAAGCGCGCCTCGCTACAAGCTTTGTGGAAACCCCCCTCCCATTACTCGACACAAGCTTCGGAACCTCGGCTCATTTCGTCCCATCACTAAAGTAATAACTCAGTGTGGCCTGCCTCTGTCCTCTTGCGGACCACTTATGTGCACCCCTGGTTATATTCTTTTGATTCATATACATGAGCATTTTGGTGTGTAGATTTCAGTCTAATAAAGTTAGGCGTTGGAATGCCATTACCCAGCGTGCAATGGAATTACTCATGGGCTCATGTTATAGACAAGGAAGTGTACTCAACACTGGGCGACTGGTAAAGTGAAAACGAAAACGTTTGTGCATGATTTTCACGCCTCGTCTGCCTGTTAGAATAATAAGATTGACAACACATTCGTTACATGACTGCATTGTTGCAAGCGGGAATGGTCTGTCACAGTATGTACTATATTTAGTTAGATTTTTCCGTAGTATGAAGCTGGGGGGAGGGGCTTTGTAAAATTAGTTTTTCATACCTGGAGGTATTAAAAAAGGTACAAATGTAGCGAAGGAACTGTACCGTGAATGAACGTTCCACAATTGTGGGTGCGTTGTCATTAACATCTTGAAGTTGGATGATCAGTGTGCCTGTTCCAGTAGCTGGGACTTCATCTAGTGCAGGGGTCCCCAACCTATTCCACTAAGGCACACTGTGGGTGCAGGATTTCATTCTTACCAAACAAGATGACAACACTTTTTCCCCAATCTGGTGTTTTACAAGTGCAATCAGTTGATTGCAGTCAGGTGTGGCTTGTTTTAGCAGAAGCCTCATTGGTTCAACTGTCTCTGCTGGATCGGCTGGAACAAAAACCAGGACCCACAGTGTGCCTTGAGGACTGGGTTGAAAACCCCTGATCTAGTGAACATAAAAACAGGCATTAACTCAGAAAGTCATTAAGTTCAGTTTTTTTTCTTAACTCCTTGGCTGCCAATGACAGCGATAGACGTCCGATCCATTTGAAATGGGAGGGGTGCAGCAAATGAGAATGTTCATTCACTGCCAGACCCCCCCCAGATCAAATGCATTGGACTAGTAGCGATGAATTATCAATGTTTAGGGCAGGGGTGTCAAACTCATTTGGGATTCGCAGGGCACATTCATGGCTATTAAATATCATGTGGAACGGTTTATTTTTTGCCAAATAAATTTACTCATTTGCTGCCATTGACAGCACGAGATGTCCAATCCATTTGGACAAGGAGGAGTGAATGAACAAAGGCCATCAATAGTACTGAAATACTAACATTCACAGCCAGCCCTCCCAGTTTAAGCGAATTGGAATCTATTGTTGCCAAAGGAAGCCAAACACTTTGTTTTGGGGTGTCTCAGGCCACTTCCTGTACATTTTGGATCATTTCATGGGCCAATATTTTTTTTACTTGGCCTGCACTGAAAAGGGAGATGCCCCGCAATTTCATTGTACAACTGTATAACGACATTAAAGGGCTATCATATTCTATTCATTCATTGGAAATGCCCCAAAATCAACCCAAACTGATTCCTGTTGTTTTTGGGGCATTTCCAGGTTACCTCCCGTTGACTTATGTTCACTTCCGGTTGGTTTGGGGACATTTACAAGTCACTGTTAATTCACCAAAAGAGTTAAGAACGTCGGAATATGAAAACAATTTTACTGGGACCTTCAATAATATCTTGGCTGTCAAGTTTTTGCAGCTTTGTAGGATGGATTCAGTATTCCAAGCATCACTTACTAGGGATGTCCCGATCCAGGTTTTTGCACTTCCGATTCGATACCGATATTGTTTTGCACTTCCGATACCGATACTGGCCGATACCGATACTGGCCTATCTGAGCATGTGTTAAAGTTTAAAGTTATTTAGCCTCCTTACTTAGTTACTTAGACTCATGTTGAAAAAGGTTTTAGTACTCTTGATAACAACTGGCCAGCTGAATTAGGTGAGTTTGAATAACACACAAGGGTTGGTAACAAGAAACTGACCTGTTTATTCAGTGACAAACACAAAACATTATAAATAACAAACATAGTGGCATAGTCAGTCAGTAAAACGTGCAAATAATATTGTAAACAGTCTTAAAAAGCAAAACACACCAACAACGTCAGTAGAAAATCCCACAAATCCCCCAAGCTATAAGATGCTTTTAATGTTTCGTGCATTAGTTACAAAAATTGTATAAAAAGCCTCTCAGGTTTAAATAAACGACTATTTCAGTATCAAGTTAACATTTTAAAACAGTAAATAAAATACTCAAGTCCCCATTCTGTATAAAAGCGCTTTGAGCGCCTTGAAAGGTGGAAAAGCGCTATATAAGTATAACACCATTTACCATTTACCATCAGCAGCTTTAAACTACATTCAATTATTTAATTTTGCGAATCAACTGTTAAAGTTGTTCAAATTGCTCCCGTTATTCCATAATTTCCCTTCTGTCTACTTTTGACATGTGAAAGTTTTAAAACTGTTTTGAAGATAGATTCAATTCAAGATTTTGCCGATTTAGGAGTATTTTAGATAAAAAGTTAATTAGCTTCACTTGGAAGGTTCACAACAGCCTACTAGGGAAGTCTCCTGGTTTAAGATGGCGGCTGTTTACTAACGCATCTGGTTTTCAACACTTCAATGTTGCTAACGCAGTCGAGTCTGTCGTTGTACATCTAGTTCTATATACATATGATATCTATTATCTCCAGTAAAACGACGTTGACGTAGTTTGTAGCGGGTGTCAGCAGCAGTCAGGTATTCTTGTGTTTTTTTATCCAGCGGCATGAGTTGAGCTAAAGCCATGAGTTGAGCATTGGCATTACCTGGGTCTATGACAAGCATTATATTTACTTTCGGGACATAATGCGGTCCCGAAAGTACCGCATTGCACCGAAAGTACCGAAAGTAAATGAGAAACTGACCGCATTGCGTCCCGAAAACCACGCTGTGTATTAGTTCCACTTTACTTGACATACAGTATTTCAATAATCGGAATTGGATGTTTGTGAATTGCTCTCGAATCTTCCACGGCCGAATCGCTAAGGGTGTAATGACGGCTGGGCATGCTGTACCGTGGTTCTAATTGTTGGATGGTGCATCTTTACTCACGTGAGATAATGGCTCGTCATCCAGAATGAATTCTTCGGCAATGACTCTTGTTATTCCCTGGGCTTTGGGACTGTCGAGTGCCAGTTTGTCACGCATAGCGAAAGTTTCTGCCAGTGTTAGTTGCGTAGGACCTTTCTTTTTGTCTTCGGTTTTCTTAACATACTCCTCATATTGTTTGTGGTGGTATGTCGTTAAATGCTTGATTAGGTTGGTTGTATTAAAACTTCTAACAGCTTTAGCACTACGCTTGACTCTATTGTGGCATATGTTGCACTCTGCCTCTTCTTCTTTGTCGTCCTTTAAGGTGAAATGATCCCACACAGCTGACATTTTTACCGATGAAGTCTCTCAGTAAATTGGGAGACGGTAGTGTAAATGCAGTGTGTTTAAGGTGTGCCGTAAAATGCGGACCGGATTTTAGGGAAACCGAAGCAAAAACTGGAATGGATTATGTAAATCGGTGCGCTGGAAAACCCGGACCGGACTTTAAATTAAAAAAAAAAAAAAAAAAAAAAACTGGATCGGAAGCCTGGATCATAATTTTTCCATGTTCCGATCCGATGCACATTTTTTTGCCCATATCAGCGTCCGATCCGATCCAAATATCGGATCGGGACATCTCTATCACTTACCATTATCATATGCACGAATGAGTGCTGTGTATTTCTCGCTCTTGACAAAGACGGACTCAAAGTCCATGGCACTCCTTACTGTGATGAGGCCAGTATCTTGATCCACGTTCAACCAGCCATCTGGGTCACTAATAATCTTATACCTAGAAATTGGAAAAACACACACACAGAATTAAACCTAGCTTAAATACCCCTCACTTCTAACAGGATGCGGGCAATTTGACTCACATGACTTTCTGTTTGCGTTCAATGTCCGGGTCCGAAGCGATGTACTGCACCACATCAGAGTCAATTGGTAGGTCTTCCGGTTTAACCACAAATTTCACCACCGGATCAAAGACTGGAGGTTCATTAACATCAATTACATTTATGGTCACATTGGCCGTGTAGGTGGTCAATGGAATGGCGAAAGGAACTTCGTTCTCTGCTGCAATCAACAAAATATGCTTGCCATTCTTCTCATAGTCGAGACCCTGTGTTTGAAAAACAGAAGTTCATTCACATTGTCCTGTTAAAAATGAAAAAAAATAAAAAAAATGTACAAAGATGTCCTCAATTTCATTTACACGAACCAGGGATGTCTAGATCCGATCACTTGATCGGAAATGAAGCAGATTGCGCTATTTTTCAGAGACCCAGGATCGGGTTTTTGATTTACAAAATATATTTATTTTTTTCTGTTTCATGCTCGTACAGCTTCTCACTCTCCTTCCCACTGCTTTTCTTGGTCAGCAGGCAGCTGGAGTTTTCATGTTAAAATTAATGATGATTGACAGGTGTTGAAGGTTCGATCTTGCCAGAAAAGCTTGTGAGCGCCAAAAGCGTCAATCATCGTTTAACTTGTTAAACACTAGTGGCAGTGTGCAGTGGCAACTCATTGTGTGCATGTAAGTGAGCGGCTGTTCTCAGCAGCAAGCGGATTTGAGTTGACACACTCAATGAAGAATTTAATAAAAACAGGCATTTTTCTCAGTGATTCTTTTTAAAAATAATTCACATTGTGAAGGCTGCACGTGGGACTGTAACATGTTTAACCCTTAGATGCATAAGTGGGTCAAAAATGACCCGGTGAGGTTGTTTTCTTGAAATATCTTCGGAATGAAAAATTGTTATCGATTCATATTCCAGGTATTCCTCAAAAAACATGTTTTTGATATAATGCCATTCAAATTTTTGATTAACTTTTTATACATTTGAAGAAATTGTCATTTTTGTATTACTGCCCTAAGCTTCCACAAGTGGGTCAAAAATGACCCACATGCATTTTCTATGGAATCCAATGGGAATCTTTCATTCTTATCAACTTTGGCTGTCAGGAATAAATTTACCGTGGACCACACAGACTAGGTATGTAAAAAGTGACATCCCTTAAGAAGATTATTTTACTGATATGTGTACTGTAAGTATTATGTCCATATAGTATTTTGTGTGTGTGTCTTTCATGACTCTTTATTATTATTTTCAACAAATTAACATACCGTATTTTTCGGACTATAAGTCGCACCTGAGTATAAGTCGCACCAGCCATAAAATGCCCATTGAAGAGGAAAAAAACATATATAAGTCGCACTGTAGTATAAGTCGCATTTTGGGGGAAATTTACTTGATAAAATCCAACAGATAGAACAGATATGTCATCTTGAAAGGCAATTTAAAATAAAAATACAGTAGAGAACATCATGCTGAATAAGTGTACAGTATGATAATGTTACATGATGCATGAACAACAAAATGTGAACGTGGCCGGTATGTTAACGTAACATAGCTATTAAGAGTTATTCAGATAACTATAGCATAAAGAACATGCTAACAAGTTTACCATACCATCAGTGTCACTCCAAAACACCAAAATAACATGTGAAATGATATCATAATGTGTTAATAATTTCACAAATAAGTCGCTCCTGAGTATAAGTCGCACCCCCACCCAAACTATGAAAAAAACTGCGACTTATAGTCCGAAAAATACGGTACTTCATAACTAGCAAGCTAACTAGGGCTAGGTTCATACCGCAGGTCCTAATGCACAATTTTTTTGTCATATCTGTTTTTTGGCGTACCCGTTCAGACTGTCTTTGTCTATTGAGCCTGTTCAAGTATCACACATACTCCTAATTCGCAGTCTGAGGTGCGCTGAGCAAACTGGCCCGCATGCGCAGGCGCATTGGAGCAGAGAGAAAACCAAGCATTGTCAGGCTTATTCTCAACCCATTTTATTTTTTTTTACGACTGTTGTCAAGCCCGCTCCTTCCCCAATAGCCGCGTTCAAGCTCGGCGCTAACGCTAATGCGCAGCTGCACCGATACCGTAGCACCCTGTCTCGCTCGCTCTTTGCTGATGTTAATTGCTGCATCAATTCCAATTTGGGGGACTTGGCAGTTCGGACCACAGCCACATTCTTGAAAAATGTGGCCAGGAGGGGATTTTAACCACATTCGAAAGAGACCTGGCTCAAATTTGAAAATATTCCACTTTTATGCGACTTTTCCCGTTCAGTCGAGTCGGAAAAACACGAAAAAATCGGATTTGTGCTAGATTTACAGCTGAAATGGTCCTACAGATGTTGGATGATGGAGAGGCAGTGACAGGGTTGGACTCAAGTGTCCGAAATTTCTGATGATGAGGACCCAGACTACTGTCCAGGTGGCAGTGGCAGTTGTCCACCTGGAAATCAAACTGATCAGCATCAATCTGACTCATAAGATTCCACTTTTGTGTCCTCTGAAGAAGAAAGTGTCAAAATCATGGCCAACAGAATGAGTTGGTAGGGCTCTTACTAGAGAGAATTACCTCCTACCCAGGCCACAATATCCTCAGAAATCGGTCAATGCCTCCACAAGGGATTAGCACCGCTGTCTCACCAAAAACATGAATGGGAGCTCTTCATCATTGATGATAAAATACAAGGAAGGATGGAGTCTATTGCTGTTCTGTTGTTTTTTCCCCCCCAAAAATGTTAATTCAATCATAAAGATATTTCAAGCATGAAATCATTCTTGTGTAGCCCTAAATATCATACTAATTAATATACAAGTGATTATTCTTCACCAAAATGGCATAAAAACACATTGGTTCTAATATGGGTCATTTTTGACCCACTTATGGAAGAGTGGAGGGTCCAGTAACTTGTGCATCTAAAGGTTAAAAAAAAAAAAAAAAAAAAAAATTCAGATATCGGATCAGGACTCTGTATCCGCAAATTCTTAAAATCAGGTGACTCGAACGCAAAAATAAGTGATCGGGACATCCCTAACACTAATTGCCAAAATATTTTAAAACAATAGGTGCTTTTCTAGCTTTGTGTTCCATCTGGTAACGGTCATGCACCATTATGTTCAGTCAAGACACTTCATTTGATACCTTCACAGTAGTGAGGATTCCTTCATTCTTGCTGGACCCGGTTTCCACAGAAAAATGCTTTCCGGGGTCACCGTCGATAATCCTGAATTTTGCATTCCAAGCTGGAGAATGAGCATCATCTCCATCTTCTACGGTCATCTTTAGCACAATTACATCCTTTCGGTTTTCCTCCACTGAAGCTTCATACTGTGGAAAATGAAAATATGTTAAATAGTTAACAATGACCGCTACATGTATTGTAGCACACATTAAAATATTTTACAATACAATAAAGGAAGAGGTCTGTTGACATGCTGAGATTTTAACAAGTGAATTTCCCACATAGGTTACTCACCGAGCTCTTGGTGAACACTGGAGCATTGTCATTACTATCTAATACAGTGAGAATTACATTTGCATTTCCAGTCAGCCCATTTCCCTTCATGTCAGCTGCCTGTACTGTCAACGTGTACTTTGGATATTTCTGTGAAAAGACAAACAATTATGACTCTAGAAAAGTGGCCAATACTGATATAACAGTAAAGCAAATATTTTTTTTTAAATACAGTCCAAAAAGTAGTGTTGAAATAAGCAATTAAAAAATTACTGAAAGGCTTCACCTCTCTGTCTAAGCCACCAGCGTTGACTCGAATTACTCCAGTAATTTCATTGATGGCAAAAAGATTTGGTACGGGGAACATTGGATCTTGGCTCAAAATAGTGTAACGGAGATCAGAGTAGTCATGGTTTGGCTGATCCGCATCTGTGGCATTCGCTTTTACAACTTCAAACCCTGGAAAGTGAGGAGGAACAGAGGTTATTATGAATGATGACAAAATGACTTTTTTTTGTTTTTCTTTGTAATCTAAATCCGGGATCAATTTTTAAAAATGCACGTGATTAATCCTGGACTCATATGGTTTCTTATTCAAAATGATTAGATAGATTTGTTATGTTTAGTCATTTATTCTTTATTTATCCTGTAAGAAACTTAAAACTAGGTACCCTACGTCATGTTTAATGACAATTTGGTATTACAAATTGGCAACCCCAAAATACTGTTTTACAGTGAAAATAATATATTCGACTTAGGGGCAGTTTACATGGCGACTCTAAGACACAAAGACGCAATGACCCAGTTGCGGACTCGCCTCGCGTGCATATGGTGTCGGCGAAGACGAAAAATTTCTGAATCCTGCCTCCAAAGTGGAAGAATCCGGTTGCGGGGGGTTGAGGGGGGCTTCCTCAGCATGCATATCAAAGGCTCCTGCGGCGCGAGACCGCGCTGTTAACGTCAGCACTTGTACACGTCACATTGGGCATGTGCAGCGGTGCTACTAAACATTAAAAACAGCAAATATGGCGGAATGTCGGATTTAATTTACTGTTTTAATAATATTTTTAAATTAAATATGTTGAACGTTTCAATTTTTGTGCCTTTTTGAACAAAAGAAAAATGACATTGCTTCGAGTGGGCGGGCTTATTTTTTTCCGGGCTGAGGGAGCTTGGTGGGGTCAAGGTGCATCATTCTCTGTCGCCCAGTAAATCTGCACTGCCCCCTAGGGCCTGGCATGAATACTACATCGTTTTCATGTGGAATTGCGACATTGTTCAAATGTAGATGCAAATGCAAATTTGAAATTTTTCGTATTCTCGGAGAGACCATGTAAACGGCCCCTTACTAATGCCACAAATTGTGTTTTTACAGTTTAAGCTGGAACCTCACGGTGTAAGATACGATTTTTGATCACCATTATCTTACGATACGACAATTGTCGATGCCAGGGTTGTTAAATTATTTTCCGATACAACAACCAGGAAAAACTAACCGTTTTTAAATAGGAAAAATAAACAATGTTTATAATTTGCACTTTTGCGTGCGTGAAAATCCAACAAAAACAGTCATCCTCAATGACAGAATATTTCAGGACAACATTTCTGTAAATAAATACAGCAACACTCAAGTGTATATTAGAGTGGGAGTACTGGCTGTGAATTAAGTGCTGCAACGATTAATCGATTAACTTGTGTCATTCGATTGGAAAAAAGCATCGAATCATTTGCTGCTTTGAGTATTCGTTTAATTAGGCAATGTTATGGTTTGTTTTGAAAGTGTTTGTATTTAGTCTTATTGATTTAGGTGGATACACTGCCATCTAGTGGCAACAGTGATTATGACATAACTCATTTAATATGGCTGAATCCAGCTGCTGTTACGACCAAAAAAAGTTAGCATTTTATAGCATTTAAGCTAACGGACCTTTGCCATGCAAGTTAGCCTGTTCTTTTGTCATACTTAGATTATTTATTTTTTTAAATTCATTTTAAGGCTACGCTGAGGTATTTTAATTTATTTTTTTAAATAAAAGTGCAATTCTGCATCGTTTGAAGAAACACTCGGGAATTTTTGTATTTACATTTAATGCTCTGTTGAAAGGGCAATCTTAGCAAGCCTTTGTTTTACATTTTCGAAAATCTGCAACGCATTACATGTTCCTAATCCGATTACACTATTGTTCGAACTAACTACTTGCTAGATTAATAGACTTCTGAAATATTCAATAGCTGCAGCCGTACTGTGAATGCTCATCTTTTAGCGGTATTAATGGTGGGAGGGGCGAATGGATGCCCAATCCATTTTGACATTCGCCCCTTTGAATCAAATTGGATTGGACGTCTAGCGCCGTCAATGGCAGCCAATAGATGACAATTCATTGGCTATTCGATTTGATAATCATGGAGTCTTGGGTCTTGTTCATACCGCAGGTCTTAATGCACAAATCCGATTTTTTGCCATACCTGTTTTTTTTGGGCGTGCCTGTTTAGACTGCCTTTGTCCATTCAGACTGTTTAAGTATTACGCATGCGCACCAATTCGCAGTCCGACAAAAGCTGAGCAAGAAGGCCCACATGCGCTGAAGCATCAAAACAAATGACTACACGTGCTGGCTGTCATCCATCTTTCCAGGGAGATCATATTTTGATTTCCAAAAAGAGGACACAAATAACAGACATAAATAATCCCCGTTTAGGTTTATATTCAAAGTTTATATATGGTTCGATAGCATGCACGCACTATCCGTGCATGTCACACACACACATACGGACAGTTTTCCCCAACTCTCGGCCGTGTAAGCAATCTTGAAATATTGCTCATATAGGGCAGAGAGAAATTCGAGCATTCTCAAGCTTATCCTCAACCCATTTTTATTTTTCATGACAGTTGTCAAGCCTGACCCTTCCCCAAAAGCCGTGTTCAATGCAAGCTAGGCGCTAATAATGCACAGTTGCACTGCTACCGTAGCAGCCTTTCTCTCTCGCTGTTTGATGATGCAATTGCCGCATGAATTCCAATTTGGGAGACTTGACAGTACAGACCGCCGCGACATTCTAGAAAAATGTGACCCAGATCGGATTCGAAATGGTACACTTCTATGCAACTTATCCAGTTCAGACTATCAAGTTAATGCCTCACTCGAGTCGTAAAAAAAAACACGAAAAAAAATCGGATTTGTGCATTTACACCTGCAGAATTAACCTAGCCTTAGTTGATCTGCCATTTATGACATGACTACCAGAAATACCATCACAAAATCAAGTATCAGTTGTGAAAGTGTAAGTTGTCATCCAAAAAACAAGCAATTGAAGACTAAATTCATTGACAGTACCAATTGGTGAGGCCTCAGCCACTTCTCCAAAGAAGGTATCCTTCTCAAACACTGGTTTGTTGTCGTTCTGGTCAATTACATTAACAACAATTTCAAATGGCTCCTCGGCATTTCCCGAATCTTCTGCTACAGCATGCACGTCCAACTGCACACAGATAGAAAAGTGTCTGTTTAGTTGTTCAGTATACAGTGATGCCTCAGCTCACGAACGCTTAAGCTCACGAACTTTTCGCCTCAAGAACATTAAATTCGCGAGCATATAGTCTCTGCTGACGAACTAGTTTTCGGCGGACGAACCAGGAAAACGGCGGTCGAAAAGCGCCACGAGAAGCTGACGCACGCTCACGGCGACCCAGTTCGTCCCCTCACTTTCGTTGAGTGCGGACGTGGTTTGTGTTTGATAGACATTTTGGACCATATTGAGTGTACTTTTGCTATTATGGGACCGAAAAACAGTTACCTACAGTCCTTATGGAAGGTGACTCGTGTTACCAATTCGCCCTCGACTGGTAATTGGCGGTGCTTTCAGCTTCCCATCGTAGTGAGAAGTGGACCGGCGAGTCACGTTGGCTCGTTGTCGTCGGTTGTCTTCGGTTTGCCCGATTTCCTCTCCAGAAAGGTGGCGGCCGGCGTGCATACAAACACCCAGAGGCGTCGGATGGCTTTTTGTGGGCACTTTTATTAACAACCAAAAGCATGTGGGGGGCACAGCAGTGGAGTCTACGCTAACTGCGCACTTTGCCGGTAACACTCTCCTTCCAAACAGTAACTCCCTCCCTCCCTCCTCCTCCCACTCCATTCCATCAAGCCATCAACTACCATCACAAAGGTAAATAAAACGACTTTATTATACAGTACAGTTTATTTCTTTAACTATAATACAATAGCACATTTATTATACATAAAATAAGGTATATTTTTGTGTAGTTTTAAGGCTTATTTAGTAGAAAATTATGTTTTATGGGGACCTGGGAACGGATTATTCTCATTTTAATGGTTTCTTATGGGAAATAAATGTTCGGAAGACGAACTTTTCGCCTTACACACACTTTCTGGGAACCAATTATGTTCGTGAGCTGAGGTATCACTGTAATTGTACGGCCCAAAAAATACTTGATAGAAAGTATGTACTATTTTTAAAGAGGGCGAAGATTCTTACCATGTACTTTGCCTGCTTTTCCCTGTCGAGTGGTTGTGAGACATAAAGATTGCCATTGTCTCTCTTCACTGTGAAAAGGCCAACAGGAGGCTGATCAGCTCCAGGACCAGTGATGCTGTAAAATATCTTTTTAACTGTGTCTTCATTGGACCTAATCTGGGTAAAGGAGAGGTGGTTGGTTTAAAAGGGGGGAAAAACATTCGAAGTATTATTTATGTCTACTGTAAATATTTTTGCACAAATACTTAAAACAGTACTTCTTACTTGAGATATTTTGAGCGGGTAAGGTCCTCTGTCGTCCTCATATACGTTAATATTTGGAATAACCCATTCTCTCTTTCTCCTTCTTAATCCTCCATTAGACTTTGGAAAGTGCAAAACAGGGATGTCTGCATCACTGGTATTCTGTACAAATGTATAATAATAAAATAATACATATAATCTTCGATAATATCGGCATCAGATTTTCATTATCAGTTTTGTGCCATAATGCATATTGCCTCCAAAGAGAATGTAGCAGTCTTCTGATCATGAACAAAGGCTGGTCACAGTTTAACATATTTATAATGCGAAGTGAGGAAAAGCGGCATGGAAAACGAATGAATGAATGAATGGCAGTAAGCCACCTCTGCATGGAGATGCTTGGGATTTGTTATGCAAGCAGACCATTTGCATTCATGGCGCAAAATTTGAATGAATAGTTGAAAAATAATGAATTAAAAACTCATTACATAAAACTACTGCGTCACCAGAAAGAAATAATCGTGAAGAAAACTAGAAAAGTAATAACAGACAAAAATCTCTGCAAAAGCCCAGCAAAATGCAACTTGGGAATCATCATTGCATTGGCATGTCCTATGATTGCCTGCCTGTATTTGTAATGCTTTGGTCGCCCCCTAGTGGCTTTTTCGGGTAACTAATGTACAGTGATTTAATTGTGAATTAGTCCTTTTATTTATGGACATTTAAGCTTATTTTAATTTAGATTACTTATATGAGTCACAAATCGATTATTGATGCACCCCACCACACTTTTAATGTTTTATACATTAGTTCCAAAATTGTTCAAAAATCTTCTCAGGCTAAACCAAACTATTTTAGTATCAAGTTAACAGTTAAAAACAGTAAATAAAATACTCAAGTCCCCATTCTGTATCATAAGCTTTAAACTACATTCAGTTAATTTAATGTTGTGAATCAACCGTTCAAGTTGTTAAAATTGTTCCCGTTATTCCATAATTTCCCATCCGTCTACTTTCGACGTGTCAAAGTTTTAAAACTGTTTCATCATTTAAAGATAGATTCAAGTCAAGATTTTGCCGATTTAGGGATATTTTAGATAAAAAGTAATTAGGTTCGCTACAACAGAGCCTTCTAGAGAAGTCTACTGCTTTAAGATGACGGCAAGTCTGTCATTTCGCATCTAGTTCTTTGTATATGTTCCAACGCTGTCGTTGTCTGTCATTTCACATCTAGTTCTACAATATGTGATATCCACCATAGCCATATGTTGCCGTATGTTTGTAGCAACTAGCAACTGGTCGCTGTTTGTAGCGGCTGTCGGCCACAGCCAGGTATGATAGTTTTTTTGTTTTGTTTTTTTATCTAGCGGCATGAGTTCGGGTCCCCAGAATTGATAAATCTAAATTCAAGACTTTTAAGACCTTTTTTAATGCCATTTCACCTGAAAATTCATACTTTTCTTGCACCCATTATTTAGATCATATTGAATCATATTAAATAAATAAAGCACTGAACATCAAATTTAACCTCAATTACTCAGTGTGTTTGACAAAAGAATGCACATATATTGAAGATACAATTAAAACACATTTAAAGTAACATTATAAAGTCTGTCAGAATTTTTTTAAACACACTCATGGACACAGTAATTATGGACAAAAAGAGGAGGACAGTCACAGGACTCAGACCAGCCATCTTCTGTAACAGGCTAGCCGCTAGTGCACCTGCCAAGACCCCAATGAACATGGCTAACTCTTGAGTTAAAACGGCGAAATTCACATTCATTCGAAAGGCAAACCGAAATGTTTAAGCAGGTCCACTGCCTTCGCATGACCCATAAACTGCAACCTAAAGTATCTGGATGTAACTTGAGCCCCTATCACATACTCCAAAACAACGGGAATATCGCGGGACTTAACCGTGCAGCAGTTGTGTGTGAAAACAATTTCCCGTGTCGACTGACATGGGAAGCAGTGTGCGTGAAAGCAAACGTTAAATTCCCAGGTCACAGCAGAAGGCTGATGACTTAAATATCATATAGGCGGCCGATGTAACATCCTCCCTCTTCGCAGTAAGAGGAAAAGCGGTAAAGAAATATCACAATTATAAACATAGCAAGCTGGAAACAGCTACATCAAAATGAAAACATGACTAAAATTAAAGTGTCAATTATTACGTCGGGCCGGCCAGCGTTATTTCATTGTCTAAATAAATTTATAATGATCATAAAAATATGTAGTCTATTTAACAGGCATGAAAATGGGTCAGGGGTTAAAAAGGTGAGAAGGGTGTGGAGGAAATATGTTCCAGTACACTGTATACCCCAACAAAATATTGAGCTCTGTCGACCCACACTGTGTTTCAGCAGGGCCATGCAGAGACCGGTGGAGGGCTGGGTGCTCGTAGATCAAAAGGGGCACATGAACAAGTATTTAATACACCTTAAAACAACATAACTTCAATTTTAACCAGCTTTAGATAATAATTGGCTGCGACTGTGACATACTTTAATTGGGAGGGGGCAACAGTGAATAGAAATCAAAACTGTCATCAACACTTTCTGGCTGTGACTCAGTCAGTCTGCCTCTTTTCTTCCTTCAACCTCTGCATCAAAACTTCCTTCCTCAACTTGTTCATCTGAGAACAAACCACATCAGATGGTCACTGAGCCACCAACAGCGCAGTTTTCTCAAAACTATTATTTCATTATTATCCATACTTAACAACTCTAGCACCTAATGATTAATAAAGCAATGACATAAAATCTAATAGAAAAATAACATTGTAATTGTGTTTATAATTGTATTTAATACCCGACTATCCTTGCAAACTTGTTCTTACCAGGTCTGCTATTCACCCAGCTGATGAGGTATCCACTGCCTTTAGCAGCCTCATCCAACTCCTTTTTTTATCCCTCAATCCGCTTTCCCTACGAGGCATGTCTATGTAATGAAATATAAATATTAAAAAAAAAACAAAAAAAAACAGATACCCCGGTGGCTTTTAGTTTTAAAGTTTTCTTAATTTCTTTCTCTCTCAATAACGATGGAGGTAGATTTGTGTTTTTATTATTCAATCAAAAAACAAAGTTACTTCTATCAAAAACAAAGTTGCTTCAATCAAAATACAGTATATACTTTTAATCCCAAAAAAGTCACTTCAATAAAAAAATTGTTTTTGATTGCAAAAATAAATTTGAGACAAAAAAAGCATTTGAAAACTATTTTTCTTGATTGAATCAAATTTTTCCATTGACGTAATGTTTTTTTGCGTTTGGGCCACATTTTGGCTAGGACATTTGTGTCTTTATTATTCAATCAAATAAGTTGCTTCAAACAAAAAAAAAATTTCAAAAGAAAAACTTTGCACATGTGTCAATCACCGTTTAACAAAGCCTGAGAGGGTTTGAGTAGACTAACTATGAAGCATTTAATAAAGCCAAGCATTTTCTTACTACTTTATTCTTGTTTAAAAATAATTCGGTGGGGCAGTAACATGTTTAAAACTTATCATAATTCTTACATTTTGAAGTTCTTGAAAACCATTTATAAATGATACTTTGGTGAAAAAAGTGAAAAAACATGTCATATATATGTATCTTTTTTCCAATGTAAAATATGAAATAAATGCATTGAACACGCACAAAAAAATGGGGGGGGGGGGGGTGGGGGTGGGGGGGGGCGGTACTTCGCGGTTTTCACTTATTGCGGCGGGTTCTGGTCCCCATTAACCGCGAAAAACGAGGGATCCCTGTATTTCTGAAAAGCTTTAAGAAGCAAGAGTCATTCCCCACACTCGTCGGGCCGCTGTTGTGCCGACACCGGCCGTCAGCTCAAATCCAAGCCGAAAATAACGCGTCTCCGGCGGACGACGGGAGCGATGTGAGGCGCCCCCTCCATCCGAGAGAATGCCGCTTAATTTGACTCAACAGTGCGTTTCTTCGTTTATATTACCGCTAAATACACAAGCTTGACGCCAATTTAACGGGAGCTATTTTTTTTCATGGGAGATTTGGCTAGCTCTGGCAGTGTTCAACGCAAGCTGCAACGAATGGCAGTAACTTTTTTATATCGCAAAACGTGAAAACAACTGAAACCATTACTCACCAAATTCAATCTGCTGGCAAATACAGGCAAGTGTGTATGCTGCGCTCTGGTCTGCCCCGATGTGGATAAGGCCTGCTTTTTGTTTTCGCAGCTTTGCAATCCTACCGAAGGCTCTCCGAGCACTCCATGTACACGCGTAAGGAGTGCGCGCGTTTGGAATAATGGAACGCAGCTTGGCCTGATGATTGGTTCTCGTCAGCGAAGCATGTAGAAGGATTTGCTGACTGTGTTCTTAAGTGCTCAGTTTACGTACAAAGTTTATCACATGATGATAATAATAATAATTAAATAAAACCTCCCGACCCCCCCCCCCCTCCTCCCAAAAAGAATTTCTCCTCGGATCTACGCAATTCACGTAGGTCGCCCTTTTTGACTTCAAAACGGCGAATTTCGCCGAAAGGTGAGAGATTTTCATGCCTGATTTAAACATCAAGAAAATGTGCGGGTTTTTTTCTGCCAACTGAGAATTCGTTACAAAAGACAGGCTTTTATGCAGACATTGTCACAAATGTTGTCACAGAAAACGCGGGTTGGGCTTTAATATCCGCGGACCAGTTCGGGTCGACCTGGATTTTTTTAGGCCCGATTTTACCTCTATCTTAAAGTCTTGATGAGCTTAAATTGACTGCAGTTACGAAGTCGGGAATGCTCCCTCCGGAAAAAAACACGATTTGACCAACATTATGTTTAACAAACTTTTCCAGTGTTATTTCATTGTGTAAATGCATTTATAATGATCATAAAAATATGTAGACTATTTAAACATTAAGAAAATGTGCGTTTTTTTCTGCCAACTGAAAATTCGTTACAAAAGACAGTTACGACATCGGGAACGCTCCCTCTGGAACAAAACGCAATATGACCAACATTGTGACAGCGGATGCCAACCAAAAATGACGTGAAACAGATCACCAATGGACTCATTTGAAGTATATGAATGGTGGTCTGTTTTGGTGTTCAGAATCCACAATATTTCTGGCTGCAGGGTTTTCTTTCCACCGACAAACGGACGCATTCCCGATGCAGAGGTGGGTGGATTCTCCGTTTTGCCGGTTGTGGTGGTTTGGCACGCACGAGTTGCATTTCGATTTGTAGTGCAGTGCATTGTAAAAATTCTATGCGTCATCTTCGTTATGGATTAAGAAAAAAAAAAAAACCTCATCATGGATATAATTTAGGTTGCACTGAGATGTTCTTGAAAATTAAGACCACGGTGAAAAAAATCCAGACTTAAAACAGCTAATTTAATACTTTTAATAACTTTAATAATGGAAAACTAAATTCAATGCTTTTTTAAAATACTTTTAATAACTTTCGGTACCATGGAGTTGAACAAGATATTTACTCTCGGTCCGTTCCCCATTGCGTCCCGAAGACCGCGGCGTCCCAAAGACCGCACTGACTATGTTTTATTTCCGCTTTGCCTGGTATAATTCAATGATCGGAATTTGGATGTTTATGAATCGTTCTCTAATCTTCCACAGCCGAATCGCGAATAATCTATTAATCGGAAATTTCGCACACACCCAGTGGGGGATTGCAATACAATTAGCAATAACATGTTAAGTTACTCAGATAACAGTAGTGGGAGGCAGTCTGTTAGAAATAAAAATAAAAATAAAAAATGAACTTCCAGACATTTTGCATATTTGTGTGTTGACCAAAGCAGGCACAAAGATGCAAAATGCAGCTACAGATTAGTATTACAAAAGAAAACGCCTTCATCCTACCTCAGAATCACACTCAGCATTCTGCTGTTGGTTGCCATTGTGCTGCACAATGACCTGAATGGTCATCTTGCATCCTTGAAAGTCCCAGGTGTGAATCAAAAAGTCAGGATATCCATGACAAAGAAAAACTGGCCTGTTCACCTGAATGGCAGGGGAAAAGAATGACCATCAACCAGGCACTCCGTCTAATATTAAACTTTTTAAAACCTTGCAAAGTGTTTAAAGGGAACCACAGGTATAAAGACTAGGGTTGTTCCGATCATGTTTTTTTGCTCCCGATCCGATCCCAATCGTTTTAGTTTGGGTATCTGCCGATCCCGATATTTCCCGATCCGACTGCTTTTTTTTGCTCCCGATTCAATTCCAATCATTCCCGATAATTTTTCCCGATCATATACATTTTGGCAATACATTAAGAAAAAAATGAATAAAACTCGGACGAATATATACATTCAACATAGAGTACATAAGTACTGTATAAGTTTATTATGACAACAAATCCTCAAGATGGCATTTATATTATTAAAATTCTTTCTGTGAGAGGGATCCACGGATAAAAAGACTTGTGACTTTGTATATTGTGACTAAATATTGCCATCTAGTGTATTTGTTGAGCTTTCAGTAAATGATACTATAGACCCTACCCACCGACGTCACAATACCACGTGCTCGTTGTATGGTTCCGCCCACTTGTCCGTCATTTTGTCTCTGTATTAGCATTGGTTTCAATTGATCGAGGAATTTAAAATGCATTTCATGGAAGACCCGGTGCTTTCTGATGCCGTAAACTCACTGGATGTGTTGCATAAAAGGCGTTATGTGGAAAAGCTTCGTTCTATACAGTCGCCAGATCCATATTTGATGCCCAAATCGATGTTTTTCGATCCACTGTCTTCGCCCTGTCTGCCTGACATCTGCTACGCTGATATTTACAATTATCTTGTCCACACAAAATCAGCCTATTCTCACGAAAATTTGAAAAACTTCAAGAGCTTGGACGCTTATAAATACTTTGTTGCTGGTTGGGTGAAACGTCCACGAAAATTCGGCAGGAATCTATCTTGTGCTTGGAAAGGTGAGTTACGAAATTTTCAATTCAAAATCTTTTGTTATTGCTAACATCCACTGTCAAGTCTAATGTATTTCATGTCGTTTGTCAATGGAGTTAGGGCTTTTAATGTTTATATGGTTTAGCGATAGCACTCTCACTACATACATAGGTGTATGTTGTCGGCGATTAGCCTAGCAATTATCTTAATTGTGGTTGTCAGCCCAAAACCCTCTAAATATATATTAAATGCATCTTACCAGATATAAAATGACTACTACATAATCTGTGGTAATCATTTGGAGCCCAGTTTTCTCGTCGAATTGCAGCAGCCCATCTCGCTCTCTTCTCTCCGGGTCTCTCGGAATCCGGTAGCACTTCGAGTCTCTCCGTCTTCTCCGTCTATCTTCTCTGTTATTGCAACCGACCGCCACACACGCCTTCACCATTTTGATTATTAATGTTAACGAGCAGAAAAACACGCCGTAAATAGGAGGAATGTACGTAGCCGTAACAGGTCAACACGATGTGTTGACGGACAAATGGGCGGCACCAGTCAGGAGAGCGGAGTTGTGACGTCACGTGGGTAGGGTCTATAGCCATGCCCAAATGGATGATGGGAAGTGGAACCATGACTGTGCGTAGTGCTATCAATTGATATATCTTCTCTGCGTTGAGAAATAACATAAGGTGTTAAGTAAAAGATCAATTGCTACCTTGCTTCCCCACATTGCTTCCCAAGATTAATTAATAATTAATTAATTATTAGCAATTAATAAAAGGCTCCAAAGGCTGCCAAAATTCACTCTACTCCTTTTACGCTGCCTTTTATCTCTCTATATAGGTAAAACAGCGCCATTACAGATTGAGCGCAACAATGCGTGAGTGGGTCGTGCTGCGCATGCATTAATTGCATTACATATTTTAACGTGATACATTTTTAAAAAAAAAATAATTACTGCTGTTATTGGGATAAATATGATAACCCTACCTTAAGCCTAAACTAAAGACTCTGGATGAGTGTAACATATTATGTCTGTAACGTGAAATACAATTAGAAAACGATTTAATTAAAAAATATATACATATATTACAAAAAGGCATGGCCGATATTTCTTTGCCGATTCCGATACTTTGAAAATGACTTGATCGATCGGGACATCTCTAATTAAAACAAAACAAAAAACAACATTGGATGTTTTTAGTTACTGTAATCTAGCAGCAGTTCAAAATATGTACTAAATACTAGATTTTTAAATCAATGGCAATATTTTATGTGTTACTTAAAGCATTTTAGTACAAGAGAACAATTGTGGATTATTAGGGCCTACAAGTCTTTACAACCGTGGATCCCTTAAAAAAATTTAAAAAAAAAACACTCTGTGAATAAATCAATCAAATATCTTACCTTCACGACACCGTCAGTCTGAACCACAAAACGTCCATCATCACTAATAAAAGGAAATCCCATGCGTGCTGAACAATCAGTGAACTTCACTATAATACAAAAACAATACCATTAAAATCAAATAAAACTATTGGTTTATCGCTCAAATGATTTAACACTTTCTGTAGTTATATGTCTATCGTCATATGTCTATCCTGATTATCGCAATGAATCAATTCCTGCAATGCCACACAGAACAGAGACAACACAATTCCCTACAATTTCTATATTAATTATATTATGATAGCCTAATAAACAACTGTCCTAGAAGTTGTATTGAGTTCATTTTGTCTACACTTATAGATTAGTTGAATTTTTATTTTTGATATCTTCTAGGGCTGTCAAAATTATCGCGTTCACGGGCGTTAATTAATTTTTTAAATTAATCAAGTTAAAATATTTGACGCAATTTACGCAGATGCCCCGCTCAGACAGATTTAAATGACGGTAAAGTGAAACGCTCACTTGTTAATTGTGTTTTATGGAGTTTTGCCGCCCTCTGCTGGCGCTTAGGTGCGACTGATTTTATAGGCTTCAGCACCCATGAGCATTGTGTAAGTAATTATTGACATCAACAATGGTGGGCTACTAGTTTATTTTTTGATTGAAAATTTTACAAATTTCATTAAAACGAAAACATTAAGAGGGGTTTTAATTAGGGCTGTCAAAATTATCGCGTTAACGGGCGTTAATTAATTTTTAAAATTAATCACGTTAAAATATTTGACGCAATTAACGCAGATTACCCGCTCAGACAGATTTAAATGACGGTACAGTGAAACACCACTTGTTAATTGTGTTTTATGGAGTTTTGCCGCCCTCTGCTGGCGCTTGGGTGCGACTGATTTTAAAGGCTTCAGCCATCCATGAGCATTGTGTAAGTAATTATTGACATCAACAATGGCGGGCTACTAGTTTATTTTTTGATTGAAAATTTTACAAATTTCATTAAAACGAAAACATTAAGAGGGGTTTTAATATAAAATTTCTACAAATTGTACAAAAATTTTTCTTTCTATCCACGGATCGCTTTAACAGAATGTTAATAATGTTAATGCCATCTTGTTGATTTATTGTTATAATAAACAAATACAGTCCTTATGTACCGTATGTTGAATGTATATATCCATCTTGTCTTGTCTTTCCATTCCAAAAATAATTTACAGAAAAATATGGCATATTTTATAGATGGTTTGAATTGCGATTAATTACGATTAATTAATTTTTACGCTGTAATTAACTCGATTAAAAATTTTAATCTTTTGACAGCCCTAGTTTTAAAATAAAATTTCTATAAATTGTACTAACATTTTTCTTTTAAGAACTACAAGTCTTTCTATCCATGGATCGCTTTAACAGAATGTTAATAATGTTAATGCCATCTTGTTGATTTGCTATAATAAACAAATACAGTCCTTATGTACCGTATGTTGAATGTATATATCCATCTTGTGTCTTATCTTTCCATTCCAACAATAATTTACAGAAAAATATGGCATATTTTATAGATGGTTTGAATTGTGGTTAATTACGATTAATTAATTTTTAAGCTGTAATTAACTCGATTAAAAATTCTAATCATTTGACAGCCCTAATATCTTCACATTTGAACAAAATGTACTACTGTGCTGCTTCACTTTTCTTGCTGCTTCGCTACTGTGCAGACGTCTCTCTGTTTTGCTCCTGCTTCTCAAGCTTCAATCCTCTTTTTAATCATTTTTAATCACCTCTAAATTGCCCAGCAAGTCTTGCAATTTTCTTTTAATCTTGTTTCTATTTAAACAAAGGCTTTTTGAGCATTTTTGAGCCTTCTGAATGCTTTTTTGTCTTTACTGGAACATAAGTCTGCCTTATCGCCACTGGAAATGAGGAATTCGGCGAACGGAGGCTAAGTAGCAGGAACATGCCTCCCCTGTCCATGGATGATTACCACAAACTGCTCCAGAAGATAGCAGTACTGGAAACAAAAATCTAGTTCAAAGTAAATGGATCGATAGCATGCACGCACTGTCCGTGCATGTCACACACACATACGTGCAGTTTGCCCCGACTCTCGGTCGTGTAAGCAATGTTGAAATATTGCTTATATGGAGCAGACAGAAAACCGATCATTCTCAGGCTTGTCCTCAACCCATTTTTATTTTATTTTATGACTGTTGTCAAGTCCGACTCTTCCTAAAAAGCCGTGTTCAAGGCAGGCTAGGCGCTAATAATGCACAGCTGCATGGCTACCGTGGCGTCTCTCTCGCTTTTTGATGACGTAATTGCGACATGAATTCCGATTCGAGAGACTGGACAGTACAGACCGCCGCGACAGTCTGGAAAAATGTGGCCCAGATCGGATTTAAACCACATACGAAAGTGACCCAGATCGGATTTGAAATGGTCCACTTCTATGCGACTTGTCACGTTCAGACCGTCAAGTTAATGCCTCACTCAAGTCGGAAAAACACGAAAAAATCGGATTCGTGCATTAAGACCTGTAGTATGAACGTAGCCTTAGTCTCCCTGAGTAAATGCATTCATCAAATCAATGAATGGATGTTCCATAATTTTCTCCAGTTAAATGTGGAGAAGACAGAAGTGATCATTTTTGGGCCAAAAAAGGAAAGGTCAAAGATAAGCAGGCAACTTACAATGGCACTTACAGCTACAAATCAAGTCAGAAACCTTGGCGTAATTATTGACTCAGACCTATAATTTGATAGCCATCTAAAAGTCCGTCACTAAATCTGCTTATTATCACCTAAAAATATAGCCAGAATTAAGGGGCTTTTGACTCAACAAGACGTGGAAAAACGTACGCATGCATTCATTTTCAGCAGATTGGACAATTGCAACGGTATATCTACTGGTCTTGAAAAAAAAATCAGTCATGAAGCTGCAGCTAGTACAGCATGCTGTAGCCAGAGTCCTGACAAATACAAGTAAACTGGACCACATTACACCGGTTTTGAAATCGTTACACTGGCTTCCAGTAAGTCAAAGGATAGACTATAAAATACTACTGCTCGTCTACAAAACACTTAATGGCCTTGGACCAAAATACATGCTTGATTTGTTAGAATCGTATGAAACATCTAGACCCCTAAGGTCGTCTGGAACTGGTCTCCTGTATGTTCCAAGAACAAGAACCAAGCAGGGTGAGGCAGCATTTATAGTTATTATGCTCCTCACCTCTGGATCAAGTTACCTGAAGGTCTGAAGTATGCTCAAACTGTTAGCTCCTTTTAATCAGGGCTAAAAACGCTTTTGTTTAGCACTGCATATCCATAACTGTCTATATATTTCATTCTATTTGCTTTCTATTGTTATCTCCATTGCTGATTTCAATTATTAGCAGTAGTAGTAATATTTGTTTTATTTTATTTTTTTTATTCTATTCATGATTAAATGCAATTTTTATGTACAATTTATTTCCTATGTAGCCCCTATCTATACCCTTCTGTATTTATACTGATAGGAGCTGCAATCTAGGTTCGGTTCAATTTAGTGCTGCAACGATTAATCGATCAACTCGAGTATTCGATTAGAAAAATAATATGCGAATTGAATTTTGTTGCTTCGTGTATTCGTTTAATTGAAGTGACATTGTAATGGTTTATTTTGAAAGTGTTTGGTCTGCCTCATTTCACATGGCTGAATCCAGCTGCTCCCTGTTAAGACCAACAAAAGCTAAGTTTTTGTTTGAGCTAATGTTTTTTAATGCATTTTAAATTCAATTTATAGGTATATTGCCTGAAACATTTGTTGAGAGCATTGTAAAAAAAAAAAAAAAAGTTTGCATTGTATAGCATTAAGGCTAGCGGACTTTTGCTATGTAAGTTAGCCAATTGTTCTTTTGTTGTACTTAGATCCTTATTTATTAATTTTTTACACCGTTTGATGCTCAACTCAGGTATTTTAATTTTTTATGTTCCTTATCCAATTACTCGATTATTCGAACTAACTAGTTCATCGATTAATCGACTACTAAAATAATCGATAGCTGCAGCCCTAGTTCAATTGATTTAGATACGATGATCACATCATACATCAGGTTTAGGCAATTGGAATTCTTTTAGTATATTTTTAATGAACAATATAAAAAAAAACAATTTTTAACAATTTAACACACAATTAACTATTAATAACACACTATAAAATTAACAAAAAGAAAAATAGAAAAAATAGTCTTGAGTCTCAGTCAATTGTTTTGTCAAAGTCAAAATTTGTCCAATATTAGTTGCAGTGGCAACTTATTCAATGTCTCAGTTTTTCTATTGCAATAGTTTTTTTCCCCCAAAGGTTCGTTGGCGTGCACTCTCTTGAAGGGGGAAAAAAAAAAAAGAAATGTAGGTATCAGTCCGATGACTGATACAATCCTACCACACAGACAATCCGTCTGTTATTCCAGAATTTTGAATGATATTGGTTCTTCAATCACTCTGGGTTAGCTCACCATCGTTGAATCCAATCTGATGATCTTTCTTTTTTTTCCAATCAGAAAAAAAACCTGAACTGTATTTAACACAGGTCCTGAGTTACAATCGTTTCAGTTTCAATGTTTCAGATTTCAATTTTTGTTGTACAACTTTTTCAAACAATACTGAGTAATCACTCAATAATAAAAATTCTAATCATTAACTAGCATTTTGTATGCAATAAATTATACATTTTTCACACAAAAATGTTACTTACGCTCTCAAAAGCATTTTTTCATGCAACACTGTAAATGGTACATTTTCCATAACCAAAAACAGAAATTACATTTCATTTCCTTTCAATGGAAAATATATTTTATACCATTTCAAACGGCAGCATATTTTAATAAAAAATTCTCACCGATAGTCTTAACTGACGACGCCTGGTCCTCTTTCTCTCACACAAGGCTTTTGGCCTGCATGAATAAGGCGCTAGCAGTTAGCCATGAATGCAAATTTAGCATTAGCGAATTGTTTCCACATCTTACCGAGTGGTTTCTGCTCAATATTTTCACCACGCGACCGTCTGAATTCGCTTCAAGCAACAGACGCCACACAGCAACAGTTGATGCATTTGTCAATTTGCTTTTCTTTATCTTTTTTAGATTTCTTTCTGGGGCGGACACTGAACAGAACATTCCCCCCTCAGTTAGAAAAGGCCAACGTTCCAAAAGGAAGGGCGCATGCGCTGACGTCATACTTGTGAGTCTCTGACTTCATTCAAATGTCGCTCCTGCCCTCTAGTGTTGTTATTGGGTATAACGCTTCAATATTTTTCTCTGGGCTACATTATTGGGTATAACGCTTCAATATTTTTCTCTGGGCTACACCTATTTCGATTCTTTTTTTTTTTTTTTTTTTTTTTTTTACATTCTATTGATTTTAATGTGATTTTTATGATCTTCATATGATGTAAAGCACTTTGAATTGCTTTGTGTTGAATTGTGCTATCGACCCTACCCACCTACGTCATAAAACCACGTGCTCGCTGTGTGGTTCCGCCCACTTGTCCGTCATTTTGTCTCTGTATTAGCATTGTTTTCAATTGATCGAGGAATTTAAAATGCATTTCATGGAAGACCCGGTGCTTTCTGATGCCGTAAACTCACTGGATGTGTTGCATAAAAGGCGTTATGTGGAAAAGCTTCGTTCTATACAGTCGCCAGATCCATATTTGATGCCTAAATCGATGATTTATGACCGGCTGCCTTCGCCGTCTCTGCCTGACCCTGATATTTACAACTATCTTGTCCACACAAAATCAGCCTATTCTCACGAAAGTTTGAAAAACTTTAAGAGCTTGGAGGCTTATAAATGCTACGTTGCTGGTTGGGTGAAACAGGTCCTCGTACACGAAAATTCGGCAGGAATCTTGTGCTCGGAAGGTGAGTTACGAAATTTTCAATTCAAAATCTTTTGTTCTTGCTAACATCCACTGTCAAGTCTAATGTATTTCATGTCATTTGTCAATGGAGCTAGGGCTTTTAATGTTTATATGGTTTAGCGATAGCACTCACTACATACATACGTGTATGTTGTCGGCGATTAGCCTAGCAATGATCTTAATTGTGGTTGTCAGCCCAAAACCCTCTAAATATATATTAAATGCATCTTACCAGATATAAAATGACTACTACATAATCTGTGGTAATCGTTTGGAGCCCAGTTTTCTCGTCGAATTGCAGCAGCCCATCTCGCTCTCTCCTCTCCGTGTCTCTCGGAATCCGGTAGAACTTCAAGTCTCTCCGTCTATCTTCTCTGTTATTGCAACCGACCGCCACACACGCCTTCACCATTTTGATTATTAATGTTAACGAGCAGAAAAACACGTCGTAAATAGGAGGAACGTACGTAGCCGTAACAGGTCAACACGATGTGTTGCCGGACAAGTGGGCGGCACCAGTCAGGAGAGCGGAGTTGTGACGTCACGTGGGTAGGGTCTATATAAATAAATTTGCCTTGCCTTGCCTTCTGTTTACACTGAATGGTTTTATGTTGCAGCACCATTTGATACATTTAATATTTGTGGCAGGTCAGTTTTATGTTAATTCAATGAAGTGATTGGGGGGAAAGGCTGTCAAATTGCTGTGTATCACAGATTATCATGGCATATCGATATTGTGATATAAAACAGCCCATGTCGTGATTTTTTCCCGTATCGCACAACACTGTTTGAGAAGGATTAGACCATGACTAAAACTCATTGAGGATTGTGAAGTCAAAAGCCACTGACAAGCGACATTGTTCAATACTGTACTACCCAAGTCAAATGCTTAGACGTACCATTAACAGCAAAAAAAATGCAATCAACAAAGATAAAACGACCATAGGAAATTTGTTTTTGTGCTGTTATACTGGCAAACACTTAACAACTCTACTCTCTCTCTACTGCTGGATCACTTCTTTCAATGTTCGAGAATTGTAAAAACCTGTTTGACCCACTTGCTTTTGACACAGTTATTTCACAGTTATTTCACCGAGATTTACATTTAACATTTATGCTGTCAAGTAAAGAGTGCTCCTATGCTTGCAGTTGTTGACATGCTTTCAAAAGAAAGGCTTTGCCAAACAGGCTCGATTAGTGAGAGCAGGGAAGATCATTAGATGAGGCAAGCTGAGACTTGATAGCCATCTAAAGTCCGTCACTAAATCCGCTTATTACCACCTAAAAAATATAACCAGAATTAAGGGGCTTCTGACTCAACAAGACATGGAAAAACTTATGCATGCATTCGTTTTCAGCAGATTGGACTACTGCAACGGTATATTTACAGGTCTTGATAAAAAATCAGTCAGGAAGCTGCAGCTAGTACAGAATGCTGCAGCCAGAGTCCTCACAAATACAAGGAAGCTGGACCACATTACACCGGTTTTGAAATCGCTACACTGGCTTCCAGTGAGTCAAAGGATAGACTATAAAATACTACTGCTCGTCTACAAAACACTTAATGGCCTTGGACCAAAATACATGCTTGACTTGTTAGATTCCTATGAGACATCTAGACCCCTAAGGTCGTCTGGAACGGGTCTTCTGCATGTTCCAAGAACAAGAACCAAGCAGGGTGAGGCAGCATTTAGTTATTATGCTCCTCACCTCTGGAACAAGTTACCCGAACGTCTGAAGTATGCTCAAGCCGTTAGTTCCTTTAAATCAGGGCTAAAAACGCTTTTGTTTAGCACTGCATATCCATAACTGTCTATATATTTCAATCTACCTGCCTTCTATTCCTCTTGTGCTTATCTCCATTGCTGATTTCAATGATTATTAGTAGTAGTAGTTTTTGCTTTATTTCTATTTTTGTTTTATTTTTATTTATTTATTTTTATTCTGTGATTAAATGCGATCTTTTGTCTTGGTTTTTACGTTGTGTTGATTTAAATGTGATTTTTATGGTTTTCATGTGATGTAAAGCACTTTGAATTGCCTTGTGTTGAATTGTGCTATATAAATAAATTTGCCTTGCCTTGCCTTGCCTTGAGCTTGCTTAGCCACCAGGTATCGCAAATGATAAGCATGGATCCATAGCCTCGTTTCAAACCAAACTGCCCTTTTTGCAAATTTCCTCTCTGGGATGGTTTTATACGTTTTCCTGCTTTAATCCAAAAGTGCCGCTAAGTACACACAAGTTAAACAAACAAAAACCAGAAGTCGGCATGGTTTTACAACATTTTGATCGCTCTTACCTTTGCCCAGCACTGTGCCTTTTCCTAGTCTCATTCTGTCGACTTTGAAAACCTTCACGTCTGACTGAAATCCAGGTACACATGACAGCTCTTCAGCAGAAACTACAGCCAAAGCCTAAAAGAAAGAAAGATATATAACCTGTCAGCTATGCATGTGAATGATTTGCTCTGAAGATGAACTCTTTTCGTGACACTGACGATTACGTAGTTCTTTTTAAAGATGCACGATAATATCAGTTACCGATAATTATTGGCCGATAAAGGCAATTATGAGGTCACACAGATAAACCAGATTTTTTAAAAATTCAAGCGATATTGCAATCCGATAATTATATACTTGATTCAGCCTCCAAATGTGTGCAATCGAAGCAGTTTTGTCCAATTCTGCACCAACCCCGCCTCAACTCCTCCTCCCTCAGAAGCCCCTGTCGAATGAGTGCCGCGTTACACGACATGGTTGATGTAGTTGGATATATAGGCGGCTCTGTCACCAGTAGGGTTGGGCATCGAGCATTGATGGGAATCGGTTCTAACACGCCGATGCTCCTGGAATTGTTCGAATTTTTAAATTTCGATTCCATGTTTCGATGCCCTGCGGGAAAAAATTGCTGAAATTCAAAGACTGATATTTATATACAAGTTAAAATTAACCCTGTGAGAAGTTCATATAATTTAAAAGATCATCGAGAAGTTAAGACTTCAATATAAACCATGCAGTTTTTTTTCTCCCTGCCTTTTTTTTTTTACCCTGCCTCTTAAAACAATCTGAATCGAGAATTGTTCGGAACCGGAATCAAAACGTGGAATCGTAATCAGAACCGGAATCAAAACGTGGAATCGTAATCAGAACTGGAATCGTTCAATTTCAAACGATGCCCAACTCTAGTCACCAGCATGGGTTGATTTTTCTGTGTGTAAAACAAAGGACGCTCTCGCCATCTGCAAAACATGCACTGCAGAAGTTCCACAAGGTGGAAAGAAACTGTCCTCATTCAACATAACTAAACTGATCAGCAATTTAAAGCTGCATCACAAATATTTTTGGAACGAATATGAGGCTACTGCTAGCGCGTAGGCTTAAGCTAATGTAAACAAACATAAACTAAGCTAAGTTGCGAGGCAGAAAAATGTCATCACATGTAATTGACTTTCCGATGATTGAATTTAAAGGGGAATATCAGAATTTCGCGCTAGCTTAGCCACTCCGGAGCCCTCAAACTAACAAATATCTGACAAACTGCTTGGAATTTGTTGAAATCAACTCCACCGACCAATTAAACCCCGCTAACTCTAAGATTAAGCCTAATGTCAAAACTTGTGAATTTCGGGTTATGGTCAACAGAATATCAGTGCCAATGTAAAACAATGCAAACTGACGCCACAATAATCAACAACACACAAGTGGATTGTACAGTGCAATAAACACAAAGGTGGTGGCGGGCGCGGGTGCGCGTGCAGCCGTGCACATTAACAAATGGAAGTCCTCCTCTCAACACACACGCGGTCAATTTGGCCACAAAACGTTGCGGCAACTAAGCACTTTACACACAATCGGACTTACAAGACATTCCACAGATGCCAAACGAACACATCACCTCACGGGATTAATGTGCAGCACGCATATGATGTAAACAAAGCTTGCCAACTTGGAGCGACGACTGCCCGTCGTTGCTACGGCAAAGCTACGAAACGGCCGTGCATGTAGGGGGTCCAACCTTTTGCTGATACCCTCCAGAATGAAGGAAAAATACCTTCATTCATGGATATCCACAGATCAACATTCCCTCGCAACGTCTCAACACTTGGCGCATCAGTCCCACAACACATGACGTGAGACCAAAACAGGAAATAGCTAAGAGGTTCTCATGGAAACACGTACCGGGAACCTTTTATTTTAGCATTTACTATTCAAAATGCTCTCCGTACATAACTACAATATTCTTCATTCTACATACGTTATGAGGCAATGAAAAAATGGTAACGCAGTAATCAGATTACTGGTGTAGAAAAATGAATGCGTTAGATTACTCGTTACTGAAAAAAGTAATCGGATTACAGTAAGGATTACAGTAAGATTACAGTACAACACTGACCAGCATGATGTAGATGTTGCACACAACGGCAACCTTATCCGTGACTTTGTGAAGGTATCGTATACTTTTTCTCGACAAAATTTGTAAGTGATGTGTATGATATTGTAGTTTTATTCACCCAACCATTGTGTACAGGTGCCGTGTCGCACTACGGTTGGAAGGGGGCAATGGACATTGTAGAAGTGAGTCACTAACCGTCAAATTATAGCTGTTTTAGAGGAATCTCACAATGTGAAAATGAGACTCCAGACCCTGGACAGAATGCTGAAGAACAAATTGTGGAGGAGACGAAATAATTTACTATTATAATTATGATTATGTTGCTACAACAATGCTAACTACTAAGCTCGTAGTACTCAGCAGTGTTGTTAATAACGGCGTTAGAATATAACGGCGTTGCTAAAGGCGTTATTTTCTTCAGTAGTGAGTAATCTAATCAATTACTTTTCTCATCTTGGCAATGCCGTTACCGTTACTGAGGCGGGAAAGGCGTGCGTTACTATGCGTTACGATGTTGGTTGACTGCCGCGAGAAAAGTCTGGAAAAAGACGGACTCACGGAGACGAGAGAGCAGAGCAGGAGTGGGGATGAGGCAAGGCAGTGTGAAGCCTTTGCAAACGCGATGCTACTATGCTAGGTGGCTCCAATAATACGTGACTTTAGCCGATAGCCTACAAACTACTCTCACAAACTACGCCCACATGACGTTTCGGTAAATATCACATATATATAGAACTAGATGTGAATGACAGACACGGCGGCATTAGCAACGTATATACCGTAATTTTCAGACTATAAGCCGCTACTTTTCCATCAGTATGAATCCAGCGGCTTATAGTCCAGTGCGGCGTATTTGTTGATTTATTTGAGTTAATAGGTAACACTTTATTTGACAGCGGCGTCATAGACTGTCATAAGACCGTCATAACTATGACATGACACTATCATGAGCATTAGTGAAGGCTTATGACAGATGTCATTAAGTGTCTTCCGGCAAATTATGTCACTAACTCCATTTATGTCCAGCTCGGATCTTTTACATCCATTCAAAAGGGAGATAATTTGCGGGATAACGCTAAATGACATCTTTTATGAGCATTCATTAATGCTAATGACAGTATCATGTCATAATTCTGATTGTCAAATGACAGTCTTATGGTGCTACTGTCAAATAAAGTGTTACCAAATACCTAAACAACTGGAACAGTAACTGAAGAAATAATTAGCACAGAACATGAATTTAGATTGTTATTTACATCTGTAACGCTGCAATGCATGCTCGGAGGCATGTTGGACAACAACAGTGTTGACAGCAGGTGACAGCAGAGGTTCACTGTCTCCACCAAAGGAACAGTCATGGCCAAATGAAGCTTCTTGAAGCAATGCTTCATGGTGGTTCATTTGGTCTTAGTATTCTTCTAATGCTTTATGTCCTGTATATTTGTTAACTCTTCTTATGATGTCGCTGTGAAATAAGGTGTTATCAGTTAGTGTCTTTTGGTATAAATATCCAATAATATAGTGAGGACAGCTGCGGTTTATAGTCCAGTGCGGTTTGTCTATAAACAAATGCGTTTTTGTGTCACATTTGGTGGGTGGCGGCTTATAGTCAGGTGCGCCTTATAGTGCGAAATTTACGGTAATAAAGAACTAGATGCGTTACTAAACAGCCGCCATCTTAATGCAGTAGACTTCTCATGAAGGCTCTGTTGTAGAAACCCTTCCTGGCAAACCTAAGTCACTTTTTATCTAAAATGCTCCTAAATCGGCAAAACTTAAATCTAACTTAAATGATGAAACAGTTTTAACACTTGCACATGTCAAAAATAGACAGAAGGGAACTAATGCAATAACTGGAGCAATTTTAACCACTTTAACAATTAAGTCACAACATTAAATGACTTCCACACATAGCAAAGGTTATTATCTAGTTATCGCAATATCCGCAATACCCCTGTGTCTAGGTAAGTTTAGGGTAATGAATTGGGCTAGGGGCAATTGTCCCAAAAACCCTTTAAACTTCAGATTGTGTGACCATTTTTATTTTTTTAGAAAAAAAAAACATGAAAATTATCACCAGTTACTTGTCAAGTAAATAATTACTTTTACATTCAGGTAACTGAGTTACTAACACAATTACTTTTTTGGAGAAGTAATTTTTAACTGTAATTAATTACTTTTTTAAAGTAAGATTAACAACACTGGTACTCAGTACGTCTAATGTTTGCGTAGGATAGTACAATTATGTTCAATTTGACTACCCAATCGTGTTTTGCGTCACAGCTTAGACATTAACTTCGCTAAACGTAGTTATCCAACGATAAAGGAATGGAAAACATCAAGTCAAACAGGAGCTTCTTACCTTTAATACACACGTGCAAGTTTTTTTGTGTGTTTGCAGGTGGAAAACGCTGTTAGGCAAGCAAAGAAACCTGATGTGCCCACAACCACACTTACTGTACATTGATTGACATATATCGAGACTACGTGCATTTTACTTTTTACACATGCTGCCTGAAGTTGTGGATGACTGATGGAAGGCTCCAGTTATGCTCCACCTTCGTTAATGTTTTTCTGATAACTGTTGCGCATGCACCAATTCTTATAAATAAAACAATGGACTTTTCAAAAAGTTTTATTGTGATGGATATCTGCAATAAAAAAAGAACATATGACTTGTGTTTACATTGGACATGGATGACGAGCTCATAATTAATTCACGCATTCGTTACATCGAGATTAAATTACTGTAACTCCCTACTTGCAGCTTGTCCTAAAAGTTCTCTAAAAGGTCTTCAGCTAGTCCAAAACGCAGCAGCAAGACTTTTAGTAGGAACTAATAGAAGAGAGCACATCATCTCTGTGCTCCAGGCCCTTTACTGGCTTCCAGTCGAGTTTAGAATTAAATTTAAAATCCTCCTTCTTACATTTAAGACCATTAATGGGTTGGGGCCATCTTATCTCACCGATACTCTGGTTCCATACCACCCCAACAGAAAACTCCGCTCTCAGAATGCAGGTCTACTGGTAGTTCTCAGGGTTTCTAAAAGTACTGTCGGAGCTAGAGCCTTTAGCCACCAAGCCCGTTTTATGGAATCAGCTTCCAGCTAATATTAAAGAAGCCGCGACAGTCTGCACATTTAAGATTAGATTAAAAATGTTCCTATTCGACAAAGCTTATGCTCAGGCTAGTTGAAGTCGGAGTAGACTCACAGTTTAGTCTAAGCTGCACTAGAAGCTATAATGCTGGGGGAAGTACAGCCACTGAGTTCTATCTCCTTTTTCTCACTCTACCTACCACTTGTCTTACTTTATTTCTATTTTCCAATGTTAATATCTAGTTGTCTAGTCTCTTCATCACTAGTCACCCGGTGTCCCTTTTCCCCCCTCCCCAGAGGGGAGGGGCTATTTTTCAGCTGCCGCCTCCTGACTGTCCGGACCCCTGGCTGGATGGACGTCCTCGTTGCTACCCCCATCTCATCTGGCTAGATGGACCTCTTCTTGTTCCTTTACTCCACTGCATCTTTACGAACTGTAATTTCGCCTGCTAATTCCCATTAGCAGTCCTGGGGCTTTCTGCCTATCCGTCATGGGAGTGGATCTCTCCTGACTGTGGTACTCCCCAAGGTTTCTCATTTTCTCCCAAAGACTCTGGAGTTTTTCCTTGCCGACATGGAGGGTCTAAGGATGGGGGATACCCAGGACTTGAACTTTATTTATTCATCTTTGCTGCTTCATTTGCTGTTTCTGATTGTGTATCATATTGCATCTGCAAAGCCCTTTGAGACAACCTTGTTGTGATCTAGGGCTATACAAATAAAATTGAATTGAATAATAGTGAATAATCTAACTATAACCAGGTGAAAAATACCTTGTAGTATTTGCTTGTTACAACAAAATCCGTTGCAGCACTTCTGCATTCGGAAACTGACATATTATTTGTAATTTTGCCTTATTTTTGTCACTCACGTGGCCGGCTGGCGTATCAATCTACACCTTATATTAACAAAGGCTGCACACATTGTTAGAGTTTTGTCCACGAATGATCAACAAAGTGATAAGAACATATACTATGTAACGGGGGTAAATATGCTTGTTAAATTATGCCGGAAGTGACGCGTCATGAATCGCTCGCGGAAAGGGATGTGGGCGCAAGAAAGGCAGGGATGTCATAATAATTGCCAATAATAGCAGTCCACCTGTGTCTATGATGTTTGGAACGCCAGTGATGAGAGCTGCAACCCGTCACATTGAGAAGAAGTGGACACGGCACCTGTACCCAATGGTTGGGTGAATAAAACTACAATATCATACACATCATTTACTTCATTTTGTCGAGAAAAAGTATACGATACCTTCACAAAGTCACGGATAAGGTTGCCATTGAGTGCAACATCTACATCATCGGCTGGAGGCTACAAGTAAGTACGCTTGTGTGTAAGGGCTCCGAGAAGTAAAAAAAATAAATAAATAATTTTTTTTTTTTTTTTTTTGCAGTGGCGGAAACGGGCACCAGCAAGTAAAAAAAAAAACTTTTTTTTTTCTACTGGCGGAAACAGGCAACAGAAAGTTAAAAAAACGTTTTTTTTTCTACTGGCGGAAACGGGCAACAGCAAGTTAAAAAAAAACTTATTTTTATACTGGCGCAAATGGGCTTCTTGTTTTGTTGAAAAAAAAAGTTTTCATACTTTTTTTTGTTTTTTGTGGTGGGAATGGGCTTCCATAAAAAATAGAACTTCCACGGCCCAAAAATACAATCAAATAGTACAGTATTCAAAACATGACCAAACGATTATCCTCGCCAGACACAGATTACCTCCATATAGGGTTGTTCCGATCATGTTTTTTTGCTCCCGATCGGATCCCGATTGTTTTAGTTTGAGTATCTGCCGATCCCGATATTTCCCGATCCGATACTGTAGCCATTTAACTTCTGCCCAAATGCATGATGGGAAGTGCAACCACGACTGTGCGTTGTGGTACCAATTGATATATCTTCTCTGCGTTGGGAAATAACATAGGGTGTTAAGAAAAAGATCAACTACTACCTTTCTTCCCCACATTGCTTCCCACGATTATTCAAATCATTGGGAGAGGGATTGTAAGGCTTTAGCCATTTAAATAAAGGCTCCAAAGGCTGCCAAAATTCACTGTACCCATTTTACTCTGCCTTTTCTATATACCGTATGGATAAAACGGAGCCATTATAGATTGAACGCAACAATGCATGAGTGGGTCGTGCAGCGCATGCGTTAATTGTGTTAAATATTGTAACGTCATAAATGTAAAAAAATATTAATTCTCGCTGTGAAAGCAATAAATTTGATAACCCTACCTTAAGCTTAAACTAAAGACTCTGGAAGAGTGTAACACATTATGCCTGTAACGTTAAATACAATTAGAAAATGATTTAATTAAAAATATATATATATATTTAAAAAAGGCATGTCCGATATTTTTTTGCCAATTCCGATACTTTGAAAATGACGTGATCGGACCCGATCGATCGGGACATCTCTACCTCCATAGGCACCTGAATTAGCCGATTGACGTATTTTTTTAGGGGAATGGGCTCAATTATTGTCATAGATGCCCAAACCAGCAAAGTGTGCGGGCAGAAAACGAAGACATTTTGTTAAGTTACAAAGCACGGAAATTAAACGAACCTTACCTGAAAAAAGACGAACAAAGTTCGCCACACCGCGAACATGGTGGCCCTCATCTGCCCGGGAAGACCCAAAGCCCCAAGCCGCCTGCCTGAACAGATACCGACAGTTTCTGTAGCCCCTTAGTCACAAAAATGGACTAGGGATAACATCAATGTTGAAATACGATCTGTATCGAGCCTCGATGCTGCACTGTTACAACTTCCTGTTGCTGCTACAACTCTTCTGTTTCTTCTCCCTCTATCAGCCACAACGTCTCCCCTCTGACCAACTCTTCCTCTCTTTCTTCTTACTTCCTCTCCCACATTCAGTAGTGGATGAGGTACTCACTCTTTTTACTTAGGTAAAAGGTAAAGATGTTGGGTCCGATCACGTCATTTTCAAAGTATCGGAATAGGCAAAAAAATATTGGACATGCCTTTTTCTAATATATATATATATTTTTAATTAAATCTAAAATCTTAAATTTAATTAAACCAGTCTTTAGTTTTGGCGTAAAGTAGGGCTATCAAATTTATCGCGTTAACGGCGGTAATTAATTTTTTAAAATCACTTTAAAATATTTAACGCAATTAAAGCATGCGCTGCACGACCCACTCACGCATTGTCGCGTTCAATCTATGATGGCGCCGATTTACCTATATTTAGAGCTAATTAAAAGGCAGCGTATAATGAGTAGAGTGAATTTTGGCAGTCTTTGGAGCCTTTTTTTAATTGGCCAAAGCCTTAAAATCCCCCCCTCAACAATTAGAAATATCGTGGGAAAGCAATGTGGGGAAGTAAAGTAGTAGTTGAGCTTTTTCTTTACACCCTATGTTATTTCCCAACGCAGAGAAGATATATCAATTGGTACCACGACGCACAGTCATGGTTGCACTTCCCATCATGCATTTGGGCAGAACAGTTAAATGGCTACAGTATCATTTACTGAAAGCTCAACAAATACACTAGATGGCAATATTTACTCACAATATACAAAGTCACATTTATCCTTTAAGAATGACAAGTCTTTCTATCTGTGGATCCCTCTCACTGAAAGAATGTTAATAATGTAAATGCCATCTTGAGGATTTATTGTCATAATAAACAAATACAGTACTGGTGTACTGTATGTTGAATGTATATATTTGTCCGAGTTGAATTCATTTTTTTCTTAATGCATTACCAAAATGTATATGATCGGGAAAAATTATCTGGAATGATTGGAATTGAATCGGGAGCAAAAAAAAAGCAATCGGATCGGCAAATATCGGGATCGGCAGATACTCAAACTAAAACGATCGGGATCGGATCGGGAGCATAAAACATGATGGGAACAACCCTAGTAAAAGGGTAAAGCTGACTTTAGTGGTCCCTAACTGTCAACCAATCATATGCATTTCCTTTCATCTAACCATAAACCCCTACCAGTCTCGTCATGCTTTTACGGAGCCCCCCGGGTGCCAGGGTAGAAAAAAAAAAATCATAGCTAATCTGTACCCACAGATTACTAATCTTTACCGAAAATTTAGCAATCTGTGGGTACATTTTAGTAATCTGTACCCACAGTTTACTAACCTGTACCCACAGTTTAGCAATCTGTGGGTACATTTTAGTAATCTGTACCCACAGTTTACTAATCTATACCCACAGATTACTAAACTGTATCCACAGTTTACTAATCTGTTCCCACAGTTTAGCAATGACCTGGAAACAGTAGCCACCAATGTTTGGTGGGGACTCCAAACGCCGAGGGACCGACCGACAAGCACCTGCACATTTTTCCCTTTGCTCCCGATCCGATCGTTTTAGTTTGAGTATTTAGCATTTAGATGAATATATACATATATACAAGCTTTTCAAGGTCCTGGAGTGGCCTAGCCAGTCTCCAGGTCTCAACCCCATAGAAAATCTGAGGAGGGAGTTGAAAGTCTGTGTTGCCCAACGACAGCCCCAAAACATCACTGCTCTAGAGGAGATCTGCATGGAGGAATGGGCCAAAATACCAGCAACAGTGTGTGAAAAGCTTGTGAAGAGTTACAGAAAATGTTTGGCCTCCGTTATTGCCAACAAAGGGTACATAACAAAGTATTGAGATGACCTTTTGCTATAGACCAAGTACTTATTTTCCACCATGATTTGCAAATGAATTATTTAAAAATCAAACAATGTGATTGTCTGGTTTTTTTTTTCCACATTCTGTCTCTCATGGTTGAGGTTTACCCATGTTGACAATTACAGGCCTTTCTAATATTTTCAAGTGGGAGAACTTGCACAATTAGTGGTTGACTAAATACTTATTTGCCCCACTGTATTTACTGCCATTTATCCCCTTTCTAGGGCCTATTTTTGGTAATAAAAAATAACAACAACTAAAACATATATATTGATATTTGCTATACAAATGTGGCCAACATGACCCAAAATGTGAGTTCCCTGTATGTGGACATCAGTTCACAATGATATATTTATAAATTATTCATTCATACTGCATGACGTTCGGCGGGGTGCTGCAGTTTATCCCAGCTTCTCAAGGGCAGTAGGTGTGGTACACCCTGAAATGGTTTTTAAAAACAATATTCAAAAAATTAAAATGAATTAAAAAAGAACTTTGGTTATAGCCCCCAATAACACGCTAAAGTTGTTTTCTCTATTAGTTTTTTTTTTTTTTTTTTTCAATTTCATATAATGTAACTCACTGCCTGCCATTGGCATCATCGATGGACTGGCTGCGAATGCTCAAGTTTCAGTGCAATTGAAAATGTATACACACCTCAAATGAGTGTTAGAGATGAAACTAAAATAAAACTATTTTAATGACCCATAAGAGATCTTTGAAACAATTCTATGACAATGTTCACTGCAGTTATTCTTTCTTGTGAAATGCATTCATAATTGACTCAAGTAATAGGAATGTTTCCCTCAGTCAGAAAGTAATTTTGTTTCCACTGCCTGGATGCTAGATGACTCATTTTCAGTGGGTTAACAGTACCGACTGTATTTGTAGCAAAGGGTACTTATGACGAATACACTCATGTTGTATACAGTGTCAAATACAGTGCCCTCCATAATTATTGGCAACCTTGAAAAAGATGTGTTTTTTAGCTTCTAATATGTATATTTTTAGTTCAAATAATATGGGACCTTAATGGAAAAAAAGAGAAAAACCCAACCTTCAATACATGTGCGTTCATTCAGTGGGGAAAAAATCCTACATAAAGAAAAAATTATTTGACATCAAATAATGTGTGTCACAATTATTAGCATCCCTGGTGTTAATACTTTGTACAACCCCCTTTTGCCAACAAAACAAGGTCTGGGGACTGAGATGGCCATGGGAGGAGCTTGATTTTGTGTCTGGTGAACCATTTCTGTGTAGATTTAGCCATATGTTTAGGGTCACTGTCTTGCTGAAAGACCCAGTGACGACCCATCTTCACCTTTCGGGCAGAGGGCAACAGATTTTGATTTAAAATATCCTGGTATTTGAAAGCATTAATGATGTCATGCACCCTAACAAGGTTCCCAGGGCCTTTGGAAGCGAAACAGCCCCACAGCATCACTGACCCACCCCCATACTTCACAGTGGGTATGGGGTGCTTTTCAGTTTGCACATTTTTTGTGGCACGCCAGACCCACTTAGAGTGTTTGTTGCCAAAAAGCTCAATCTTGGTCTCATCTGACCAAAGCACACGGTCCCAGTTGAAGCCTGGGACCGTGTGTATTTTTGTGTAAGACCAAAATACACCAAAGCACACGGGGTGCTAATAATAGTGATGTATAATTTTATGTGGGATTTTTTCCCCACTGAATGAATGCACTTATGTTGAAGGTTGGATTTTTCTCTTTTTTTCTATTTAGGTCCCATATTATTTGAATTAAAAAAAATATATTAGAAGCTAAAAAACACATCTTTTTCAGGGGTGCTAATAATCATGGAGGGCACTGTATGTTGACGTGATTTTTTTTTTGGGGGGGGGGGGGGGGGGGGGAGTAAAATCACAATCTTATACTGCCTGGTGAATCAAGGCTGAATTTTGGGGTGATGATTCAAGTCCGGATCGAGTTTCGAGTCCAACAACATTTGACAAATTTTGATACAAGATCTTTATTTTGGATTCAACAGTGATACCATTTAGCTAATGTGATTAAAATTTAAAATGTACTGTATAAAACTCACTTTTATTTAGTTACTCTACAATACATTCCATATTTGAAAGAAAACTGCTCTGTGTATGTAAAAAATACCAATTGAAGCTAGTCATGTTATGAAAATCCAATTATGTAAATTATAGAATTGTCGTTATTAAAACTTGGCTTTCAAAAATAAATAAAAAGGATGAACAAGAACGCAAAAATCATTGAGTACAATAACAGCAATGTTCCAAATGTAATGTGCGTTTTTTTAAAAAACCCAGAATATTAATAATTTATAAATGGTCTTTTCAACAACCAATCTTGGTCATCACAAATTGCTCGTGCAGTAAAGCTTTTCAGGTATTTTCAGCACTCTCCTTACAATGCTGTTGTGTAAACAAAAAGCTGCTTTTATTAAAAACAATCATGTGAACTGGGCCCCTTTGTATTCAATTTGAAACGTTTTCGGACGACATTTTCAAATCAATTTGTGTTATGTCATAGAAACATTGGGATCTTTATTGCTTGAAATTCAATACTGTTGGATCAAATGTTATGCTCTGATCATTTTGTACTGCCATGTTTCCACGTAATTCAACTACTGTCATTGTTACATTACTAATCAGAAATAAGGAACTGAAAGCAAAATAGTTCCTTCAGATCATGGGAACTGCCATCTTATTTGAAGAATTTCTGGTAATGCAGACGTATGAATGATGAAAATGCAATTATGCGATGTTATCACTTGTACTTCTCTCCCACTCATCATGCACCCTCTGACAGAAGGACAGAGGTCTGTGGGTTGAAGAAGACAGGCCCATTTACATTAGCCACCACTTAAAGCGGAAATGTGAAGTAAGGCTGGCCAACCATGTTTTTGAATAACATCAATGGCTAAACAGTTCTAAAAATATTGTCGTTATTTTTTGTAACGCAACCCTTCCAGATTCTTTGTTTAACCCATTGCAACGCCCTTGACAACGAAAATGCTTTTCTTCGGCAATCTTCGGAAATGACGTCACACAGGGTAGTGCGATGGAAGCCCGCCATAGAACAGTATTGTTTTTAAATTGCTTCTCGGTAAGATGCCACGGCGGTGTGTGGCGATGTTTTGTTCTCACTCAAATGAAAAGTTGTATGAGTGGCCAAAGGATAGCAGGGCACGTAAATGGACCGCCCGGCGGAGAACAATTTACAGTTCGTTCCCCGGAGGAGGGCGGCTGCAGTTGTTGTGCAGCTAATGTGCATGAGGAGAGCTTTTTATATGCCTATCAATGATCAAACGTAAGTAGTCCTTTATTTAAAGAAAGTTTGTAGTGTTTACTTTGTAATCGTTGTATTCATATTTGACATAATGCAAAACAAGTTGTTTACTCACTTCCTCGTAAGTCCAATGGCCCCACAGTCATAGGGCTTGTTTTGGCCAATATCCACGGTGAATGGGAACCTTTTGAAAAAGGCGCAGACGCCTCTCCCTCATAAAGCAAGATTTTTCTGCAGCCGTTTGGCTGGCGTGATGCGAAAAATAAACGTATTAATCCACAAAATCAGCTGAATCCTTTGTCCTCATACACAACAGTACGGCTGTTTAGTGAAGAGGACGCCTTCACCCGTACACGTCACAGCGCCCTCCTCCTCAATGCAAGACTGAAGCCGGAAGTCACTCATTTTCATGGCGCGGGATTAAAAAAACTAAATAAATATAGCGATCGCTTCCACACACATCCAAGCGGTCCATATCATTCAGGAGCATAACAAACCGCGTGTATTATGAAATAAACATGCTTTTTCGTGTCACATCCACTTTAAACGAATTGAGAGAAATGCCTTATACAAGAGGTAAACAGTACCAAAAAATAAAAGGCTAATTATTTTTATGTGGGAAAAAAATTCCATCAACTTGTTATTGAATCCTGTACCATAGAACTAAACAATTTATTAACTGGACTGCCTGAAAGAAAATGGCTATGCTCCTTGAACCCACTGAAGTGGTCTTCACCAAATTCTTCCACTCATTTTTCTAGTTATCCCATTAATGCTGTAGCTACAAAAGTTTTAGGCCACTACTGAGAGTTCACGACAGACATCAGCAATAGTTTTATTCATGCACACCTGCACCTACAGTATATTGTTATTTTTGTAAAACTGAACTTCGCAAACACGCCACACCAAAACACTGCACTCTTCTGTTTTATACACCAAAACACTGCACTCTTCTGTTTTATTAGCAACAGGACTATCCCAGTGTGAGACATTTGCTGGCTCCCAGTAGGACATTTAGTTAATCATTAACTGCCAAGTTAATATTTTTTTTTAACTGCTGGCAAGTGAAGAACGTGAACCTGCAAGTTTTTTTTGTTCTGTTTTTTAAAAGGAATGATGTCATTCAGTCTATGGTAGCTCCGTTTTCAAAGTCATGCAGGATTGCAGTTACAATTGGAAAAAAAAAAAGTTAAAAGTACACATTAAATTTGTTATATTTTTCTTTGTATATATATTTGATATATACACAGTCATTCTAAAAGAATGTCTTAAAATCATGACACGATATGTCAAAAACGAAAAACATTACAAAAAAATCAGTTGAACATAACTTCGTTTGATTTCATGTTTTGTTTTTCATGTCTAGTGCAGTACTCAAATGTGGCTATCACCAGCAGCAAGGACACATTAAGCTTATATGAGTATTTCTCCCAAATCAACATGATGGACTGCAACAGGAATTCAATGTAAAACATGAAGTTACGTTCAACACATATGTCCAAGCCTAACTTTTGTAACGCTTCTCGTTTTTGACATATCGTGTGATGATTTTCAGACATTCTTTTTGAATCGCCTTGTATCAAAGTCAAACACTTATCTGCCTTTATCTGAGAGTTTAGATTTGAATACACACTAAAAATCATTCAACACATTTTAAGAACGTTAAATGCAAGAACAGGTCCAAACTGTTCCACTCCAACTCATTTGCTCCCAAAAATGTTTAAATATGTTCTATTTTTACTTGTTTCAGTGTCCCAAAGACGCATTTATATGTCTTTTACGTTTTTTTTTATTATTATTTTTTTTTTAATAAGAGACATCTCTGGGTTCTGATTTAATTTAGCTCCAAAGCACAAAGCTGAAAATCAGTTTTAAAGCAATAAAACTGGCCACTGGATGGCAGTAGCGCATTTGGTAAGACCCGTAACCCATTTCAATGGCAATGGACAGCCAGGCCGCACGACCGGGGCGCCAGCGGAAGACGACCGAATGGAGAACAACCCAGATGACACCCGGGATGCCAGGTGCTGGACGACCAAGCAGAACGACCGGGACCACCAGTGCAGCGGACGATGCCGTTGAGTCCGTGCTGCTCGCCGAGCAGACCCAGCAGAGAAAAAAAATCCATCTTTATGAGACAGGTGGCGTTGAGAGAAAAGTTTACCCGGCTCTCGCGGCGACAACTCTCAGTTAGTTATGCGTAAATAAATTGTTACTTTGCTATCAAAAGCTCTATTTGTCTTGTTGTTTATGTTATTTTGTAAAAGGAAAACATTATTCAGATGTTTGGGATGTAACTAAAGCAAAAAATAACTGTGTTAAAGTCAAAGTTATGTTTGAAATGTATGCTTTCACAAAAAGCTCAATTTCTCTGTGTGTTCATCAGAAATTGCTCAAACTAAGCTATTTTCTAATTCTGATTTTTAAAGAATGCAAAAAGATATGAACTTACTTTTTTTCCTGCTGAAAGAAGAGAGTCTAATCTTTCTTTTGGTGGGTTCCATGTTTATTAGCAATAGAACAGAATTTTCTGTGGGCCTTGCAAAATCAGTCGAGATGGACGATACCAGTGATTTTGGATTCGATCCGATACCAAGTAATACCAACGCCAAATATTGCGATCCCGATCCGATATCGATACCAGAAGTTCATATTCTAAATATATATATATATATATATATACATATATACACAGTGGGGAGAACAAGTATTTGATACACTGCCACCATTGGCAGTGTATCAAATACTTGTTCTCCCCACTGTATATACACTCACCGGCCACTTTATTAGGTACACCTGTACTGCTCGTTAACACTTTATTTCTAATCAGCCAATCACATAGCGGCAACTCAGTGCATTTAGGCATGAAGACATGGTTTAAGACAATCTCCTGCAATTCAAACCGAGCATCAGTATGGGGAAGAAAGGTGATTTGAGTGACTTTGAACGTGGCATGGTTGTTGGTGCCAGAAGGGCTTTTATTTTGTTACTTCCGGTCTCCTGTCATGTGAATTTGCATATTAAGCTAAATATTTAGTTCCGCTCATTTCCTGATTTAACATTTAGGATATAGGATATAAGTTTAAGATTTAAATTAAATATTTAGTTCTGGATTTAAACAATCAGGTCCAAAACTTTATTTAAAAATGAATATTTAAGTTGCTAAATAATGTTGTAAATGTGCAAAAAAAAAAGTGACTAAAAATTTCACACCATATTAAACACTGTGTGGCGCTAAATGTGAGAAAATGTTGTCGTAATTCTGAGCATGTGCTGCTTTACAAACGGCGCCCCATATAAAAATTGACAAAGAAAATATATTAATTCCAGATATCGATACTTTTGCTTGGGGATCGATACCTAAAATTTAACGCGCTGGATCGAAATATTGATATTTTGGTATCGATCCGCCCATCCCTAAAAATCAGTCAAAATCCAGTAAAACAGCCGGGAGCGAAGGGCCTTGCTCCGGTGAAAATGGCTGGGAGTGAATGAGTTAAGAGGGAATCGTTTGAAAACCTCAATCTTTCTTGAAGTCTAGAAGTCAAATTTGAAGGCTGTTAGCTATTTTGTCTTGCCATGGCAACACAACACAAAGCCCACAAATACAGTGGTCTTAGTTTATTACACCCTAAATGACTATTTAATCAATTTCTCTTCAAAACAGTACCATATTTTCTTCCAGTATTGGTTTGGTGATTATGATGCGGGAAGAAGTCCATTAGCAGAACAGAAAGTAGACACTCATTACATCAGAGTCTCCCATTGCTGGTGGACATGTGGAGGAGTGTTATTTATCTCTATGTCTAGAGCTGACTACAAGCATAAAAGTGCTACCATCACCCAGTAAGACTGGACTTCCTGTTAAAAGCCCATTATCAGGCAGCTCATAAGCTTTTAGTTCTCATACAATCTTCATAGTAGCTTTGCCTTTCAGTCTATAGAACTTCCCAGCTTGTGGAAACTTTGACATACACTTATTGTGCATTAAAGTTTTTGTCTGCTATACTTGAGTAGTGGCATTTCAATCAAGTTGTTTGAAGCTAAAAATCTCGCAATGAATGAATGACATGCTTGTCAACCGTAGAAACAGTGAATAGTATACCACAAAATTTTCTGTTTGGAAAAGAGACAAGGTAAAGGAAAGAGCAGATTTCATATGTAAAGGGTTAGCCATAGTGGAGCTATATTGCAGACCGACCAAATTTAACAAGCAATTATATATAGAAAGAGGAATGAATTAAAGGTAACATTCTTGGAGAAATACCCCTCAATGTCAAGTTATAATTCTCATATATTGACAAAGATGAGGGAACCCCGAAGAACAAGAAAATAGCTAATTAGCCACAGCATACTAACTTAACTGAATAGAAGAAAACAGAACAACAAGTACTAACACAACAGATAACCTATCTTTCTCTGTACATATATAAGCCAAAATAAAACAAGAGGCAAATAATTGACATTAACATAGAGTAGACTTACAGAAATATGTGTGGAGCACAACTAGCACATAGCAATAGCATAAACGTCTCATTCAACTAGTACTACCAACTCTCCCACTGTTGAGATGAATAACATTACTATGGAACGGCGCTGCCCCCTAGCGGCCGGTGGCCTTCTCTTCAGTTCTAATGAAAAATGATTGAATATACAGTATTTTAAAAGGGGGTCTTCCGATGCAGTATTGTTTCATATGGGAATGGATAGATTATGCCATAATGTGAGAAATGTTGCACCGTCTTAATCCAACCGTTTTATCAGTCGAAAGGTGGCAACTGCCCGAGGGTAAAGCCTGAGTTATACTCCCGCGTTGCGGTGACGGCGCAGCGACTACGGCATCATTCGACATTCGATAGTTCTGCGGTGAGGGAACGCGTTGCTCTGTAATTCACCGCCAAGCCACTAGAGGGGGGTGGCGTTATGTTTGTACGGTTTTGGGGCATGCTTGTTGACTTCCGCTAGTCTAGTTTAAGGGAGAAAAAATTAAAAAATGCAAGATGGAACTCTTTAAAGTAAATATTCTGCTCATCAACACTGAATAAATATTGAACATACAACTGTTGAGGGGCAGGCGACGCAGAAGACGGTTTCAAGGCGGTCTGGCCGACTTTTGATGCCGCACAGAGACTTGGATGGAGAGCGCTAGCTGTGGCAGCTAGCTTCAAACTGCGTCGAGCGCTGCGTTTAAGGTCTGCAAAGCCCTCCAGCCCGATTTGTTTGCCGTGTCCTACAACCAGAGGCGTTGCGTCCCATTAGGCAAACCAGGCAATTGCCTAGGGCCCCCAGCCAGTAGGGGGCCCCAGAGGGCCGACAGATTTAGCACAAGCAGCTTTACAGCACTGTCGCAGCGACAAGTGTAGGGAGTGTTTCAATACCATGGAATCATTTGGCAGATTATCTATCGATTCCGTTATCAATCCCAATCAGCACTAACCATGTCACGTAGATTATACATGTTTAAGAAAGCCCAATCAGCTATTGATACTGCATGATTGTTTAAAGAATCACCAAGTACTCTCTGGAAAGTCCCTGCCGAATTTTTTTATGTTGATTTTCACAGGCCACCTCATTATTCATGTGACTACTTAAAGAAATGGGTATTTTTCCCAAAAAGTCTATTAATGGGTCTATCGTATTCGTCGCCAAATACTCTATATGAAAAATATAACATATATGCATCGAAAATAATCCTCAATAATTTTATTAGCAAATTTAATACTCATTTCGGTCGGTAGTCCACCAATCAGTGGTTTTTACAGAATAATTTGAATTTGGTGGGTCGTAGGGCTAATCTGACTCCTGATTTCACACAAAGGTATATACCTCCGCATCCGATGGTGGTATTTTTGTGTTGCTACTCTTTCTTCTATTGCTCCAAGTCCAACTGTCCCCCCCTTACTTGCACACGCTCGAAGGGCCCCATGTTGCTTGTTGCCTGGGGCCCCCAGGGACCCTTGCTACGCCTCTGCCTACAACCAGCCAGTGGGAAGCCATAGCAGATTTCTGGCGTCTATGGAACTTCCCAAGCTGCGTTGGGAGGCTTGATTTTAACGTTATCATAAAAAGCACTGAGGCACTCTCAATCAGTGATGATGTATCGTGTGTGAACTGTCTGTTCTTGAAAATTAAAGATCAAAACAACTTTTTTGACACCAAATCTGTGCTTTATTCTTTATATACTGGAAGTGTGACACGTAAATAAGTCCCAGACTCACAACAAACATATGTACACAATAAATGATGAAGTGCACCAACCAAAAATACGACATAAAGTGATTAAAAGTTGGCAGTTTTTGGCTGACTGGGTCACCGCTTCGTGTGGCCACTTGATTCCGAACACACACGTCTCGGTGGTTCTTCCTTTTTTTTTTTTTTAATCGGTGACCTTGCCATTTGGCAATCACAATAATGTCTTGACGAGACTTGCTCTTCGATGATACTCGCGTCGGCTTGGTCCATTTTTGCGTGTAGAAAATAATGTTTGATTCTATTCTACAATGGCGGTGATCTCGCGCTGAACCGGAAACAACAGTCCAAGCGGACCAATCACAGTCCGTTTCTGCCACGTCATACGCGTCTACGCGACGCGAAGGTTAGAAAATTTGAGTGATGCGCGTCAGCCTACGGCGCAGGGTCGTAACTCGGGTCTTCCTTGACGGCGCAGGACGCGGAAGTATAACTCGGCCTTAAGGCCTGTCAGACTGAGAAGTATTCAGGCCACACCCTGTTCCTTAACCCCTTTTTATCCCGGTTGTTTGTGTTTAGCTACTGCTCTTTTGTCTTAGCCCATGCAGTGTAGGTGTGGCTTTACAATTACAGTCATTGATGTGTAAATAAGGGATGAATCCACAATAATAACAAAGATCGGGAAATCAGAATCATGCTATTTAATTTAAAGTACACAGAAAACATTTTTCCGAGCACTGATACATTGTCCAAATTTGGTATCATGAAATAACCCCCTCCTGCCCCCAGGTTTTCCTTCAGACTCTGATTACCACACACTCATAGGTGACCTCAGGGCCAAGCTGGCATCCTCTTCTTCAGCGGAAAAAGATAAGGTAAACTCACAACCGGGAAGAAATTAACGTACTCATACTGCTTACTCAAAGGGTATGTAATGCCCTGGGGAAATTTTAATATTCCATCATTTATCCATAAATGCATGCCTTTTGTATTCATATCATGCCACTTCGTGTAATTACACACAAGAAAATGAGAGAAATTTGGCTCGATTGTCAAGCTAAAACGACCGGCGCCCGAGATCTGACAGATTGTGTGCGTGACGTCACGACAAGTGAAGAGAGTGCCACCGGCCACTAGGGGGGCAGCGCCTGTCTGCATCAATATAATTCCTTCTAGTGAGGGGAGAATTAGGGGTGTTTTGAGCTGTTTATGCTGATGCATTGTATTCGTCCTGCACATATTCCAGGTTCCCTCATGAAGAAACACCCCTCGTTGTCAATAAAAGAGAATTCAGAATTGACAGTGAGGGGTATTTCTTCAACAAGAAAAAGGCTCAGTGCTTTAATACTGAATGGCGGCGATGAAGGCAATTTCGTTTCTAGTTTCAGCGACGAATCCGACGTAGAAGGACGTAATGAATGTTCATCTAATGGTGACGAGGAGAGTTACGAAGCTTTGATTGGTGTTTTAGGTTACCAATTTGAGCCCAAACGAACGCCAATGCAGCGTAATTAAACGGTCATTGAGGGGAGCAATGACACTGATGAAACATTGGCAGCAGATCGTGTGGGAAACACCAATGATTTGTTTTGCATTTCTTTTTGTGAAGCTGATACACCGTGACTGCAAAATAAAGGAATGCATAGAATAATTATCATTTATTGCGCTATCATAGCTTTTCGCTCTGCCAACAGACACAAATATGAATGGGATCAGAGGGTTTGTTCTATATATTTTACGAACGATCATTTATACATGTGTCCAGTCCTGTATCCAATGCGTGACATTTTTTTAATTATAAAAGAGTACTCACTCTGGCCATTTCGAGCTTGGCTGCTCCCCTCCTTTGCTTAGCTTTAGCCTCCTTTACCAGTCATCGTCCTCTTTCTTGATATCTCGGGACATTTAGGTGGCTGCACCTGTATGATCGGCACCGCATCTCCTTTGAGCAGCAATCTTTTAGCAAATCCCGATTTCTCTTGTCCATAGTTCGAGAAGCTTTCAGGTGGAAAATGCGTACCACAGAAAAATTAGCCCTCTTTGCACGGACGAACTTTACCCATTGTCTGTGTAGTCCAGCTTTTTTTTTCGCGTTCAGGAACTCATGGATACTATATTCCGATAAATAACTATTTGTACACCACATAGCACAGCGGTTTTGAACCATTTTTGTGATGTTTTGGTCAAACAAACCCCAACGCTACTCTCTCGTCGTTAAAAAACAATGGCACCTGGCTCCGCCTCGACTGTCAATCACTTGTCGTGACGTCTCCGCCCCATTCGGCTGTTTCCGGAACACTTTCGGAAATGTTCGTCATTTTCGATCTATTTTCGATAATTGCTCATTAAGGTGATTGATTTTTTTGGGTAACTTTATCAATATTTGTTATCTTGGCACATAACGGTTCTATTGATGTCTCACACCCCCTTTGCCGCTACGTACTGTTTAACATGGACACATAATTTAGATATACACTGATATGAGCCATGCTATAGTTGAAGAGCTGCATGTTGCGTTAGATTTTCTCACACAAAAATTGTCTTGGGGTTACATGGTGGTTAGTGGCTGGTACATTCTCCCCACAGTTCTAGTCTTGTCACTTCCTCTTAAAAAAAGAAATGCATGATAGCATAAATGAAGAGTCTTTATCGTTCATAGAAGTGAATGTTAATGTTTTTTTGTCTGTCTGTACGCTGCAATTATTTTGGGGGGGGGGGGGAACAAATAAAATGTGTTCTAATGCGTTCAAAAGTACTTCAGGAGAGCTTGCTGTCGTTTGTTGGAAAACTGAGAGTGGAATCCAAATGAACGTCAAGACAAAGGGACCCTACACGCTACAAACACACATGGGCAGGTTATGACCTGCAGTGATGTGATGGGTATGCCTGAATCATCAAACTTTTGACTATTGCACTACATCCTCTGCAGTGACTGCATCTACAGTTTACTGAAAAGAAGGTTCTATTCTGTCTGAACAGCCGTTCATGCTGTTAGGGTGTTAGTGTAATGAAATTAAAAAAAATATATATATAAATCCTCCAACTCATCATCAACCTCTAAAAGTATGTGACTGAAAACATTACAATGTCGCCATCTGCTGTTAAATATTAGTTTATCACGCAGAACATTAGTTTCATGTTCTCAGATGATTTCTACACAATCCAGGAAAGGCGTATTAGCGCTGGTTCTCAGTCCCACACGACAAAAATCTCAGAATTACGGAATGGCTACTCATACGTAATCATTTGAAAGTCACAGACTTCAAAGATTTTTGAGTCATACACCACTCATTCTTGAATGACCTTAAGAAACTGAAGCGAAGAATATCCTGTAACCGATCATGAATTATTTTTAAAATAATTAAATGTATTCGAAAAGCTGAAAATAAGCGAACCATGTAGCACTGACTTGCTGAGTTATATCATTTAAACTATTTTTCACCTCCTCAACTGGCAGGATGTTTGTTCGGTGGGCCTATATGAGGGAATTATGATAGGGCGTAGATTTGGTCTCAACATTGGTAGGACAATGTAACAGCATAACCTGCATGTACACGTTTTGCTGGGGACGGGACAATAATAAGACCAAACAGATCGGGTGAATGGGGGTCAGGGCTAGATTTCTCACGAATATAAACCTAATTAATTGATAGGCTAAATAATCAATGCAAAATGCATCTGTATTGACTTATACTAACTTCCATATGTATTGGTTCAGATGATAGACGGTTCCATTCAAACCTTTGATATACATAGCTTTTATTAACAAGATATTTTCCTAATAATTGTCCTGGTTTGTGTGTGTGTGCTTGTGGATGGTACCAGTCAGCAAGAATTTAGTGTGTCACTAGGTGCCACATTTCCTCATGTTAGCAATACTAACAACTATTGGGTTTGACATAAAAAAAATTGAGACAACATATGACACATTTCAGTTTTATTTCCAGATAATGGCGACATAATTGTAACAAAACACACATTTTTATCACAAAAGCATTTAAGTAATAAGTCGACTTATTGGTGTTTCGAGCCATTTACCTGGGTGCGAACTGGGTGTGCTTATGCTATAATACAGCTGAGCAACCAATTGCCCCATTACTAGGGTGACCATATTTTGATTTCCAAAAAAGATGACACTCGGCCCGGCCTCGAGATACTTAATTTTACTCCAAGTTCACTCAAAAGTGCCTATATCACATTAATATATTTAAAGTGTGCCACCTCTGTCTGGAGAGAAAAAAATCAGTTTTATTAAAAAAAAAATATATATATATATATAGTACTGTGCAAAAGTTTTAGGCAGGTGTGAAAAAATGCTGTAAACTAAGAATGTTTTCAAAAATGGAAGTGTTGATAGTTCATTTTCATCAATTAACAAAATGCAGTGAATGAACAGAACAGAAGCATTTTGTAAATTGATAAAAATAAACAATCATTTATATTTTTGAAAGCATTCTTAGTTTACATCATTTTTTCACACCTGCCTAAAACTTTTGCACAGCAGTGTGTATATATATTGCCATATAGTATATATTATGTGGCAAAATTATTTTTTTTATGGCAGCGCATTCTTTGACATTTTCTGCTACGGACCTTTAGTTTAGACAGAACAAGTGCAGTTGAAGTAAGCAGTGTGTCAAGTTAAAACTGTAAAAATCAAACCAGAGGAACCCACAGAATCTTCAAAAATGGATTCAGCACGATGTAGATGAAGCGTACATTTGTTCTTATCACTTTGTTGATTGTTCGTGGACAAACAATCTGTGCTAATATGAGGTGTAGATTGATACGCTGGCAACTTGAGTGACCAAAATGAGTTAAAATTACAAATATTACAGTTACTGAATGCAGAAGGTCTCACACAGATTTTGTTGTTTAAAGGAAATACTGCAAGGTATTGTTAATCTGGTTAGATTATAGTTATCATCACACATGTTCATACAGTGCCTCCATAATTATTGGCACCACTGAAAAAGATGTGTTTTTTAGCTTCTAATATTTTTTTTTAATTCTAATAATATGGGACCTTAATGGAAAAAAAGAAAAAATCCAACCTTCAATACAAGTGCATTCATTCAGTGGGGAAAAAATCCCACATAAAGAAAAAATTATTTGTCATCAAATAATGTGTGTCACAATTATTAGCACCCCTGGTGTTAATACTTTCCACAACTCCCTTTTGCCAACAAAACAAGGTCTGGGGACTGAGATGGCCATGGGAGGAGCTTGATTTTGTGTCTGGTGAACCATTTCTGTGTAGATTTGGCCATATGTTTAGGGTCATTGTCTTGCTGAAAGACCCAGTGAAGACCCATCTTCAGCTTTCGGGGAGAGGGCAACAGATTTTGATTCAAAATGTCCTGGTATTTCAAAGCGTTCCCAGGGCCTTTGGAAGTGAAACAGCCCCACAGCATCAATGACCGACGCCCATACTTCACAGTATGAGGTGCTTTTCAGCATGCGCATCTTTCGTGGCACGCCAGACCCACTTAGAGTGTTTGTTGCCAAAAAGCTTAGTCTCATCTGACCAAAGCACATGGTCCCAGTTGAAGCCTGGGACCGTGTGTAATTTTGTGTGAGACCAAGATTGATCTTTTTGGCACGAAAGATGCGCATGCTGAAAAGCACCTCATACCCACTGTGAAGTCTGGGGGTGGGTCAGTGATGCTGTGGGGCTGTTTCGCTTCCAAATGCCCTGGGAACCTTGTTAGGGTGCATGGCATCATGAATGCTTTGAAATACCAGGACATTTTAAATCAAAATCTGTTGCCCTCAGCCCGAAAGCTGAAGATGGGTCGTCACTGGGTCTTTCAGCAAGACAATGACCCTAAACATATGGCCAAATCTACACAGAAATGGTTCACCAGACACAAAATCAAGCTCCTCCCATTGCCATCTCAGTCCCCGGACCTTGTTTTGTTGGCAAAAGGGGGTTGTACAAAGTATTAACACCAGGGGTGCTAATAATTGTGACACACATTATTTGATGTCAAATATTTTTTTCTTTATGTGGGATCTTTTCCCCACTGAATGAATGCACTTGTATTGAAAGTTGGATTTTTCTCCTTTTTCCATTAAGGTCCCATATTATTTGAATTTTTAAAAAATTATTAGAAGCTAAAAAACACATCTTTTTCAGGGGCGCCAATAATTATGGAGGGCACTGTATAAAGACAAATAATATGTACTTTCTTATTGCAGGTTTTGATTGCAATATAACTTTTGGACAACATGATTCCATTTCTTGTTTTATTTTAAAATGATTGGTGCATGTGCAAAACAGGTCAATAAATTACAATTTTTAAAATTATTAGAAAAATATTAAAGATAGGCTTGACTTACATACTGCTCTTACATCATCAAAGTAAAATGCACGTAGTCTTGATATATGCCCATCAACGTACTGTAAGTGTTGTTGTGAGGCAAATCAAGCGTTTTCCACCTGTAAACAAATGTACAAAAAATGTATAACACTTGGATTTATGCGTTTACATAACTGTGCCATCCTAGACGTACTGATTAGCAACAGGCTAGCAGCAGATAGTATGTATTGCAGCGTAGTGATGGGATTTTCGGCTCTTTTCAGTGATCCGGTTCATTTGGATCGGCTCAGTCAAAAGAGCCGGCTTTTTGGCTCTCAAACGGCTCTTTAAACTTGAGCTTTTCTTTTAAATATTTATGACAAATTTAGCATATATTTTGATAAATGATTTGTTGAACTAAATATTGCACTCTACTGACAGCAAAAAGCAACAATTATGAAGCAGAGAAAAGGGTTTTTACTTATTTTATTGAACATTAAAAAGGCTACAAACAATAAACAAGCAACAAAATTAAACTTCATCCAACAATCAAACATGCTGCATCATAACAAAAACGGTGACGATTAACTGCAACAGCAGCAGCGAACAAACAAACATAAGCTACTCCTTGCTTTATTTTAAATTTGCATTCAAGAAAACGAAATACTTCAACTTTGACAGGCTGATCCAGCTCCTTCTCTCAGTAATTATGTGTCCAGTGTTTTAGCTAAATCCAGATTTTTCTCTCATGGAACCTTCAGATGCATGTGTTGACCTGCATCCACCATTAAAAAAAAAAAAAATTCAAATGTCTAAATTCGAGTCTCAAAATAATGAAATTCTAAGTGTATCATATGTGATACATTAGGCTATAAGGGGTTAAGTTTGCATACACGGCATTCTGCCCTATTGTCATCTGACTTTAACCAATTAAAATGTCTCCAAATGTTACTGCGTTTTCGGCTCATCTTGAAGGCCTACAAACCGCGTTCGGTTTGTGTCTATTTGTGGCTTTGCACTCCGTGCAGTAACTAGTACCAAGCCCCTCGCCTTTCTCTTCCTGTCTCCCTCTCTGAGCATGGCAGCTGAGCCACCGCCAAACCTCGCTTCCAACACGTGAAACGAGAGAGCGACATAGAGAGAGAACGGGGGTGGGTGGGGTGACAGAGCTGGCTCTTGAGGTTAACTCCAAAGCTCTTTGTACCGGCTCGTTTGCGACCAACACATCACTACTGCAGCCACAGCAGTACAGTAGTTGTAGTAAATAATATCAGACATCATCATAATTACAATTACCATCATAATAACAATATCAAGGACAAGTTGTTTCATGCTCAAGATATTAGCTTTAGTATTCTTTTAGCACCGGACACATGAAAATGCAGGGATAGGAGGAACATACCTTTCATGACACATCGGCAACATGGATACATAAACACCCGATCATTGTGGTGGCTCGGGCTTTGTTCCACATCTGCCTTCATGAACATGTTGTCCTCCCATGTCGTGATCATGTCAGATGGATGCGGTATTTCCAAATTGTCTTTTTTGAGGGATTTTAATGAGTGATGTCGCTCTAGCTACACTGTTGTTTTGGTTAAAGAATGTGCAAAACGGAAGTTGCGAGCAGAAATGCAGAAGTACCTCAGAAACTAGAGAAGACATTGCCAATAACAACTCTAAGTAATCACTTGTGAGCTTCTCATCCCTGTTTGAGGACTGAATGAATGCTTCACGAGCATCTTGTCAAAGTAAAACCTTTCGGTACGTAAGCAGTCTTGAAAAGAAACACTCAGACTTCAAACTTACCTTGCTTACTTAAAACATACAACATGAGACTAAATAAAGCCATAAATGGGTGGAAAGAGAAAGCCAGAGACCCCCTCCCATACACTTAACATTTATTCTGTAACGTGAAATATATTCAATCAATTTTACGTGGAAGACCTGAACAAAATCTATATGAACATGGATGAATGCAAATCTCTTCAAATTGAGCAGTAGTAATGTTAAAACTAGGTCTTGTTACGATGGCTAATAATATCAAATACAAATGTTAGCAGTTGCAGCACATTTCAGACCCCAGCCTTAAGTGGGGACTTAATTGCTATAATCAATCATTGAATACCCCCATCGTAGTTAAAAAACAATATCTTTAAAATCAAACTTTTAACAATGGCATTCCAGAGACCGAGACATTTCATGTTTTGTTGTTGAATAACAACTTGGATATTTCTAATCAACTATAAAGAACTATAGTTAACCCTTTATTTTCTTTCAAATTAGAACAACCTTTACAATACCATTAGAAGCATTTAACAATCAACATTTATCTAAATAAATAACAAAAACTTCAAATAAAACTGACCATACTCACCCACGTTGCTGTTGCATTCATGAATACAAACCACCAATATTTTGTTCCAGACTGCAAGTTGGTCAGGCACTTTTGTGTGCTGCTACAAATGGGCCAAAAAATTCCTCCATCCAGCAAGATTTTTCTTATTAATTCTGCCTTAAAGATGGAACTTTTAATTATGCCTGACATTCACATTCCTCCAAACAACCATAAACACACCGAACGAAATTGGCTATGAAAGCAACTATTGCGTTACCGTTGGTGAAACCAGTGTTGTTAATCATACTTTAAAAAATTAGTTACAAATTACTTCTCCCAAAAAGTAATTGTTAGCAACTCAGTTACCTCATTTTAAGAGTAATTAGTTACTCAGCAAAGTAACTGATGCTCGAATAATATTTTTAATGTTCTACATGTTATAACATTACACATTCTAAAACATCGTTCACATCAAAGATATTTATACTAACTGATTGAAGAATAAAAAAAAAACACTCTATACAGTATTTTAGAACATTTGGATCAAATATATTACTCTTAGGAATACACAAATGTAAACTGACCATTAACCAGGGCTAATCTCTTATAAACTGTTAAGCCAACTGCACAAAAAGCAGAACACTACTCTTAAATATTCCGTAAATTAACAATATTAAATATTGAAGATAATTCAAGTTTGAGAACACTACCTTGGAAATTTCTTGCTCGTCGCCATTATCGCTGTCTTCTTGTGTTTGCCAGAGCGTACAGTGAAGCAAGGCATGATCCATCCACCTAGCCCAGTACTTCTCAAATAGTAGGGCGGGCCCACGCAGGGGGGCGCAGAGTGATGCTGGGGGTGGCATGTATGACCTTGGGGAACATACTTTTTTGTCGTACAAGAATAAAGTGTAATTGCACTTCCACTCAGTGGGTGGCAGTGCCGCTTTCATTTCCAGCGTGTGCGCAGTATTTTTGAACCAAACAAGAGCACACAGCAAAGAGCACCGGAGATATGAAAAGCTAATACAAGGAAATATGATGACACGTATGCAGCCTTTGGCTTTTAGTACAATGGGAGGCGAGGAAAGACTTTTTACTTTGTCTAAAAATGTTCGTAGCGGACAGCAGGATTAAGAAAAAATAAATTTTTTTTGGGGCGAAAACGTGCCAAATATTGCCAACAATCCTCCCGCTTGATCAGTGTTACCTAAGTAAACCACAAGGCACTGTCAGCATCATATAAGGTGGGATATGTAGTTACTCAGTGCAAAATAACCCCACACCATAGCAAAGAAGCTGATACTGCCTGCAGCAAAAATAAAAACTGTCCCTCCGTCCAATGACACTGTCGTTTTTGTTCTATTAATTTTTGTTTTTTCGGTGTAATTGTTTGGCATATTATCCTGATGAGTTAATGTTGCTTATCAAGTTGAATTTATTATTATTTATTCATTTTAATAAATTTTAATTTTTAGTATCAAACGGTCAAACTATGTAACTTGACTGTATTTTTACAGTATGGATGTGTGTGTTTTATTTTTTTACACTTTATTGAAAGTTGATCTTTATTACTTTTTTCTTTTAATATTAAAAAGAACACAATGTTATGCAGAGGTGTACTTTTAATAATAGGAATTTTATATACAAATGATAATACAGTATATTTATAGTGGCGGCAGAGTTGGGGGGGGGGGGGGGGGCGCGGAAAATAAACAAACAGAAAAAAAAAAGTACTGACCTAGCCAATCATCATCTCGTTTGCAATGTCATCACAGCTTATATGTGACAAAATCAACTAGCGCTCCATGCAACCAAATTGTAATAACGCGCCCCTTCACATCTTCAGTAATGACATTGCAAAGATGGGAAAATTAATTACTCACTTTTGAAAAATAACACAGTTAGAAACGCCATTATAGTCCAACCCCCAAATTCCACTTACTCCATGTGCGCTGTGCTCAGCTGCGTTCCGAACGACGCAACAAATAATGGCACCTTGACATGCGATCGCTTCGACACACGATCTTTTCGACATCCAACGTAAAATTTGACTCACCATTTGTTTCTACATCCGTCGACAGGCTCGAAATACTACGATATGACAGCACCGCAGACGGACGCATGGCTTTCTTGTGAGAGAAATCAACACAGGTTTCAAAAAGGTTGGTACAGGTGGTGAAACAAGGAAAAACATGACGCTTACCTTCTAAATGAAGATGCAAATTATAGAGAAATATGAGCGTGGGGTGCGCATCTGTGAACTGGCTTACCAATACATCTCCACGGTCCTCCTCCGATCACCGTTCGCCCGTCTTTATAAGTTAAGTTGACAATTACAGTATTATTGTGGTTACATCGCCAAAGAAATCGCTAGCTTTGTCAGTTTTTTATCATTTATTTCAGAACTTATCCAACACAAATTGCCTGCTGTCCACTGCAATTGACTGTGTACTCAGGAAAACATTGAAAGCGAAAGTAAACTCAACCGCACCGCTCCGCTCTCGTCACGTCAGTCACACGGTGCATTCAGGTACAGAAAAAAAGTCTGCCACATAGAACCCGATTCGTTACATTATTACAGGAATTATTATTATTATTGTTCCAATTTTTATTTATAATTAATGTGTTTTGCGATGTGTAATTGCCATTTGTAATAGTACCAGCAGTATTTATTAAGGATTTAGTGTAGGTTTTTGGGCTGTGGACAGTGTTGTCACAGATTATTTGAAAAAGTAATTACTGATTACGCCTCAAAAGTAATCTAGTAACTTTACTGATTACTTCATTATCAAAGTAACTAAGTTACTTTAAAAGTAATCTATCAGTTACTTTTTACCCATTTTTCTCCCTTTGCCGCCTCAACAGAAAAATGACAACAGAAAAATGTCGTCACATGTAATTGACTTTCCGATGATTGAATTAAAAGGGGAATATCAGATCTTAGCCACTCCGGAGCCCTGAAACTAAGAAATATCTGACAAACTGCTTGGAATTTGTTGAAATCAACTCCACCGACCAATTAAACCCCGCTAACTCTAAGATTAAGCCTAATGTCAAAACTTCTGAATTTCGGGTTAAGTTTAACAGCATATCAGTGCCAATGTAAAACAATGCCAACTGACGGCACAATAATCAACAACACACAAATGGATTGTACAGTGCCATAAACACAAAGGTGATGGCGGGCGCGGATGCGTGTTCAGCCGTGCACATTAACAACCCGGAAGCACTCCTCTCAACACGCACGCGGTCAATTTGGCCACAAAACGTGGCGGCAACTAAGCACTTTACACTCAGTCGGACTTAGAACACATCCCACAGATGCTAAACGAACACATCACCTCACGGCATGAATGTGCAACACGCATATGATATAAACAAAGCTTGCCAACTTGTAGCGATGACTGCCCGTCGTTGCTACGGCAAAGCTACGAAACGGCTGCGCATTTAGGGGGTCCAACCTTTTGCTGATACCCTCCAGAATGAAGGAAAAATACTCACCTTCATTCATGGATATCCACGGATCAACATTCCCTCGCAACGTGTCAATACTCGGCACGAATGTCCACCCGCCTCAGTCTCACAACACGTGACGCGAGACCAAAACAGGAAATAGCTAAGAGGTTGTCATGGAAACACGTACCGGGAACCTTTTATTTTAGCATTTTCTATTCAAAATGCTCTTCAAAAATATATAAATATATATAAATATATAAAATATTCATTCTACAAATGTTATGAGGCAATGAAAAAAAGAACGCAACGACACTAAGGAAATTAACTTTAATCAGATTACTGGTGTAGAAAAATGAACGCGTTAGATTACCCGTTACCGAAAAAAGTAATCAGATTACAGTAACACGTTACTAACTAACGCGTTACTGACAACACTGGCTGTGGAACAAATTAATGGAATTATAATGTATTCCTATGGGAAAATCCTGCTCGACATACGACCATTTCGACTTACAAACAAGGTCCTGGAAAGAATTAACTTCGTATGTAGAGGTACAACTGTACAGCTTTATTTTAATCAATTCAAGGTGGTCCACATCATCCGCTCACCTCCGTTCCGATGAAAGGCGTTGATTCTTAAACCCCCTGGGAGGGTACGTTCTTGACAGTAGTGGCAAACTCTGAGCGTGTTCAATAGCAGAGGTGCTGGCGAAGTAACGGAGACACACAAGTCATGGCCAAGGAAACTTTGATAAATGTGCTTTCTTGAAGTTTGTGAAACTAAAAACGGCTCTCACAAACCCATCTGCAAAGCTAAATGATTTCTAGATGTACTTTTGCGAGGAATTGTTGTTCACAACAACGACAAAAAACTTTTGGGCTCTTGTCGAAACTAGTAAAGCTCTTCACATGCCTATTACAATCTTTCCTACTCCTTAAAAAGGGTGGCTGTTTTTTTGTGGAACAAGAGGAGTCGATCGAGAGCCAGGCGAGTAGACCGAGTCCTAGCTGCAACGAAGCCAAGCGAAGTGGCTCCCGGCCGGATTAAACGGCAACTGGCAGAGAGGGCACGGAAGTCGCAGAAAAGATGTGACAAAAAGAGGACTCGGTCGTGCGATAAAACTATTGTACGAAACCATAGCAAATGCACATTTATGCATTTAAATACTACTGTAATTGTACACTGTTGGCTTGATTAAGCTCCAAACTACTCACACACGGGCCCCATTGCAATTATGCGATGCGACGTGGGACATCAACAGAAAAGCAACCTCAAAACAAGCAGCGGTGAAGCAAATTTACTTCCCTTCATTTGATATTTTTAGACAGGGTGCTGAGAAATATTGTGTGCCTAACACTTCGAAACATTTTCAAGGACTTTATGCAAAATTTAAAGATTTTTCAAACCTTGAAAGTACAACAGTAAAATCCAAGCATTTTCAAGGATTTCAAGGAATGAAAATGAACCCTGAGAATGATGAAGGCATAAAAATATTTTGTCTAGACTGTGAATTAATCAGTTTGTGGTAGTGTGGGTTTACTTTCATAACTAGAACTTGATCCATCAGGCAACTGGGATGGGTCAGAGTTTCCTTTTGTCCAATATCCCCATTCTGGGGTGTAAACCTCTTGAGGAGAAGAGTAAGAGCCATACTCAGTCTGTAAAAGATTACAGATTATGCTCCCAATCAATGGATTTGTATTTTAACAATGTATTTGTTGTGTGGGTCTCTGACGGGGTGGAGTGTTTTTGTGTGTGCAAATCATTAAACCTTTCTAAAACCTTAATGCATCTTGTCTTACACGGAATGTTTCAGAACACAGCAGTAACTTCTTTAACATATCAACGAAGCACAAATTTGTTCAACAGAGCATTTACAGTATTTACACTAGGGCTGCAGCTCTCAAATATTTTAGTAGTCGATTAATCGATGGACTAGTTAGTTCGAATAATCGAGTAATCGGATAAGGAACATGAAAAATTAAAATAGCTGAGCTGAGTCTCAAACGGTATAAATTTATTTTAAAAAATGAGGATCTATGTAAAACAACAGAACAATTGGCTAACTTACATAGAAAAACTCCACTAGCTTAAATGCTATAAAGTGCTTTTTTGCATTTTTTTGTTTTTACAATGCTCTAAAAAAACGGTTCAGACACATATTCCCACAAAAAAGGCTAAATATACCTATAAACTAAATATTGAATGCATTACATTAGCTCAAAAAAAACTTTTTTTATATATAAAAAAAAGCTTACGTTGGTCTTAACAGGGAGCAGTTGGATTCAGCCATGTGAAAAGAGGCAGACCTGAGGGCAGTGTATCCACCCTAATCAATAAATCTAAATGCAAACACTTTCAAAATAAACCATTACAACGCCACTTTAATTAAACGAAAACTCGAGGCAACAAAATTTAATTCGAATATTTTTTTTCTTATCGAATACTCGAGTTAATTGATTAATCGTTGCAGCACTAATTTATACGCTTTTTTACTTTGACACACTACTAGAAAATCGGCATATTATCACATCTGAGCTTACTTTTACACAGGAACACGGCACCCAAAATATAAAAAAAAAGAACAGTCGTGAGGATGGGAACATTTCATACCGAACAGCAAGGTGAGAACCATGACGTGTAGTCAAAATACGACCCTTGCAGAATAACAGGACAGCTTTATTGTAACATCTCAGCAAAAACATCCTGAAAAATGGGGAAAAAAAGGTCAAATTAACGTAGCACAAATCTTGAAGATCAAAGAAGAATTAAAAGTGAAGATAACTGACAATTTTAGTACATCAAGGAACGTAAACTAACATCGTCCTTGTGTTTGACACCTATGCTTTTGACTGATGTTGAATGGTTCTGGCATGTGATATTTAACGAGGTTTGAACTTTTTAACACCAAACAAGTTCAATGTATCACTCAGCATCCTTTTTCTTCTTTTTGTCCTTCTTCTTGTCCTTTTTCTTCTCTTTTTTCTTTTTCTTTTTGTGTAACTTTTCTTTGGACTCCTTTCCTTTTTCATCACTGCTGTCATCGCTACTTTCATTTTTTTTCTTTTCATATTTTTTGCTATCCTGACCATCGTATGCGTCTTCCTTCTCCACTCTCGCATGAATTTTAACGTCCGAATCCTTATTTCGTTCCTCCTTAACAGTGATGAGCAGGCTCTCCTTGAACAAATTACTGTCTTGACAAGGCCTATGAGCACGATCATCCTCCTGTTTGATTCTGTGATCCATCTCATGTTTCCTATTGTAAGGATTTTCATGTTTTCTGTGGTCTCCTCTATCTAGATAACTGTGGGCTCCGTGGTCTCTTCGGTCTGACGATGTGGGATGGTGTTTGCTGCTGCTAGCATGTCCTTTAGTCTCTTCTGCATGTTTATTCACCGTTGTTTTCTGCTAAAGATAAAAACAAAAAACAATTATATACAAATTTTATATGTGTATAAAGTGTATACGACAGCTAAAATGGAATCTTAAATTGCATTAATATTGGAATTAAAATCATATATTGAGACCAGAGGTGTGCGAAATTTCCGATTCTTAAATTATTAGCGATTCGGCCGTGAAAGATTCGAGAACGATTCACAAACATCCAAATTCCGATCATTGAAATATGACAAGTAAAGCGGAACTAAAACACAGTCAGCGCGGTCTTCGGGACGCAATGAGGAACGGACCGAGCGTAAACATCATGCTTGTCATTACCTGGGTAATGACAATGCTCAACTCACGGCTCTAGCTCAACTCATGCCGCTAGATAAAAAAACAATAATACCTGACTACTGCCGACAGCCGCAACAATCTACGCCCACATAATGCTACGGTATACAGTGGGGAGAACAAGTATTTGATACACTGCCGATTTTGCTGGTTTTCCTACTTGCAAGCCATGTAGAGGTCTGGAATTTGTATCATGAGTTCTCTTCAACTGTGAGGGACGGAATCTAATACAAAAATCCAGAAAATCACATTATATAATTTTTAAATAATAAATTTGTATTTAACTGCATGAAATAAGTATTTGATACATTACGAACTAGCAAATATTTCGGCTCTTAGTTATTTTTTAAGAACCCCTCCTGTTCTCCACTCATTACCGGAAGTAACTGCACCTGTTTGAACTTGTTCCCTGTATAAAAGACACCTGTTCACATGCTCAAACAAACAAACTCCAACCTCTCCACAATGGCCAAGACCAAAGAGCTGTGTAAGGACATCAGGGATAAAATAATAGACCTGCACAAGGCTGGGACGGGCTACAGGAAATGAGCAAGCAGCTTGGTGAGAAGGTAACAACTGTTGGAGCGATTATTAGAAAATGGAAGAAGTTCAAGTTGACGGTCAATCTGCCTCGTTCTGGGGCTCCATGCAAGATCTCACCTTGTGGGGCATCACTGATCATGAGGAAGGTGAGGGATAAGCCCAGAACTACACGGCAGGACCTGGTCAATTACCTGAAGAGAGCTGGAACCACAGTCTCGAAGAAAACCATCGGAAATGCATTACGCCGTCATGGATTAAAATCCTACAGCGCACGCAAGGTCCCGCTGCTGAAGCCAGTGCATGTCCAGACACGTCTGAAGTTTGCCACTGACCATCTGGATGATCCAGAGGAGCAATGGGAGAAGGTCATGTGGTCGGATGAGACCAAAATGGAACTTTTTGGTCTAAACTTGGCTCGTCGTGTTTGGAGGAAAAAGAAGGATGAGTACAACCCCAAGAACACCATCCCAACCGTGAAACATGGAGGAGGAAACATCATTTTTTGGGGCTGCTTCTCTGCCAAGGGTACAGAACGACTGCACTGTATTGAGGGGAGGATGGATGGGGCTATGTATCGCCAGATCTTGGCTGACAACCTCCTTCCTTCAGTGAGAGCCCTTAAGATGGGTCGTGGCTGGGTCTTCCAGCATGTCAACGACCCAAAGCACACAGCCGAGGCAACTAAAGAGTGGCTCCGTAAGAAGCATCTGAAGGTCCTGGAGTGGCCTAGCCAGTCACCAGATCTGAACCCGATAGAAAATCTATGGAGGGAGCTGAAAGTCCGTGTTGCCCGGCAGCAGTCCCGAAACCTGAAGGCTCTGGAGAAGATCTGCATGGAGGAGTGGGCCAAAATCCCTGCTGCAGTGTGTGCAAACCTTGTCAAGGACTACAGGAAACGTTTGGTATCTGTAATAGCAAACAAAGGTTTCTGTACCAAATATTAAGTTCGATTTTTGTGATGTATCAAATACTTATTTCAAGTAATTAAATGCAAATTTATTATTTAAAAATCATACAACATGATTTTCTTGTTTTTTTTTGTATTAGATTCCGTCCCTCACAGTTGAAGAGAACTTATGATACAAATTTCAGACCTCTACATGCTTTGCAAGTGGGAAAACCAGCAAAATCGGCAGTGTATCAAATACTTGTTCTCCCCACTGTATATCACATGTATAAAGAACTAGATGCAAAATGACAGATTTGCCGGCATTAGTAAACAGCCACCGTCTTAAAGCAGTAGACTTCGCTGGAAGGCTGTTGTAGCGAACCTTCCACGCGAACCTAATTAACTTTTTAACTAAAATACTCCTAAATAGGCAAAATCTTGACTTGAATCCATCTTTAAATGATGAAACAGTTTTAAAACTTTCACATGTCGAAAGTAGACAGAAAGGAAATTATGGAATAACGGGAGCAATTTTAACAACTTTAACGGCTGATTCACAACATTAAATTACTTGAATGTATTTTAAAGCTGCTGATACAGAACGAGGACATGAGTATTTTATTTACTGTTTTGAACTGTTAACTTGATACTGAAATAGTAATTTATTTAAGCCTGAGAGGATTTTTGTACAATTTTTGCTACTAATGTATGAAACATTAAAACAGCTAATACCTGAAGGGGTGGGGGGGTGCATCAATAATCGATTTATAATCGAATCGTAGCCTCTGAATCATAATTGAATCGTTAGGTGCCCAAAGATTCCCACCTTTAGTTGAGACAATTAAATTACGGTATATACAATCGGGCATAGCGTAGATGACGAGAAATCCGTCCTTAAATATGCTGTTTAGCTTCTCCTGTCATCATAGTGCTCTGGCGCCTCCATCTTGATGATGACGTCACTGGAGTAACGACTTCAGCGGATTTAGCATTGGGTCAGATGGAGGAGGTAGAATTTTTTAGCGATTCTGGTTTAAGTATGGATCAATGTTGCGATATTATCGATCTTGGGGAAGCCTTTGACAGACGGCAATATATAAAAATACCAGTCTTGTGCTGAATGAAATATGAAAAATGCATTTATTCAGTATAAAAGTGGTAAATTACTGCAGAGTTTCAGCGGACTACTACGGTTTTGTCATGTGGCCTCGGAGGAGACTACGTGAACAAAAGAGGAGGCGTGCGAGCTAAGCTATATGCTAACCCGCATAACTGGCTTTTCCTCACTCTTCCTCGCCAATTTGAGATTAATCGGCTAGGCTAACAGCTCGCTAACAAAATGGATGAGATTTGACTGAGAATTGTCTTGTGCAGTGTTTTTCAACCTTTTCTGAATCACGGCACGTTTTTACATTGGAAAAAATCTCGCGGCACACCACAAACCAAAAATGTTACAAAATTGCTATCTGTACAGTATATTTAATTAGAAAATAGTTTCTTAGTATTTATACCTACTCAGTGTAAAACTTAAGTCTGTTTAGATTAATACAAAGCCCATATCCTGGCAGGAATCTTCTTCAACAGCTCTCTGTTTTTATTTTTTATAGCAGTTAGGCTTGAAAAGCTCAGAATTATCAGACAGGAGGACTTTGGCAATGTCTTTAACCACATTGAGGCCGAGCATCTCGCTGACAATGGCTTTGCAGACAGGTAGTATTAATGGCCCTGCCACAGAGTGGGACTTTTTGGATTTAGCAACAAGTTCAGCAACAAACTAACTGGGTTTGAAGGGGTCTTTCTCATTTACCTTTGTAGTTTTTCTCAAAAAAGTTGCCTGTTTCTCTGTGTTTTCACAAAGGCGAACATAATAGTCCATAGTTTGAAGTGACGGTTGTTTCGTTTGGAGATGATGTTTAAGCTTGCTTGGCACCATGGAGCTGTTGGCTCGTGTCGCGTTTAAGAACTGCTCGGATTTCTAGCCATCAGCCACCTTGCTGTCCTTGACAATGTGTTGGAATACAACACAGGGGGAGGATTGAGGGTCGTCACATATGGAGAAAATGGAAAGGACCCATTCGTGTATATCGGCACTTGACGAGTCTAATCAAATGATGTACAGTAAAAGTGCTGGGTTCCACATTGTCGCGGACATCAAGGTGGCTGATGGCTAGAAATCGTAGCAGTTTTTGAACGCAACACAAGCAATACCTCGCTCCTCTGCACACGACCGAGAACTTTGTACCTACTCCTTCCTTCCTACTGAAACTATGAAACTCCACCCGACAACGTTAAAAAAAAAAAAAAATGCGATATTGGATAATTTCTTACGGCACACCTGACTATCCCTCAAGGCACACCGGTTGAAAAACACTGTTCTAGTGGACAGCTGTGTAGCCATTATCACGGAAAAATATGGGGCAGTTTACATGGCGACTCTGCGACACGAAGACGCAATGACTGTTGCTGATTGGCCTCATGTGCATATGGTGTTGGCGAAGACGAAAAATTCTGAATCCAGCCTCCAAAGCGGAAGAATCCGATTGCATGGGATTGAGGGAGGCTTCCTCGGCATGCATATCAAAGGCTCCCGCGGCCCGAGACCGTGCTGATAACGTCAGCACTCGTACACGTCACATTGGGTGTGCGCAGCAGTGCTACTAAACATTAAAAACAGCAAATATAGCAGAATTTCGGCTTTAATTTACTGTTTTAATAATATTTAAAAATTAAATATGTTGAATGTTTCCATTTTTGTGCCTTTTTGAACAGTGGGCGGGCATATTTTTTTCCGGGCTGAGGGAGCTTGGTGGGGTCAAACAGATCATTCTCTGTCGCCCTGTAAATCTGCACTGCCCCCTAGGGCCTGGCATGAATACTACATCGTTTTCATGCGGAATTGCGACATTGTTTGAATGGAGACACAAATGCAAATTTGAAATTTTTCGTATTCTCGGAGAGTCACCATGTAAACAGCCCGTATGTATTGATTTACTGTTTTTTCAACACAGACAATTTGGGCGTTTTTGTTGTTTTCTTCTTCTCTTTCCGTTTGAGTGGTAGGCAAATAACCTTTGGTGCACAACCGTTATCTTCTCAAAATATATAGCACTTTTTATGCACAGAAAATGCAGGAAAAAGTGAAACTGGAAAGCTCGTTTTTGTGGCGAAAGGCCTTAGTTGGAAAACAAGGGAAAGGTCACCCATGGCAGTGCCACTTTAAAAGATGAATATTTTCAGTGAACAAAAAAATCGTATTCATTACCTTGCCTTTTGGATAGAAACCTGATTATTACTTAATTCATATCATGTCACAAGACATCACCTTCTTTCAAGCGCCAATAATTTTGTGTTCTACTGCATACTCTGTGTTCCAATATTGTTTTTACGTCTTTGTTAGCGAATGAAACAAATATTGATTTGGTGTTGCAAAAGAAATACCGGTACTCACACGGCCAGTCTTATGATGGCTGTGGATGGCTGCATGGTTTTCAGCAGTACTTAAATCTCCAATGAACTCCTCACATATCTGGCAGTAAAATCCAATCACTGGTATAAGAAAACTGAATCCTGAAAAAAAGACAGGGAAAACGGTGAGTGCCTGAATCTATTCAATAATGTAGCAATCTATGTAATGAAGAGCATGGAAAAGAAGACTACCTTCCTCTTTGAGAAGTTCCCCCACTTGTTTCATCAACAGTTCAGTTTGACTGATTTTTGCTTGTTTGAGTTTTTTTCGCTCATCGCCACACTTGGGAATAGAAATTACAATTTAACCAACAAATGACAAAAACAGGGCAATGGCCATTTTAAATCAGGATTATTCCAAGGATGTTCTCCTATTAATCAAACGTTATCAGACTTTAATAGTTCACTATGTACTTTTATATCATTCTAGAGCCCGATGTTAATCCAGTCAACAATGTTTTAACCGATTTGGACCCAAAGGCAAATACGTTCTCTTGTCATTGGTGTAAAAGTACTATATGAAATTTATGGTGGTCATAAAAAAATCATTTTATACTCCGTGCATACATGAAGCACTTCAATTATTTATTAAATTCCAATATTATTTTAATAGACATTAAAGAGAACCTCGGACTTAAACACTTATAGGCATTTACTAAAATAAGTTATTAGAAACACATAAAATATTGCCATTGATTTAAAAAAAAAAATCTATACTACTTAGTACATGTTTTGACCTACGGGGGCCGCCATGTTTTATGCGCAATGGACGCTCGGGGTGATGACGTAGTTTTTTTTGCATGTGTTTCCCTCTCATTACTTTAAGCATTGTGTTTTCTTGTGGTAGCTCTAAAGCAGATTGTTGATCTTTTGACCACATTAGTCATGTAGCATATTTAAACCATCCTTATTTGATATTACTGTTATTATATTATGTTGTGTCTGTATGCATCTAAACAAAACATGCTGAAAGCGCACTGTAGTACTTTGGGTGTCAAATTCGCCTCTTGTAAAACGTTTCGCCGGTGGAGCACATTTTGGAAGAACACCGTTTTTTTCCCCTACTCTCGTCTCATCCTGTTTTTCCTGTACATTTTGCTTTTGCTGCTCGTTTTGAGTCTTTACATGTGTATATATTTAGTCGATAACTGAAATGAAAATGAATCAATTCAAACAATTGAAAATTTGGAGCAATTAAATCGTCCTTCTAGATCACTGGTGTCAAACTGCCTCCATAAAGGGCCAAGTGGGTGCAGGTTTTCTTTCCAACCAATGAAGAGGACACCTTTTGACCAATCTGATCTCTTACATGGTTAATCAGTTAAAATTTGTCAGGTGCTGCTTGTTTCAACAGAAAATTCATTGGTTAAACTGTTTGCGCGGTATCGGTTGGAACAAAATCCAGCACCCACTTGGCCCTTTGTGGAACTGGTTTGACACCTATGTTCTAGATGCTGTCAATGCATTACCAAATTATATATTTCTTTGCCAGCATGCTTTTACATTGAGAAAAGTAGCCTTTCCTCATTTTGGGCATGGTGACATACACTAACTTGGACCTTGAATCACGGCTCCTTCAATTGTCATTAATAAATGTTGACAGTTACAACCTCTTGCAGGTAAATTAAAAGTAAGATCTACTGCAGAGGACTCGTCACTTGCCACTTAAAGTTCTTTTCCTGCAGGTTCTCCAATGTGAAGCGGTATTCTGGCACCTCCAAGGGGGAGGGCATTTTGTGCTAATCAATATTTTGATCTAGTTGCAGTACCGGTTTTGGCCATCAACCCTACATTGTGCACCTTTAACAGAGACTGACCCGAAAATCCTTTTTTTCCTTCCTTTCAATAGCGTCTTCGGGTGCACGTCCATGTGCGTCCTTGTGGCAGCAGTATGTTTCACCTGTCTACAATCTACCATGGATTCTGGAGACAAGAAGAATGGACCGGCTTCCGGCACGGCTCCAACTCCAGTCCAACTCATACAAGCAGTTAGAAGCAGGCTGCAGTTATGCTTTAAGTCAGAGGTAGCAGTCGCGAGTATAAAAGTGACAAACGCTTTACAGCACCTTCTAAAGATATCGTTCAATTTCATGTATAAATAGAAGTGAGAATTTTTTTTTTTTTAAACAATGAAAACTCTAATAACATTAATTTGATGAGTGACAAGTATTTTTTGTGGACTTTTGTTTCATCCCATTTCAGGAAGGTATTTCAGACACCGTTTGAGAAATATGTTTACCTTATGTTTGTCCAGGGATGGCAGAGATGTCTCAACTGGATCACATTTTTCACGCTTCTCCTTGGTTGCTAAACAAATAAATAAATACATAAATAAATGTAAATTTTATTTTTTTAATTATTGATCAATACAGAAAATTAAAAGACGCATATAAGACAGCGGTTTTCAACAGAGTCAGTCCACTTCATGTCCAGATTACATAAACCCTATGCTTGACATCTGGAATGAAACTGTTAAAAAATATCAACAACAAAAACTTTGCATCAATTTTGAATCTAAACAATGGGAGTTTCATCTGATTTCTTGTTAAACAATGTACTTTGGATACAAAAAGCCTGAGTGCTGTAAAAAGAAAAAAGAACAAAGTGATGGAATAATTGTTTGAGGGTGTTCGCATAAATGAAACCAGGTTATCGTACTTTTATTTTAATTTTTTGCTTATAGGCTTTGATTATTGTTTTTTCCAGCATTATATTGTAAAAAGGTATTATAAAAGGTAGAATGATTATAAATTAGGGCTGCAGCTAAATATTTTAGTAATCGAGTAATCGACTGAAAATTCTATCGATTAATCGAGTAATCGGATAAAACATATTTCTTTTCAGGTAAAGAGCAATTATACATATAGATGAGAAAACAAGACATTTCATGTAATATTGAACCATTTTCAGTCAATCAATGTCTTTATTTTCAATGTACATTGTTGAAAACAGCCACCAATTGCATCTCAAATGTGACTAAAAAAAAAAAAGACTAGTTCACTGTTTTCACTCCAAATACTTTTAGATCTTATAAAAAAAAAAATATATATATTTCTTGCCTAAAAATGTCATGACGCTTGATAACACACATGACTTAAATGTTAGGTGTTTTTCCTACGTGTTTCAATTGAATTTCCACTTGTGTCAAGCTTTAAGTTCCAGTTAAGTTTTAAGTTAGTCTAAACTGTAAGTCTTTATAGGATTAGAGTTTTTGCAGTGTTAAAAATAAATGCTGTGCTGTATTGGAGCACATTAGGCACCAGTGCTACTTGGTGTTTTATCCAGCAATGACTACAGAGCTAAAATTGACAGTTAGCATTATTATGTTTTTATTTTACACCCTAATCACTCTACAGCGCTGTTTTCACTGATTAAATAAAGCCTGTATGTAAGAGTTAGCCACGCATCGACAGTGGTCATAATGAATAGAAACCTAGCCCTCCGCAGGGATAACGTTAGTGAGCGAGTGACAGTAACGTTAATCTTATTTATGAGCGCTCAGAAGTGTACTGCTTTAAGATGGCGGCTGTTTCATTAACGCCGCCGAGTCGGTCATTTTGCATCTAGTTCAACGTACATGTGATATCTATGACACGCATCAAACGCTACCTGCTAGGCTGCTACCACCGTAGCAACATGCGGTGTTTTTAGCAACGTCGGCGCAGTTTGTAACGGCTGTCGGCTGCAGTAAGGTATTTTTTTTATTGCTTCTTCCTCTACGCACGTGACATCAGCGCATTGTCCCACATTAAAAGTAGTCCGGGCAAAACGTGATGCTTAGAGCTGGCAAAATTAAACGATTCCTCGAGGTGAATAAAATTACTCGGATCAGTTTTTAAACTCGAGTTACACGAGTTGCTCGAGTATTCGTTTCAGCTCTATTATAAATTAATCTTGGTCTTATCTCTCAGAGCTCCAGACTGCTCTCAAATGGGAGCCATTTTGCGACTGAAATTTGAAGTAGTGCGCTTATTTTTTTTTTAATCTACTCGCACATGCACGACCAGTAATATTGCGTTTTTTATTTTGTGACAAATTCCTTCATGGTTAAATCGACCTGCCCGCCTGCCTCGTCCACATTTGCACGCATGCCTCCGGTTGATGTTTGTGCTTCCAGGAAATATACGTGGCGCTACGCCATATTTCTATTTGATATTTTCCAAGTGTTAAGTGCGGAATGATTGTAACATCCTAAGTAACGATGTTACAATTTGTTTTTTTCTCAAGATTCATTTCAATCACAACTCTGCTTGTAAAAGCAGAGCGTGAACACTCTCTCCCTCCCGTGTGCTGCATTACAAATATATGCACTCACTCCATTGCTCTTGTGGAATCACATTTTAAAATATGTTCAATGTTTTGGCTCTCTCGGTCCAAAAGGGTCCTGACCCCTGTTAAACTCATAACTATCTTTAGATTAAGATTTTTTAAACTTCTAAACATATATTTTTTGTCATGAATGGGACACTCCGCATCCATGTTACAGCTGGGTCTCAACTAGTGCCGCAACGATTAATCGATTAACACGAGTATTCGATTTGAAAAAAAGATTCAAATTTAATTTTGCTGCTTCGAGTATTCGTGGCGTTGTTTTGGTTTGTTTTTGAAAGTGCTTGCATTTAGTTTTATTAATTTGGGTGGATACGCTGCCCACTAGTCTGCCTCATTTTACATGGCCAAATCCAGCATCTCCCTGTTAAGACCAAAATAAGCTAGGTTTTTGTTTGAGCTAATGTTTTTTTTAATGCATTCGTAATTTAGTTTAAAGCTATATTTAGACAATTTTTGTGGGAATATGTGTCTGAACCATTTGTTAAGAGCACTGTTAAAAAAAAAAAAAAAAAAAAACGTTAGTATGTTAAAGCATTTAAGCAAGCGGACTTTTGCTATGTAAGTTAGCCAATTGTTCTTTTGTTGTACATAGATCCTTATTTATTTTTAATTCCTTCTGAGGCTCAGTTCAGGTTAGAGCAGGGCGGTAAACCGAAAATTTACCGTCACCGAAATTCTTAACGATGACCGACGTAATTTTGACCATGTCGGTAAATTCGGTAAATTAATAAAACAAGAAAATAGTCTTTTCATCCCGCTTTGATTCTGTGTTGTTCGTCTATGTTCATTCCCCTTTAAGAAAGCAGTGAATGTGCTTACGTAGGGAGTCACGT